>NC_030436.2:18720000-18842500 GCF_001660625.3 Ictalurus punctatus
ACATGGTCTAAGAATGACCACATAGACGATGGATGTTAATTGCATATATATATATATATATATATATATATATATATATATATGCTACTACAACGTACTGCAGAATGCTACATGACAGGACAAACAACATATTATACTGTTTGTTAATTTTATGCTGGAATTTCCCTCGGAGTTGCAACGCAGCGCATTCGACACTTTATTCATTTGGCAGATTTTTATTTCAAGTGTGGCGGGGTATAATCCAAGCTGAAAAGCTGAGGGTTCTCCGTGGAGTTCTGACAGCTCCGGTGTGACATCAGCTCAAAATGCAGTCATATTCTAGCTGCTTCGTACAGACTTGGAAAAACACTAGTCGGATTTCCACTGCGCTGGTGGACAAAAGAGGAAACCCCTTACTCAATGAAGCAATTATTCTAACTCGGTATAGAACCGTCCCTTTGTGTTGCGCAATTTACTTTCACGGCAGATGTTGGGGAACGTTCCTCGTTTGTCCAAACATGTCACAGGTCACGCTTATGAATAAAAACCAAAATCCCAGGGTAAGCCCACGTCTCAACAGGCGACAGCCACCTATTAAATCAACGAGAAAAATGCGACGGAAGAGCGAGTGTAAATCTGATCAAATATCTGTACACATTCCTCACGATATATAAAAACAAATTAAATTAAACAAAAAAAAAAAACATGCTTGAATGAAGCAAACCACTACATAAAGCGTGAATTGGGGTGAAAGGTCATAATATCTTAATGCACGTGTAATAGCTGATATCATGACGAGAATTTTATAGCCTGTCATTTAAGGTCCAACATTTTCATTTATTATCTAAGGTAAGTATTTTAAGATCCTTCACTCCCTCTCAAATGTCTCTCTTGGTACGTGACGGAGAGAAGGACAGACGTAACCCTGGAATGGACACGAGGCTGTGACATTGCACATGTCTTCCATCAGGGTGTATTTTTAGGAGCAGAGTGTAAATCAATCTGTGTGTGTGTGTGTGTGTGTGTGTGAGGAGAGAGGTTTAGAAGGAGAGTGCAAAAGTTCATATTTAAGTTGAACACTAATCATGTTGAACATGTAGCGATGACCGATTATTTATTTATTTATTTATTTATTTATTTATTTATTTACTTACTTACTATAGTTTACACCACAAGGCTGATGAATTGTCGAATCCGATTGGTCCGGATAATAACAGCAGCTCCGACTGAAGCGCAGCTGCGCTTCAGTCACATTTATATTAATGCGCTCGCTTTAACATGTTATCGTTTCCATAGTAACAGCTCATTCACGGGGACGTGTGTCACTATTGATAGGGTGATATAAGACATTTACACCTCAGCGCTTTGCAACAATTCAAAGCTACTTGAGGTGTAACTTTAGGTGTTCCGTGACAGGAAATTCTTGAGGACGGAGGTCTTTGCGGTTTCTCAGTAACATGTCAAGCTGCATTTTTTTGTCTTAAGAACAGGAGGTTAAACCTGGCTACCAGTTAAAAAGTCAACAAAAAAGAAAGAGTACCTTCCATAACCACGGTATGAATTATGATATTTTATACACACAAGATGTTACCCCATTTGGATGCTGCAGCAAGTAGGGCAATATATAGACTTAAAACTATAGAACGATATTTCATGGTATTTTTTTTTTAACAGTAACGATATAAATAACGATATGAAAATAGTAACCTTCGACACTATCTTTTTCGGCCACGAGTCACATCGGCATACAGTCTCGAGAGCCGTGCCGTGCAAACACAAGCATTGATCAAAAAAAAAAAGTAAAACTTAATCCCGTCCGTCGTCAAATACTACATTATACCAATTATGTAGGCAGAAAAAATAGAATATGAATTTTATTCACAAATTAAAATTCCGCTGAAAATGCAAACACCAATACTCATAATCTAACAACAGGAAAAACAAACAGAAATGGACAAACACTTTTCTTCTGTAAAAGTGCATATAATCTTTAAATAATGAAAAATTAACAAGTCTTAAACTACGCTGTAATACATCAGAACATTGACTATGTTTACACGGACAGCAGAGATCTAATTACTGACCTTATTCTGAATAAGCCGATATTCTGATTAAGGTGTTTACATGAGTCATTTTTAGAATACTCCTTCCATGTTCCCGTTTTACGTGTTATAGAACACAGATCGATTGACAGCACACGTCATCTGTAACGCACGTCGATAATGCGACTACTCCACACGTCTCCATTTGTGTTTACTTCGAGTATGACTTTAATCGGATTAAGGTCGTCGACAATCTGTTTACATGCCAGTCTCTTAATCAGAGTATCGTCTTAATCGGGTTCGTATCGGATTATTGTTGTCCTTGTAAACGTACTGAGTAACTCAATAATTATTCAAATCAAGAACGAGTTTATTCAAGTACCGACTTTATACTAGGGTCGTAACTCCGTCTTCCGCCGCGTTTGTTCTCGTCCTACGCGTGAGACGCCCACACCGCGGTGCGTAAACATGTCAATTCTTATCATTGGGAGGAACTGTACCGGTATATCATGAACGATATGATTAGGCACCAAGTGTACTGACATTTGGAGGGAAGAATAATAAAGGATTCTTTTTAGAGAGAGCAAATTGTATTTGAATTCTTTTCACTGAGTTTCGTAACAAATTGATTAAAAAAAATTATATATATATATATATAAAAAAAAAAAACCCCTGCTAAAACACATTATCATGGTAATACGTCGAAACCTTGGGCAATTACTGTAATATTAAAAAAAAATAAAAATGATCTGGACGAATCACTGATTGCAATCATTTCCAGAGATGTTGTTTTTTTTTTAATGGAAAACTTATTATTTTAATAAGCCGATCTTACCAAGCGAGGCCGATTCGCTCACTTTCATACCGATAATGGTGAGAAAAAAAAAAAAAAGTACAAGCGCTAGCCGCTCAGAACAACTGGCAAACGTGACACAATGCTGAATTTTAAACATGTTGTTTTCTTCATTTTAGCTCCACATGACCCAAAGCCACTGTATTACCATAGAGGACCGAGCGATGGGGCTTCATTAAGCAGCGGTCCTCATTTGGTTACGGGCGGGCAAACAAACAAACGAGCAAACAAACACAGAAACAGACGAGCGGGGTTTAGTATCAATTAAAACTGAAAGCTGTTTGTGTGTAGATAAGATGTGGAGGCGTTAATATGTAATGCGGTTTGACCTCCGCCCACGTACACATGTCATTTCTGCTGATCGTAAACCATAAACTGTGTGTGTGTGTGTGTGTGTGTGTATCCCATGAACTTGCCACTTTGTTTATAGCGCCAGCAGCTGGAGTAGGTCTAAACACTTCCTGATGCTTAGTCACTCTGTGTTTCAGAAAGCAGTTACACATATTGGCTGAGGATTTCAAGTTCAACTAACAACCTTGAACTTGGGAGTGATTTATTCTCTATGTGGGCGGGGTTAACAGGCTGAGGTAAATTCGTTGCCGTTAGCTTGGCCGGCTAAGGCATGATGGAGATCACAAAAAGGTTTCAAACGCTGTGACAATTGTTTTCTTGTTTAAACCTTCAACACGTTAACAATTTTTCGGGTATTGTTAATCCCGTTGCATTATGGGATTTTTTTTGAGTTGCGTAGTGTTCATCGGTTGCATACTGCAAAATCTCACCGGAAGCAATACGCCATCCGGGTATTTCTCACTTACTGTTTCTCGCCTACTGAGAATTCGGGCATACAACCCCTCTGGCCTACTGGGTAATAGGGTAGTACGTGATTTCGGACGCAGCCTATGTCTCTCTCTCTCTCTCTCTCACACACACACACACACACACACACATGCTCAGCAATCCTACTGTGTGTTAAACCTCGGATAAAGCAAATGGGATTAATATGTAATGTAAAACGACACCTGTGTGTGTGTAAGTGTGTGTGTGTGTGTGTGTGTGTGCTAATAGGACATGAGGTCATGAGGATTATATCTTCTATATTACTAACAAATCCACCTTCAACTGTCTGTCATCATTTTTTTTATCCAATCAGAGTCCTCTGAGGGAAAACATGAACAGAATCTGCGAGTTTAACAGTTTCAGTTCTTACAAAAGACAAAAACAACAGCCCCCCACCCCCCACACTTTGCTATAACAAATGACATCATTATATATCTGACAAACATTACATCGCCTTGGATTTTAAACATGTCGTGATTTAAAGCAACAAGTCCACCTTAGAGTGAATATTATTACCATGCTGGAAATCTGGGATATGAGATATGATCCACAATTCATTCAACACGCCTCTTTACTTAGTCTGCGTGTAGCAATTTATTTCTATTCTAATAAATAACATTCATTTTGACCGGGATCAGGGTTCTAGCTACATCGACTCCAATAAAGTACGCAAATTAAACCTAACCGCTCGTCCTAATATACTACGATAATATATTAACGGTCAGCACATATCCTACTGTTGTCCTGATAAGAGTTCGTAATTGTTTCACTTTGACTTTTTAACACGATTTACGACGCAATATCACGTACCATCGTATTATCAAAGTCGCTCAAAGCTTATTTGCAAAGATAAAACACTTAAAGCTAGGCTTCTAAACGGCTATACGGTCAGCACGTTCCGAAACACATATTTTATGAAACCGCTCAAAATATCAGCTGATCAAAACTGTCCTAAGAATATTATTATTGTATTGTAATTATATAGCACTATATTATTATTAGTGTATATTGTACAAGCAATTTATCAGTGTGTGTTTTTAAAAAAGAGGCTTTAAAGTGATCATTTTATCGTATGGCTGACCGACTACATTTAATTTTTGACTAAACGATCACCTTAACCCTGAGAGGTGTTATCCACGGACACTATAATGCGACTATAATCATATTGTAAGCACATTACAATCAACAACAACAACACGCTAAAATAACGATTTTTTTTCCATGGGAATTTGTAGATCTCCCTTCAGACTTTCACAGGGAATGTTGCCAAATCTGTAATATTCACACAGAAATGGCCTGCGTTTTATTGAACAGTCACAGTCAGAGTTACACAAGGGTTATTCTTTCACTGACGATTGTCAAACTGCATGAGAGTCGTGTGTGTTTAACAATCTCGCTTGTAGTGACTAGAAGGTCATGAGGTTAAACCTTAGGAGTCCCAGAGAACTTTTGAACATGTCCTTAACTGCTTTAACTGCTCAAATCAAAGTCTGGATCGGACTTTGCCTCAATTAATGTATCTTATATAAATATATATATACTGTATGTGCATTGGTCTGTACACCGAATGTAGGGTCTGGGTTATATTTAGCTGACATTTAGGTGTCACTTTATCATAAATACTGTATGTGGTCACATCTGTATTTAGACTCATGGATGTGTTTTTATATTGAGCGCTGTTCATCACCAAGGCTTGACGACATCATCGACCACTTATATTTTATTGCCGTATTTACTTTCCTGACTGTGCAGGTTTGGGCTGAGAAGCGTGAGAGAGAAGTCTCCAGCAGATACACTGATCGATTCATAGCGACCGTGTGGTTCAGCGCAGATACTAATGCACAACTTGTACTGAACATTTTCTAAGATCAGATGGCTTATAAAAACAGTAAGGAATTACGAGTACAGATTCTTAAAAGAAAACCCCACATATGAAATATATTTATACCGAAATATCTGTGACGGGTTTTGGTGGTTTGTTGGTTGGTGTTGTGTTTTCGTTATTCCTGTGAGAAGTTAGCGGTTGTGTGTCGCGCTGATGTCACGGGGGACAACGTTATTGCTAGTACAGTTACAACGGAGTTTAACAGGACAGAGAAAAAAAAAGTCAAACATAAAAGTTGAGAACAATCAGTTCTTATCTGATTGATGATCGAGAGCTTATTTTCTCACATCATGTTAATTAGCATTAATGTTAATATTAATATCAATATTAATTAGCGAGTGGAAACGTTGCTGCAAACGTCGGACTCGGAAGTCCCAGAATGCAATTCAGTTATGAGACGGCGAGTTACGGCGGACTCTCGGCTCGGCTAGATATCGATCTACGAGATGACGAGCGTGACGATGTTGACGGGCAGTTTTAACACGAGACTGAAGCTTTGTAAACTGACATGTTTGAGCAGGGTGTATTAATGAAGAGGCGAGAGAGAGCTCGACAGACCGAAGGACTAAAGCGCTGCCGCATCAGTCTATATAGAGATGAAGCAAAGGCTATGTCGAACTGCACCACTTTCAGCAGGTAGTCGAGCGGCTTTCTGGGTCACGTAGGAAACCGCTAATCAAAATGAAAGCAGAATGGACTGAACATATTGATGAAAGAAGTTTTAAACCAAAAGCTATTACAAAATAAATCTTAGATGCACTTGAAGATCCCATTAATTACAAATATTAATATACAAGTCGATCAAGGTGTATTTTTTTTTACTTTACGAGTGAGAAGAGGACGAAACTCAAGCTGTAGGATTTATAATCATACTCTCTTGATAAGGGCAAAGCACAAATTTCCACAAGCGTCACAGAAACTGAAAATTTTTAAAGCATGTTCCAGATCACTGACTTAATAACGCTCCAGAAAACAAGAACATATTTCCTGAATGAACACTCTAGAAATGATTCATCGTTCAGCTTCAACGCAAGTTTTGTCTTCAGAAAATAAACGATCTTTCTCTCCTTTGTACCTCAAATCAAAGGAATGCATTTAGGTCTCTCTCTCTCTCACACACACACACACACACACACACACACACGCACACACACCTGTGTTTGCCTTAAAACGCTGAGTGAGTTATTATTCATCTCAGTGAGTCATGTCTTGTCCAGCTATGTGTTGTGTGCCGCAGGTTTAATCTCCCGATCTAAAATAAGCTCTCTGTAAAGCATTAGAGCGCGGCGTGGATAAATAAAAACTCAACACACACTTCATCAGAAGTTCTTATCTGCAGCACCACCCCGACTTTACGGTCTCTGTGTCAGAGATCCACAGGACAGGGTTCATGTCAGCGTGTCACATTTGCCTAGCATTACTCAAAATGCTGACATTAACCACCACAGAAAAAGGGACAGGAACTAGAGTAAAATGATAGATGAGGAAGAATATTGTGAATAAACTTTTTAATTTTTATTATTACATTTTTAAAAAATAATAATTACAGTGTTTGGTTGCACCCAGGTGAGAACAGCTTCGGACATACAGTACTGCTAATTGCTTATCAAAGTTAGCAAGCTAGCTAGCATTAGACTGACAATTTATCATATACTGTGTAAACTATCACCCAATGTCACAGGCACACAACCTAATGTTAGGCTAACTATTTATTATGTAAACTACCACCCAATGTCACAGGCACACAGGCTAATGTTAGGCTAACTATTTATTATGTAAACTACCGCCCAATGTCACTAGCACACAGGCTAATATTAGGCTAACTATTTATTATGTAAACTACCGCCCAATGTCACTAGCACACAGGCTAATGTTAGGCTAACTATTTATTATGTAAACTACCGCCCAATGTCACTAGCACACTGGCTAATGTTAGGCTAACTATTTATTATGTAAACTACCGCCCAATGTCACTAGCACACAGGCTAATGTTAGGCTAACTATTTATTATGTAAACTACCGCCCAATGTCACTAGCACACAGGCTAATGTTAGGCTAACTATTTATTATGTAAACTACCGCCCAATGTCACTAGCACACAGGCTAATGTTAGGCTAACTATTTATTATGTAAACTACCGCCCAATGTCACTAGCACACAGGCTAATGTTAGGCTAACTATTTATTATATTATGTAAACTACTAAACAAGGAAACATAAGTCTATCTATTTATATATTACTGCTACCTAAGGACGTTATTGTTTAACATTATGCTAACCATTACACTGTCTCAAATCAGAAGCCAATGGAACTAGCTAACATTCGGCTAAGTGATTTTTTTTTTTACTAGCATGGGGTGTTTGCTAGCATGTGTTATCCCTCATACTTCCAGATTGATGGCAACAGTGTGATCAGAGGGAGATGGTCGCTTCACCAAACTGCATAAATACTATGTGATATAAACTTTTATATCTTTAAATTTATTAGTTGATATTATATATAAGTACTTATGCATAATATTTTTATGGATGCACAAAAAGCACTGAATTAAACTACAGTCCTAAATGAACAATATATATTCTGGTGTGTGTGTGTGTGTGTGTGTCTGAGTGGGTCTTTTCAGTCTTATATAATTGGACAAACAGTTGTGTAAAGTTTTAGTCTGAAGTTTATATTTGTAACACTCAGTTTGTGGATTTTATTTTAAATACACTAAAAAAATGGTACTGAAAGTTTGGCCGCCCCATCCCATCCGATTCATCGGAAAAATAATCCGCCAACTAATGGATTATGAAAATAATCGTTAGTTGCAACCTTAATTAAAACTAATTATATTTTTGATGTATTTTCATGCATGTGTCTATGTGTACAATAACTAACTGACAAACACAGTGTTTACCCCCACTAGATCTTGTCTCTGAATAATAAATCTCAGAGGTGGTATTAAAGTGTAACATATCTACCCAAGACAAACTGCTTCTCCGTGTGTTGGCAGACAGTCAAGTCTAGTAAGAACAATCATGAGCTAACGTTATTGATTTAGATGAAAAGTGTGGCTTCCTTCCAGCCTTGAGAGTGGACTGCTCAGTGCATTACAGCCTGTTCCTGCCCTGCACATTTAATCCCGCTTAATTAACACATTTTACAGCGACAGATTAATGTCTGTTTGCTGTGCAATCAAAAAGGGAAATTGAGCGATAAACTAGAGTGGCTGTAAACGAATAAATCACAGGACGTGGCGACGATAACAAGCAGGATAATTCCAGTTTCACGGCAACCGGGTTCATATTAACATGTCGTGTCGGACGCGTGTACGCGCCTAAAATGAAAAATCAAACATGTTGTGTGTACAAGGTTCAGTCTCTAAGGACCGTGTGTGCGGGGTGATGTCAGGTCGTCGCAGCCATCGATAACAGCTGTCAAGATTTGTGATCGGACACGGTGCCAGATCAGACATCTGCGTTAAGCGTGCACCTTATCAAGTTTTCATCGCGCTGTAATTTCCGTTCATTCATTACGGTTCATGATGTTACCCACGGTTATGTTTCATATCATATTACTGAAGGGGAAGTATGTAGTTGTAAATGATGTCATTTTGAAAAATCTATTCGATTACCGGGATGTTATGCCAAAGCGTATCAGCAAAAGTGTAAATGAGGGCACAGGGTGGAAGTCACATGACCTGCACTGTAGGGCTGGCTTTGAAAAATCCGATTAAAACTGTAGGAATAAATCAAATAAAAATTTTAACATCTACAAAGGTGTTATTCAATAAAGAATGGAGAGGAAATGAAACACTGTCGACAAAATATTCAACATCTGATCATCTACTTATTACTGGGTAACGATGAAGTCCTTCTAAAAGTTCGAAAAGCGGTAGTGATTCCCCTGTAATGTCCTTAAACGATTTAACAAACAAAAAATCAATGTTATATTGAGTGTATAATCTGATACTATATAAACTCTTACTACAGGACGTAAAAGTTAGAAACGTAATTAAAACTGCTTTTTCGTTTTTAAGTCACACATAAAGAGGGACTGGCGTGGCGTGAAAGTAGGTGACAGTTAAGAGTATGTATTTTAAACTCTCTGTGGTCGGACGTCAGGATGTGACACGACTGCTGGTTAGTTCCTCTGAAGAAAAGCTTATTCAAAATAAGCTTTCCTTTAGTAGTTTTGAGAAGTGGCGTCTGTCACAAGTTCCACAATCAGGTTCTGGTTTACAGAGATGTGTATCTCTCCGTCAGAGCTGACACGCTGTTCATCTCCACATGATGTAAAAGTGATTTTAGGCTCTAATTTACTACAGATTTGTGTGTGCAAAAACACACAACTTTATATATCGATATACATTATGAGCACGCGCGTTCCTGTGCCACGAGCGAGCGTGTCACGTGAATTATTTCGGATCATATGTTGCTTTAGTTCCGGATCAGAGCAAAAGTTTGATCCTTTTAGTTTGTTTCTCTCACTAGACAGAATTAAAGCGACCAGGAAGCCAAAAGAAAAAAAAAAAACAATGGCTGAAGGTCGTGTAGGGCAAAAAACTCCATCATTCATTGGTCAGAAATACAATGACGGATAAATGAAAACAAACGTTTGTAGAGAAATCATAAATACCCCCCCCCCCCCCCCCCCCCCCCGAGAACAGAAAACACGGAGCGCCTCTGAATAAATTCTTCAATAATAACTAGTTTATAACATTGTTCTTTTGTGTTGTGTTTATTTTCTCTTTTTTGTTTGTCAGTCCAAATCTCCAGAACACACTGCACTTCTGCAGCTCTAGAGCTCTGTACTTTGGCTCAGTTTTCAGCTCATGGCTCGGTTTAGCTACAGAAAATCCATTCTTTCTTAACTGCGCTAGACGTCGACTGGAAACCATACCGAGACCTCCGCGCTCAGACGCTCTCGGACCGAGCGCCCGCACCAAAGAGCAAAACTCAACACTAAACTCCGTATATATGATCTCACCTTTAGTAAATCAGGGCCCGGCACTGGCACAGAGGTGAAAATCCGTCTGAAAACATTTCTAAATAACACGCACTAGCAATAAAAAAACGCTGTGTATTAGACACGTCGATCGATCCAGTCTCGACAGCATGAGAACTTTTGCGCGAGACGCGCTGTGAGGAATCGGTGCAGACGCACGGGAGCCAGTCTGACTCACTGGCTGTGTCGAAGGAAAAAGGCAGTACATCCAACCTCCTCTGTGCCTGTTTGATTTACTGGAACAAAACTAACTGAAGCACACACACTGTCCCCATACAGGAGGGCTTCCTAAGAAATCATACCATAACACATCAACTTACAATACTGGTCCCAGGTAAGTGAGGAAAAACCGCCCACATGCCATGCAGAGATGAGTTCAGATGCAGCAGCAGGAAAGCAGCTACCACATCGTTTCATCGCTGGAGGATCCGTTTGGATCAGAACACATTAGCCAGTCGACGTTTGGCTCGGTGGTTTAATCGCCCGTGATTACACAGGCAGAGTAAAAGCTAATTAAACTCTAATGATGATGCTGATTTGCTAAGAAGTCCCTCGATGGAGATTGCGAAGTGGTTGACGGTTTGCCTTTTAGCAGCTCTGCTCTCATCCACGTCTTTTATTTATTTCTGTTTACTTCTCCACTCGGTCACAAACTTCTGAGAATTAGATACGAGATGACACATATTTATAGAAATAACAAGCTGGTCAGACTATTACCCAATTCATTCTGATACCAATCTTTCATCCAGAGTCGGATCATGTCTTGTGGTCAGTACGGGGGTGGTGCGGTTTCTGTTCGAAATAAAAAACCAGTCATTTTAAATTAAATGACTGATGCAACACTAGGGCGTATATTATCATCACAGGGGCAAGCAGTATAGTACTAAATCGTGAGTAAATTCAATTTTACAGCTAGGTCTACGTTACAGTTCGTCTACAGCTTCTGACTACTGATTTCATTTCAACAAGCTAGTCATTAATGTTATTGTACAGTGAAGCAAAGCACTGCTCGCAACGTTTACAGAAACCTCACGTGAACTTCACACGTAGTTATTACATGCATTATTACACATTGCACGTTTTTTTTTTTTGGTATCCATTTTCACGTGATTCGTTTACTTCTACACGCGCTCATTCTTCACAGCTAGGACACTTGTAATTTTCTCACGAGGCTTAATTCTTCGCACGTATTGTTGAAATGTACACTCAGATGTTTTACACGTGATCACATAATACTCACAATGACGTGAAAGAATTATGATCGAGCATGCGAAATGTAGGCGATTTTTCCATAAGGGTGTTTATTCTATGGTTATTATTATTATTATTATTATTATTATTATTATTATTGCCTGTGGTTCATGGTAACATTTTCACTGTGGTATGAGAGATATAATCTGCACCGGACCGCAGTATGACCAGCGCAGAAGGCACACTTGCTATTTATTTATTTATGCATCCATTCTTATTATCCTTATAAAGTTCGTTTAGCTATTATTTTGTTCTTTCACGTAGTATTTATAATATATTTTACTTAGAATCAAGCTCATGCTCTGTGAGACTACTTTGTTTTGGTCGTGATAAAGGCTTCAGGTGTACATCATCTCTCTCTGACCTGAAGTGTAACCCGAAACCTCTGCGCAAATGATAGACCCTAATTATAACTGTAACCATTACATTATTATTGATGTGTAACTCTACACATCATTGATATAAAATGCTATAACACTAACAACCAATAATAACCAATACTGTTATAGGAATTTGGGTTTTACAGACAGACAGACAGCATGTGTTGTTTAACATCCCGCAGGATGAAAAGTGAATTCTGCCGGTGTTCATTCAGCACTTCAGTGATTCCGTTTGTGGGAACCTTTCTCTCTCTACGACTACTGCTATTACACACACACACTCACACACAACTTTGTGGCTGCCTAAGCTCTCAGATTTGGATTACAGTTCCTCGGGTCATAAAGTCCAGGCTGGCGTGGCGTCCCAGTGACGTATATGTTTCCACTGCGCAAGCAGCACAAACCCGCGTGTCCGCTCCATCAGGAGCGAGGGGAAACCTGATGCCCTAGCTGCATGTCCACAATAACACATTTCTATACTATTAATGATTATTTCTGCAAAGTATGACAATTATGCCTGAGCCTTATTTTGATTCAGGAGAGGAGACAGCAGAGGAGACTCGGTGCTTGGAGATGTAGCCATAGTAACCCAATGCTGGACTTCCAGGAACCCGGCGTCCAGCTGCAGAATCCATGAAGCCATGGATACGTTTTACGCGCGCACACACACACACGTTTGTCGAAATTTAATTCTACCGTTGTGAGGACCTTCCACTGATGTGAATATTTATTGTAGCTAATTAATGCTACGCAACACCTAAATCTACCCCGAACTTTAACTACACACCTGCACAAAGGCAAGATTTCAGCTATAAGATAGAAAAAAAATGTTCTTGTGGGGACTCGTCAAAATTCGATATAATGTCAATATAGTAAAGATGAAGGCTTGTGCTGCTGGAGATGAATCATACTAGTGGCAAAAGGAATTATTTATGTTTGAATGTGTAGTAGTATTAATAGTAGTAGTAATAATAATAAGAAGAGGAAAATCAGCTTTTTATATATATGAAGACCAACAAAATGTCTCTACAAGTCCAAAGTCTATATGGATCCCCATCATTACGGGAATTATGGGAACACGTGACCACAAATAGATGGACAGAACCTAAAGATGGGTAACTATGCAGGGGTGCCATATGAGGGTGGAATTGAGTTGACACGTGGCCTAAAGTGACCCAGAATGTCCAGGACACAGGACTATGTGCATAAACCTGACAGGGGCTCACCATGGGTTAACATCTTTGTAAATCTTTGAAGTTAACGCACTGTAATTTTGATTCCACATGCTAATTATGGCATTTGCAGTAATTGTCAGGAATGCGTGCTTGTGTCTGGGTGGGACTGAAGTGGCTCTGGGTATTCCATACAACTTTTGACATGGAATTTATGCTGATTTATGTGAGAGCATTCCTTATAGCAAGAGCAATCAGGAAGTCCTTGAACCCGAATCCTGTGCAGAACACCAGGAGAACTCTCTCTCACACACACACACACACAGGTAAGACACAATGTGTGCGCCAAAGCGCTTCTTACCTTCAGGGCGCACTTCTGCCCGGTTTTCTTGTTAAAACACTCCAGCACTTTGCCGTTGATCCCCAAACCGAGGACCTGAGTGGAGATCTTGTAGTCGTCCGTCACGGCGTTGCGTTTGATCTCCAGTTTCGGGTATCCAGCAGCAGGGTTAGGATTGGGCATGGGGAACTGTGTGGACTCGCGCTCCTTCTCCGGTTTGGTCTCTGCGCTTTCACTCTTACTCTCGCTTTCCGTTTCGGATTTCGTCTCGGGCTGCTCTTCTTTGGTTTTTCCATTTTGCAGCATGTTTTGTTGTTGTTGTTGTTGTTGTTGTTTTGCAAAAGAACTTTTGCAAAGCGATTCCACGTCGGTGATGACCCTCCACGCACCCAGCCTAAATCCGGCGTGATTTTACTGGCGCGCAACACTCATCTCAAACAACACGCCTTTATTCTGCACCTCCTCAGGTTCTGCTCTGAAATCTAGATGAGTTAGTACAGACTGAAAAATCCCTGGGTCCTTCATAGAAACATAGCTCTTACTGTCAGCCCCCCAACTCTGAGCACTCGGGAGTAGTGCTGGGAGAAAGTCACGGAGTTTTTAAAGAGAACGCTGACCGGCTGCGTGCGCGTTCCTCTCCGGCTCGGTGCCAAACGCGCATCAAGAGCTCAAATAGTGCGCTATGTAGTGTGGAAACGCCTTGACTTCATGTCCTATATAGTGCACTCATGGGCTTAATAGGAACCAGATTGAGAATGGGCGTTTTGTCTCCCTTACCCCCCACCCCTCCCATGCGGTCCTGCCCCTATGCGTCAGTGTTACAGCCCTCGACTTCCACAAGAGCTCAGAGTCTTAAAGCAACACCGACCTGCGCACTGCGCTCTCATCACTGACTTCTACTGCTGTCAAGATTCATCTTAAAGCATTTGGCTCGAAGACATTTTTTCAAAATCTCAATGCTGGATTTGGGACAAGACCCAGAGTACCACAAATAAATAAATACATAAATAAATACATAAATAAAGTTTGAGGATGTGTTGGCAAAACCCTAACCCAGAAGAGCTGACTGGTCCTAAACACTCATTCATCTTTAGTATTTGTGGTGGATCCAGGAATACTGGCGCACGCACACACACACACACACACACACACACAGACCTACAGCATGTTTTTGGGAGGTAGGAGGAAACCAATGAACCCAGAGGAAACCGGTAAAACAGTTAGAACACGTGGAACTTCACACAGACAGTGTGAGTGTCAGGAACCGTGAACCCTGGAGCGGTGACACGGTAACGCTATGCACCGTGCCTCCGTTCTGAACACTCGTACAACCGATTCATTTTTACAACAGTACAAAACAGACAGCACAAAAATATCTTTAAAAAAAGTATGCAGGCTTTTGTGTGCAAGTCTGCTACTGTACATATATTCAGCTGTACTAGTATACAACTATGTATACAAGTACAGTGGGTTTTGCGCGTCATAAAAATGCATCGTTTGCGTCGCAGTGACATACGCCCAACAGGAAACGAACAACGTTCTCTTTAAAATGAAATAAACTAGTATACCAGTATAGAGAATACGTATGATGTTCATGAATATCAGCCAATATTATGAATATAAGAATAGATGTGGAAGTGCCGGTGTTGAACTACAGAATCTTTTGTTATAATGCATTTGTTACCATGAGAAAAAATAAGCGCTTGAAGGGTACATTTATTTTATTTGAAATATTTATGAATGAGAATGAAGTATGTTTCAGAAAGACGCACAAAGTTCACCGACGGGGCACTGCGAACGATGCTTGAGATTTTTAAAGGATGTAGGAAATGTGCTGCCGAACACAAATGATTCGTCTGACAAGTCGAATCATCTAGAAGTTTAAATAGGAAATAGTTCTGAGTGCACTTCCTGACGAGAGAGTCCCTCTTCAGTTCTTTAAACATTGTGTCTTTGAAAGAAAAACGAGAAAAAAGGGAGAAGGTAAGAGGGAGAGTAGTGTGTGTGTGTGTGTGTGTGTGTGTTTTCAGTAATCCAGTGCACATATGAGTGCCACTCCCTGCTTTATCCAGTGCTTCTGGCTTTGGTCTGTGGGAAGCTCTACTGCCATTACGTAGTTAGTGGAGTGACCGGTGGTGGACAGAGTTCCTGTTATAAAGAGACAGAGAGAGTGAGAGAGAAAAGAGAGAGGAAGAAAAGTACAAGGGGACGACAGGGAGGAAGTAAAGTGAGACAGAGAGGTCAGAGGGACAGAGAGAAATTTAAAGGTAAAACAAATAGACGAGGAGAAAAAATTGAAAAATCACAACAACAACAAAAAAACATAAATGTAGAAGAAATATCGCATCTGAAACTGAAAATAAAAAGCCCTTTTTTGCACAAACTCAAATTCTAGATTTCTGTGGAAAATTCTCATATCTACCCGTCATGCGATCTCACAATTATTTTAAATAATCGTGTCAAATATGTAACACGAGCATCGTTTCCTCACACAATAAAAAAAAAATCCTAACTTTAGTAGCAATAATGATAACGATCATGACTTGCAGGTGCAGGTATCAAGTTTCAAACCTTTCCCACTGTTCTGAAACTGTATACAGCTCAAATCCAAGCACACACTCACTCACACACACACACACACGCACACAGCTCACCGGCGCGAGTGAGCGTTTTGTATATGGGGCAGACGTAGACGCCGGACTGTGGCGGTTTGCGGTTGGGCGTGGGAACCATCCAGATGACGGCCATCTCGGTGTAGAGCTCTTTGGGCCGAGACTCGGTCAGCATGCCAGCGTGCGTGTCCCAGCGCGCCCCCTCCAGGAACAGACCGTGGATGAAACACCCCGTCTCGGGCCGCTCGGTCAACTCCGCCGTTGGCTCCGTCAACACCTGTGGAGGAAAAAGAGGATCAGGAGGATCAGGACATCAGGAGGACGAATTAGTATACACGACTCAGATGCTGTGATCAGATAATGATTCTGTAATGACACGATGTACCGTAGTCACAAACTAGCTCTGGACACATGATATGGAAAAATCAAATACAAAAAAAACAAATACACCTTTTAGATTTGCGCTGTGATTTGCGCGGTGGTTATATAAGTCGTAAGACCAGTGTATTATTATGCTATCATCGCATAATAGTGACATCGACTCAGTATGCTGATAGAAATGCAGTTTTGCCGCAAGGGGTAATAGTAAGTTATGCAACATATTCAGCAACATTCAATGTAGAGAATTGGGGACGCATCAAATTATCTTCACTGTCCCTGCATCTGTGAAGAAAGAAGGCTGCCTCGGGCCTTGGTGCGCCTTTTAAAGTAGTGCTTCTTGTCCTTAGATAAATTCGACCCCAAATCAGAAGGAAGCGTAGAGACAAGTATTTGAGAAGGGTTGAATACATTTGAAGGTGTCCTTTAAATGGTTAACCTGCTGTTCTCCTTTAAAGGCAAGAAGATTAGGTTAGTATCGTGTTCTAAAAATGAGGAGCGGAAGTGTGGAAACATTCATGCTCACACTGTGACATGCTAAATACAAGAGCTAAGTGGCGTCGTCATTTCTTTAACATCGAGTTCAGGAGGTGTAGCGTTGCCGTGAACCTTAAAGCCGAAGCTGATGGTGTCGATGGAGAGGACAGAGCGGCGGGCGTAGTTCTGCAGCGTTCCCGTCAGGAAGGCTTGTGGGAAGAAGAAGCCGCTGATCCAGAACACAGCCGGAATCCCGCCGGAGATCCAGCGCTTCAAGAAACCGATGCGCTGCAGCAGGTCGGATACCCAGGAGGCCAGCGGCTTTAGAGACGGGTACGCCTACGGGAGAAATCACGCTCAGCGCTAAAACTGTAAGAACGATGAATGATCCCAAACAATTTGGAAGGATAATTATCAGAGGAATAACTGTGCAGTAATAAATGAAAAATTTAAAAAAATAATAATAATAATAATAGGCTGATTTTAGCATACATGAGGGGTAAGTTAGGTAACCATTCGCATAGACACAGAAACATAAATGCGGATGACGCAAAAAAAGAGGGAAATTCCACGTACTGAATAAATGTTTCAGCCTCGCTCAAATCTAATTTATGTGTCTGAGAGAGTCAAACGAGAGAAAAGTAGAGTGAGAGAAAACAACACAGAGGGAGAAAGGGTGAGGAGGACAGATTCTTGCCTTGGCCTTCCATATTTCTGGAACGGCGTTGATGAACAGACTGTTGGCCATGAGCTCGAGCTCGGATGACATCACCACCAAACCTTTCAGAGCCTTCACTAGATCACCGAGACTCTGTGTGATCACTGCTAGCAACTTATTATATCTGATACACAGAGAGAAAGAAAGACAACAAATCATGGCAAAGAAATTGAGCAAACACAGGAAAGAAAAAAACAATAATAATGAGAAAGAAGCAAAAGAGAAAGATGGAGAAAAGACAACTTGACGATTTATATGTGAGATAGAGAGATTACTGTAAATGGGACTTAATCTCAGGAGAGAGAGTACGAGAAAGGTGAATGAATACACAGATAAACGTGTCTGAGAAAAGAGAGAGCAAGAAAGTGACTAACAAACCGAGAAAGCGAGAATTAATGGTAACAAATGTATTTTTAATGCAAAAAAAAAATATTTGTGAGGGTGTAAGTAAGGAATTCGTGTCGTTTTATTACATGAACACATAAGATTAATAGATTATCCATTTAAAAAGGAACAAAATGTTATTACAGGCTATAGGTACTGCCATTACCTGTTTCTGATCTGTGTATGATGTGTGTATGGATGTACCTTATAACTTCCTGTATCAGTACAGTGTTCATAGACTCCTCATACATCACTGGGTACTTGGTAACGACTTCCTGAATGTCGACGGGGTTGGGAATCTTCTGCACAATCCCTGTCACGATCTCCTCGACTATCTGCGGGAAAGAAAAAGTTTTACTCTAACTTTTCATTAAAATTTTTTTTTTTTTACTTTGCCCTATACTGTATGTATTAACGTTAAATATATTAGAATGGGGGAAAACTCACATATCGGACATAATCTTAGACACATTTCATAAAGTTCATAAACGTTTGGCTGAGGAGCTAAAGGAGACCCTAAGGGTGACTCTATACCTCCTCTCTGGCTTTGCCCCCACTGGAGGCGGCTCTGGGCTGCAGTCGGAGTACAGCACCCAACAGGGCGAACGTCTCGTTCTGGGCAAAGCTGATGTTTGCGTTGTCGTGCAGGCCGAAGATCTCTGGCGTGTCGTTAATAGGCAGGCCGCGGATGTACGAAAGATAGCCCTGCAAATAATACATTACAATCCTCAGGTCATACGTTCACAGAATGGCGGCCTGGGAAAACCCCTGTTGACAATCTGAAAACTCTCGGCTTCCCTGAACTGAGATATCTTTCTCTCTTGCACGTTTCTCAACCACAAGTAGTTCTAGTATTTTAAATCTGGTTACCCTAAAAGTAAAAAAAAAAAAAAAAGAAGAAAATGGCATTTAAAGCGCATCTATTATGGTTTTGAAACGTGCCTAATTTTGTCTCATACAATGGATTTACATGCATCCGAGGTTAAAAAACATTTTAACGTGCTCATAATTTAAACTGCAGCGTTACCTTTTTTCCCCCAGTGTCACAAACGACTCATTAAATGATTCGTTCTAAAGGATTCATTCTAAACTCTTCCTTTCAGAGAGCATACTCTGCTCTGATTGGTCAGACATCCCAGTCTGTTGCGATTGGTTAACCGCTGTCAGCAAGCAGCCGATGAAGACCAGAGGCGGGGCTTTTTTGTAACAAACCTACGTAGGTTAGTACAGGAAGTAAAGTCTGGAATCACTAACGACTCGTTTCAGCTGTTCAGAATCGATTCCTTCTTTTGGGAGTCGATAACTCCGTTTGTCGTGCGCTTTGATTTTTGAAACTTTGCAGACGTTTTTACATTCACAAACAGCTCTATAACACACTACATGAAAGGTAATATTTGAATAAAACATAATAGGTGCACTTCAAAGATTTCTTTTCAAGTGCAGACATTTTGACAGCTACTGTAGTAAACTGATTGGACTTGTGTCCATTTCCATCGCTTCAACAACTTCAAAGTGTGACGATCACTGCGGGAGGAAATCACGCAAAGATAGCGAGGTTTTAGATGTCTTTGAGCAGATTCTTTTTTTGTCTTCTTTTTTTTTAACCACTAATGTTTGTTAAACTGCTTAAGCAGCGTGAGCTTGTGAGATGGATCTCAGCATCATTTAGCCGCTGCTGGAAAAGGTTCAAATATGCACAGAATGTGCAGGACGTGGAGGATTTCTCTGAAGAGCAGTGGAGAGTTTAACGGCTCAGGACGAACAAGGGACTCATGAACAACTCTCACAAAACATAAAAACAGACGGTCGTTGATCATCCGGGTAACGACACGCGGTATTAATAGTCAAGCGTATGTAAACGTCTGAACTGGTCTATTGTGTCTTGTGGACTATATGTAGACGTCTGCTTATGTCAAACAGCGTATTCGGGGACGTATTAAATAAAAAACTAAATGCAATTTTTATGATCGCTCTAATTTTTAAAAAATGATTAACATTGCGTAGATTCTGCAAGGTGTATGTAAACGTACGACCTCAACTGTGTATCTGCTTTCATAAAGTGTCAAAGTATGTTGTAGACAGAATTTCTGTCTAAAACCGGATTTTTTGTTGTTGCTATAATTCAGTCACAGTGACATGCGAGGGGTTTTCCCGGATGGACACATACATCAAAACAATGACACAAATGTTGAAGGAAACTGTTCTCAGAATACAGCAGGTAAATATTTACATATATAGTAGATGGTTTGAACTGGTTTACCCGATAACAGCTCAGTGTTGCTGTGTGTGTGTGTGTGTGTGTGTTGTTCTATGAGTAAGCTGCACATCTGCTAAATGTAATATAAACCTTGATGTCCAGGTCTGTGCTGATCTGGCGGTACTCTCCTGAAGGCGAGTAGACGTGATCAGGGTTCAGCACAGAGGGACAGTAGAAGTCCTCCAACACGTTCATAATGCAGCGGCGATCCCAGTCGTCTGTCACACGGCCACCGTAGTTTATCTCGCCGGCTGTATACTTCAGAACCTAGACACGGAGAGAGATAGTGTGAGACAGAGAGTGAAAAGAAAAAAAAAAACGAAGTGAATACTATACAATAACGTCATGGCTGAGTTTCCAATTCGACGGTAGAGCGAGCTCACGATGCTTTTGGGAAACTCGGATTGTTTACGAGAAAAGATATGCGGACGTGTGTGTGTGTGGTTTATTTTCTGATGTGATGTTATGATCACTGTGCGTTTTTTTTTCTTTTTCTAGACATCATAAGAAAGACAGGTAACGTGTGAGGAGTCGTCGAGGAACGTTTCGGCAGCAGGACGACCGTCTCATCCTTCTAATTCAAGAGCGATGCAGAGTCTCTGTCCTGTTTTCTCTCAAAGACTCAAAATACAAACTGTCCTGCGTCTGTGATAGTTCCAGTTGTGACGGGTTAAAATTCATGTTAAAAGAAGTAAATAAAATTCATGTTAAAAGTAATAAATAATATAGGCTCAGTGGTGTGCCCTGATACATCTGGTGAGTGAATCAGCTGTGCTGTGGGTGGAACAGGAAAGAGAAAGAATACGAGATGAAAAAGAGGCATGCTGGAGAATGTCGTTCACGTATTAAAAACGCCGTGTGTATCTGTGCTTGCCTTGTAAGGAACGTCCTGGTATTCATCAAGGAACATTTTGAGTTGGCTGATGCAGATGCGCAGGTCTCCGTCTGTGAACTCATACGGAATGTTGAAACCCAGTGGACCAAATTTCCTGCGCTCGATTGCGTTTCCGTGGAACAGACAGAGAGACAACAACAGAGAACGGAACTCTGCAGACTGAGAGAGAGAGAGAGAGAGAGAGAGAGAGAGAGAGAGAGAGAGAGATTAGAAGACAGATTAGTGAAGGAGATGTTAAAGAGAGATATATTTAGTGAGATGTTTACAATCCTGAGGACATCAAGCAAAGTAAACACATGAGATCAGTTTATATGGGTTTATATAAAGGTCTGCATGTGTGTGTATGTGTGTGTGTGTGTGTGTGTGTGTGTGTGTGAGTGTGCACCTTGGTGCAGGAGTTGAGGAAGTCATCACTCAGGCTCATGTAGGTCTTCAGTAGGTTGGCCTTGATGCCTCGTGGAGGCTCGATGGTCATCTTGGAGCTGTTCTGAAGAATGGAGACCGGGAATTTGTTGCTGGGCAAACTAGTGAGCCACAGGCGGAAGTCCCGATGGACCTGAGACATACACACACACACACACACACACACACACACACACACACAGAGGCGCCCACATGCACAGACCGAAAAGCACAAAGTGGTTGCTTTTAGTGTTGCTCCAATTAAATAAATGTACAAATGTCCTGTTGCTAAGATAATTACCTAATTAACTAAATGCTACACACATTGTGTCTCAGCACATTTCCTACTCGCACGTGGAGTAGCTAACCTTGTCAGGGTTGATGTTCTCAATGAGTCGCTCCAGAGTGGGCATCCAGCTCGGTGCCAGGTGGCAATTCTGGAAAAATACCCACTGCCCCTTATCCATCGCACTGTGCATCATCGCTTCAGCCCAGGGACCCTGACGCGCACACACACACACACAAAGAAACACAAACAGAAAATTCACCTCCAGCAGCAACAAATGAAACACACACACACACAGACATGGACATAACGTTAACACAGAGCAAATCTGACATCAACAAGCAATCCAGCCTCAACCCACAGCCTCTAAAACACTCAGGCAACATTCTCAACAAAACTAAACACACATTCAAGGTTCCACAAAAACATTCAGCGTAAAACATCTGTGATATGTCATCGCCTTTGATCTTAAACTAGCGGAGACAAATTCTTAGATTGGTGCTGGAGCATGAGAAGAACTTACAAATTTGTAGATCACCAAAAAAAGAAAAAAAACACCCAATGTCATGACACTGAAATAAGACTCAGTCATGAAAACATGCCGCCTAGACAAAACAATCACAAACAGGACAAAAAGCGGACACGCACAGCCAAAACAGTCTAAAAGCTTGAAATTAGGAACATCCTGAAAGCTGTCCACAGCATAGAACAAGCAAAAGAGGAGTAAAAAAAAACAGAAAGAAGAAGACTTAAAACATTACAGACTGTGTACAATCCATGGCTGTGGATTTAAAAAAAAAAATATCAGGCTCTATTCAAAATACCTAATAAAGCAATTCATAATCTAACATTAATATCATGTTTGTTATTATTATGATTATTAAACTGATATACAGTGCATATAGAAATATACATATATTTTAATATGAACCCCCAGAATGGTCTGTAAATTCTGCCTCTTACAGTTCTTCAACCTCAGATGTGTGTGGGATTGTTTTTCTTTTAGGCTTGTACCAGCCCACAACATGTTCTGATGAATTTAGTCGGTTCTAGTTTCAAAAAAATAAACCTAATCTAACCAACACAACTCTGACCAGGCAGTTACTAAGGATGAATGAACGGTCTTTTTTTTGTCCCTCAAGCTTCATCATACCTGACACCTGACCTCTTGCTCACGCCCGCATGAAAATAAAGACCTGAGTGAACCTTTAGCTGGGTACATGTGAACCTTTCTGGCAAGCTTTCTTGAACAATAAACAAGTAATAGTGTGCATCCTTTTCATATATGTATTTGTATCTGTCCAGAACACATTATCTATTCATTCCAAATAATTTATTTTGTATTTGGTTACACTCCTGCCATATGGAGCAATCTATACATGGATAACAACACTCTGTGGCTGCATTAGGAATATTTAAATCTTTACAGATAAAGAGATAAAGAGATAGGCATAAGGTCTATGGGATTTACTTGACATTCTCTAACACTTATGTCATTGAGTATCACTGACAGGAAGCCTCTAGAATGTTCTCTCCCATTCACACTAGTTCACTCGGCTTGTCATTTTCCAAGACTAGAAAGTTTATATGGGTTGAGGAATGCTGGCTGACCTGATTCATCATATTTATTACAACATGAAATGTGAAACCTGATCCCATATTACTGTAGCACTCTGAGAAGTCTCATGCGTAGGGGTGTGACCTCAGGTCTGTTCTTTTCCATTATGAGACCTTCGCTAGGAACCGAACGCACCAGTCATCGTCCTGAGCTCGTTAGGAATGTAGCGGCTCTTTAGTAAGTGACCCGCAGGCTAGCAACTGATATCAGCGCTCAGTACAGATCCATCGTTAGTAACACGGCGGAGAGAAATGCTTTATTATATCCCTGCTTTGTAAAAAGGTCTGCTAGGGTGAAGGGAAATTCCAGTCATGATTCGCATTTAAGCAAACATACAGCTGCACAGAGCTAGATGAACATCTGTACACCATTCACACTGTGAACTACATTTCAGAAGGTCTAATGATGTGGAGTAGACCTATCACACCATGGGATACCTGAAAAATAAAAGTGTTTCTTTTTTTTTTTGTTTTGGTTCTAACCTGGCCCTGGCCTAGCGAGATGGCGCTCATTTTCTTGGAGAACTTCATGACATCGGCAAATTTGTAGAGGTCAGCTGCGGGGTCGGTGCCGGGTGATAGAACAAAGATAAGCGGAGTGGAGGGCGACGACTGCTTAAAGACCACAGACAGGTCAGACGTCTAAGAGAGACAGACAGGAAGACAACACATAATGTATATAAAAGTCTAAAAGCAGTTTTTTTTTTATATACATATCCCAAATTTAGTCAACTGGCCAGTTCATGTTCGGTGCTTAAATCTTGCACTGGAGCTGGACTAAACTTTCATATTCTTGTTTTAAAGGACATTGTTAATCTCAATAATTTATTCATCTTATTTATTATTACTTTTTTTTTTGCTAAAACTCCAGGGATAGTTCTATACTAATGCATCAATTCCAACTTTCTGCTATACAAAAGATATCAAATTGTGCGAATAATATGACTGCTTCCGTCAAACAACAAACAGTCACTGATGATCGACTACATATGATGTCAAAAGGGAAATTGTGTAATTGTAATTATTATTCACTGGACCACACCTTTAAGTCAGCCTTCAGGATTTAAAGACACAGAGCTCTGCCACCCCAGTACTTTAGGAGTTGATTATCAGAAAGCATAGTTATTGTTTACCTGAGGCTCGATGAAGCGCTGACCCAGCTGTGCTGACACGAAGTCCTGCAGGCCGTGTGTCAGGCAATCGACACGCAGACAACGCAGCACTAACAGTCGCTGAAAGCTGTCCAGCTTGCTCTCCCACTCGTCCGGGAGAGGCTCTCTGTACAGATCACATATACAGGACCATGAACTAATACACATATATACACAGAAACTCGCTTAGATGTAGGGGAGGCCACATACTGCATGGGTGTGATGAGCAGGCGTCCACATACTTTTGGCCATTGTGTTCAGTATGTGTTTGTGTATGTGTAAGTGTGAGAGGATACCGGTGTGGCTGGCTGCTGTCAAAGATCCTCCTGTATTCTGACTCATATCTGGAGAAGGTGTGTGCCAGGCCTGTAAAGTTGGGCAGAGCACTGAGGGCCATGACGTCCTGCCACGCCCGTTCTGACAACCAGGCGGGCGACGGGTTCGGCAGCTGCTGCAGGCTTGTGCCTCCTGACAACATGTACTGCCACTCAGCCTGAACATCCAGCACATTAAAACAGAAGGTGAATCATTTCCATAAATCATTTTTGTCATGATTATATAAATGAGCAGACAAGACCGACTGACGTTCCAGCAGCACACTGAAAAGAAAAAAAACAAAAAACCCCTGAGGACAGAAAAGCAGGAGTATCCATGAGATTTCTGGTTAATCGTTTTCTCACCATAACGATCTTATTTTTGTTCATCATGATGCGAGCGCACAGCAGGAAGGCGAACATGAGCTTGTGCTTCTCGAACAGGCTGCGGCACACGTTGCTGTAGAGGCTAAAGGTGAAGTGCTCGTTAATGTTGATGATGCGCTGCTCCAGTGTGTCTAAGGGAAGACAGAGAGCCATGTGAAGACAGACAACTGCAATGGAGTTGTCTCACTTCTACTCCGTTTATATGAGCGTAAAACTGATGACATTAATTGATGAAACAGATACGAACGATGATTCAAAATAAAACAAATGTCAGTTAGAGTAATAGTCTTCCATTGTGAGGCTTAATTCGTGTTTAAAGCATGGATCTAATCTGACTGAACACCATCCACACAGTGAAGCATGGTGGTGGCAGCATCATGCTGCGCGTTACCCTTGGTCTCTTGCTTGTCTCTCGGACTAATGCCCTCCTTTTAACACCCGGCCCATTTGATAGCTACTTGGTCTTCATGACGCCTTTTGTTTAGGTATGTTCTCTAACAAAATCTGCCGCTTCCAGAAGCAGGTGTATTTTTATTACATCATGTGCCCACAGGCCACACCTGAAGACAAAAAAGCGCTTTCCTTAGCTTTTTGTTGTTTCAGGTCAGGAAAAAAAAAAGAGGTCACATGCATCATTCAGTGACCGAGCTCCTCAGGGAGCAGAGATTGGAGGTGTCGGATAACAGCCATTTTTAGGTGATATTTAGAGAACATGTCGTTGTGTAGAAGGCACCATGACAAGCTGCTAGTCTGGGTGCAAAGTGAACTTATGAGGAGGCGGTTGTATTCTAAGTGGAAAAAAACAGAACTAACAAATGTGTAATTTAAAAAAAAGCACACTTTTGTTTACATATCAACATTATAGTTAGTTATGTAAGATATGACAGACCTTCTATTGTGCCAGCTGCTGGAATGATAAGAATTTGTTTATTTTCAATAATAAGAACATTGCATGTTATTGTGATTTGTAACCCCTGTTAGACGGTTAGACAATACACGCTTTCTCCTTGAGAAAAGACAAATTCTTCAATTTATAACCAAATTGTTCTGTTCTGTTGTACTGTCTGTCTATTCCTTCCTTCAACATTCTTAGTACTGTTTGTCTTTATTCCTCTCTACCTGTATACTCTAATGATTTACAATCGCACTATCCCATGTGACAAGAAGAGGACATGTTCCCGTTTGAGTCTGGGTCCTCTCAAGGTTTCTCCTTGAAGTCTTCTCAGGAAGTTTTTTCCTCTGGTTTACCTATTAGGGCTTTAAACCTATTGTTAAAACGCGCTAGCGCTATACAGACGAATCTGAAATGAATATTTCAATCCTTGAAACGGATGAGATGGAAATTACTTTTTTTTTTTTCAATATGACTACGACATTATATTTGCAAGGCCTTTCTTTATAGCTCCTGTCTTTCTAGCACTTTAAGAGATGACGACGATGGCGTCGTGTGAGTGTTCGCTCTACCTGCACGTTCCGAGTTAGCAATGCCCGCCATAAAGATGCCCAGGAACCACTCTAGAGAGTACTGATACATGGGGTCCACGTTGGACAGGTCGGACACGCAGAAGAAGAGGATCTGGGTGCGCACTGCCACAGGGACGTACTCCAGACGCGTGGCGTCGATGTCTCGCTCGGTCTTCTCCGCCACCATCACTTTGGCCTGCCACAGTCCAGAATTATAGCAATAATAATCATAGTTAATACGTCTTTATTTAACGCACAGTCTTTCTCAAGAAAATGGATGCAAACTGAAAGAAGCAAACTGAATGTGATCAAAGGAACTGAAACCTACAATTAAAAAAAAAAATTACATAAAGAAAACATTACTTTTATTAGGTTCTGGTATGTATTTCTTCCTGTATTAACTTAAAGAGTTAGATCTGCTCTAAGGAATTAAAGGTGGCGTTTGTAACTTTT
Source organism: Ictalurus punctatus (assembly GCF_001660625.3). Taxonomy (NCBI): domain Eukaryota; kingdom Metazoa; phylum Chordata; class Actinopteri; order Siluriformes; family Ictaluridae; genus Ictalurus; species Ictalurus punctatus. The sequence continues at coordinate 18,747,527 of NC_030436.2, forward strand.
GTAAAAAAATAATAATAAATAAATAAATAAATAATAAAAATATGTAATAATCATATAAATTCGAAGATACCTTAAAGATCTATAACTATTTGCAATACTGTCAATGTGATGAATATGAGCAATGATTTATTCCTTTCAGCATTTCATTCAAATTTTTCCAGCCAGGAAATAAGGGAGTCAGGCTGGTTAATAAGGTGAGAAAGGCTTTTTAGCATTGGTCAGGTTCTTCTGTAGTTCGCTGACAGACCTGTATCTCTCCAGCTTTGATCTTGGACGCTCCGAGCACTCGTATGAGCTCCTCATCGTCGACGGGGTTACCCTCTGATGAGCTGAGCCTGAGCAGGATCTGGTCCTCGATCTCCTTCAGCTCCTGCTTCATGCGTGCGTTGCTCACAATCAGCTGGTTCTTGGCCTCCTCCAGGTCAGGCCTCTCCTCAGCCACCACCCGGCCCAGCAACTGGTCCTGCAAGCCGCTGCACAGTACACGTGTCGCTTTACCGTAAGACTTCGACTTTCCATTGAATTTACCGTTAACCGTGAAAACAGAACAAGAAACGAAATCCGGACGACGACACGTTTTTATCACTTTAACATAGTTAACGACTGCTTTCAGTTGACAGGATGTTTCAGCTGTACCTCGGGGAGAGGGTAAAGTTGATGAGGGTGACTTTGGTGCATATCTCAGGAGAGTAGTGTGGATTGGGCAGCTTAGTGGTGATGTACATCTTGAAGTCGTTGTGGTAGGGAATAACGGTGTCACCTAACTTCAGTACTGTACTGCCCTGCTGCTTAAATGTCTGAGCACACACACACACACACACACGCACGCACATTGATTACACTGATTACCTTTGCTAAGTTCAAATAACTACTGGCGAACGTAAGATGAAATTTTTTTCCACACTCATGCATTAAATCATAAGCCTGTGATTAATGTATGTACCTGTCGGTTTGGTTGCTTACTGTGAATTGTTAGTTTTATTTCAGATAAATAAGAAGCTCCTGAGAGAATCATTTCAGGACGCATATTACCTGTCGCAGCAGAACAGGGTCGAGTGCCGGGTCCAGCTCCTCTCCCACATTCTCCAGTAGACAGGGCTTCCCGAACCGAACGGCGTTCTCCAAACTGCGCAGGAAGTCCCTGTCACTCAGCTTCATCACATCCAGTCCATTATCACGTTCCTGCAGAGACAGAGATGAAAACAAGGCGTAAAAAGTCGGAGAATCATGACACTCGGAAACAAAAACACCTGCCCAGACACATAGGTAGAGTTTAAATAGTGTGTTTGTGTGAGAGAGAGAGAGATAGACAGGGAGGCTGTGTAATGTTTGGGAAGTGTTTCTGAGCTCTTGCCATGGTCTTTATCCACTTGTTGGCCTGACCCTGAGGGTCGATGAACAGAGACCAGCGTTGAGAGTACTGACTGATCACTCCATTCTCCACAGAGAGGTTGTCTTTTGGCAAACCGCCAATCTACACACACACACACAAGAGCAAACACACATAAACAGTAGATGCACACACACATATAAAAATACAAAGAAACAAAGGACATTGTTTATGTATAATCACTTATTTCTCAGTTACATCATGGATTGGTTTTAGCACTAATTTGGACTAAACTGGCTTCGATTATCAACTCTTGTCTGCGTAGATACGTGTGAGAAGATACATGTAGGTGTGTGTGCGGTTGTGACCTGCCAGGAATGAATTTTGACTTTGTCTCCGAGTGTGTTGATGAGGCTGGGCTCGGATGTGTGAGGGACCTGCTGTTCCTTAAAACCACGCAGCCATTCCTCAAACATCGACACCCGATACTCACCCTGGAGAACGCACACACATACACACACTCATAAACGCTACATAAATGTTGACATGCTATAGATACACTTAACATTCAAAACTAATACAATACAACACAGAGTGTACAATCTGCCATACTCTTGCATGTGTAGTCACATACACGTTTTATCAACATGTACACACACACACACACACAGAACATGTGCATACCCACCGTGAAAGGTCCGAGGTAGGCTACGTATCCTGCAGCCAGCAGCACATCGCCAGCTACATTATCCACCAGATAATCCAAATGTTGTACTGTTTCGCTCCAGCGCACCTTTTCATCAGCAAGCCCACCAATCAGCTACAACACACACACACACACACACAAACATACACAAATTTTTATGTGAAACATGTGGCTTTAACATATGCATGCTAAACACAGAGATGAAAAAAAAATTGTTACAGAAAAGACATAAGGTTTGTGGGCGGAGTTAGGGCCACATGCCGGCGTAACATTGCCGATTTAGTAATTAGGCTGTTGTGAGAATGAACTAGAGACGTGTGAATTGTCCAAATGATTTGGACCAGCGTTTGTCGTATAGGGTGTGTGTTTTTATGGTGATTTGGAGAGGTGTGTGTTTTGTGTGTATGTGCACGTGCTGCGTTACTTTTACAGATTTGGCCCCGCTCACCTTGTCTGCACGAATCAGTCTGCTTTCACACAGCTGGCACTTGCTGTCAAGCTCGTCACGTTTGGCTAAACACTCTTGATATTTAGCCTGCAGCGCCGCGATGCCCTCCTCCACCGCCTCGAGCTTTTCTTTGGCCTCCTTCAGAATACTCTGAGTTATTGCCAGGTCCTCCTGGGCCACAGCAAGGGCTTGCTGCTCACACACAATAAAATGCAGATATAATTAGGGTAGAGCATTCACAAGAATTTACAGGTCACATATCACAAAAAATATTGGGGAGTGTTTGCGGTACTGATTTCCGAACCACAGGGGGCAGCATTGTGATGGAATTTCTCACCCGTATGGGCTCTACGGTTTTGGCCACAAAATGGTACCCGTGCATAGCGCGCACCCACAGGCAGATGGACGTGCACGCCCTGGACACTTTAGCTATGGAAGCCGGCTGGAACTCCTCGTTGTCTATGTAAGGCTGCAGCATTTTGATCACAGAATCCGGGATATTGTCCTAAAGTGCAAAAATAAATAAATATGATAAATATATTTCTATCACAGTTCTCTGTGCTGGTGTTTAAAAAAAGGTCACGGTACCCATACAGGCAAGTTCAGAAGTTACACAAAGATCAGACTGATGGACTAGACAGACTAATAGAAAGTTACTAGTCTGCAGCAATTACATGATAATCGTAATTGGCAATTGATGACTTTAGTCTACGCATGGCACATATAATCATACGCATGTGTACAATATATCCCAAATAGAAAGGAACTGATCAAAGCACAAGAACAGCTACAGTACACCACCCCTTATGCATTTGGGAGCCGTATTTAAGGGCCCGATAATTGCTCCTTGCCTAATAATGTAGAATTAAGAATGAGAAAAATGATCATTAGAGATAACTACTCATATTTTATATAGAGAGAGATAAATAAATATCGACAACTTTGATCTTTCGATTTAACAGATCTCGTTTTAAGCTGTGAATTAGTTGGCTCTCCGAGGTTGGGGGTGAAAAAAAGAAGAAAAGAGAGTTTATTTGGCTTAAAAATGGAGGTAAAGTTTTGGGAAAGAACCTGTTCTTGTGTCAGAATTATTTCACCCACCTACACTATACTACACTGAGAAAATCTTAGGTCACAAACTTGTGCTGAACGCTAACTGAATACTCAGCGCATGTGTGTGGATGTTTGTGTGACCTTGTCAAACTTCAGTAGGCCATCTACGAATTTTCCTGGATCCTGCAGAAGTCCTTTTCCAGGCTCCCAGTAATCATCCACCTTGCTCCCTGGCTTTTCTCCAGGTACCCTTTTTGGTTTGATTCCCTTCAGAATGCAGACTGCCTCGATGACCAGCTTCACTCCCTGAGGAGGCCTCTGCATCGCCCTCACCTGGACAACACAACACCGTTCGTCAGTGGGGATCAAATAAACATCGTTCATCTGTACGGCCTTTGGAAGGACTGAGCATCACCTCGGTGACATCGTTCTTGTTGAGAGATTTGAGGCTGGCTAACGCGTCATCCAGCGCAGGCAGAGCTTTATCGAGGTTTTTCTGGGCATCTGCAGCATATGCACTAGCTATACTGGCCTTCTCAGATGCCTTAGCCTCCTTGGCTTGCACCGCCACACGGGTCTCCTCTGCAACCAATGTATCTTGCTACGTACACACACACACACACACACAAACACACACACATATATATATAAATATATCGACAGACCATTCATTGACAAGAAGATGTCATTTAAACTGAACATATTATATGATGATGTTGTGACTTGCCTTGATTTTCTCCATGGTGACAATGGTGTCTCTGGCTGCTTCTTCCAGGAGAGGCCTCATTGTTTCCAACTCCTCCTGCATCTTACTCACATCCTCGGCTGTGCTCAAGAGCTGCAACACATACACACACACACACACACACACACAGAGGAGTCAGATGACAAAGACAGATTCAAACAAACTCTCTTTTCTTTCTTGTTGAGGTCACCTTGTCCAAACCCGCCTTCATGCGCCGACGAGCCCCATGCAGCTCCTGCTTCTTCCGGCCAATCAGTGCTGAGAAAATACTGAGCAGCTCCAGGTAGCTTTTGGGTGTGACATAGTTATGGCGTGAGAGTTCAGCACGGTAGTGTTCGCACTTGTGAGCCACCATCTGGTGGATCTCAACACACATCGCCGTCTACGAACAGAGGGTGTCGAGAATATTTTGATTGGGTATGTCATTTACACGCAGCACACATACAGTATACACACAGACTTTCTCTCACCATGCCTCTCAGGGCAGCAGGACTGGCCTCCAGTTCTGGTAGCTCATTGAGGAAGGACGTTGCTACAGACTGTAAAGCCTCCTGTGGCCATGCGCTAAACCAGTCAATAGTGCAGCACGTGACCAGAGAGGGGAACTGCCTGATTCTGGCTCGGAATACTTCACCTATCGGACTTGAAGCAAGGAGACAGACATATTTCAGAATGATTCCCACGTCTGCGGACAATCCAGAATAGATTAGATTTTATGGAACATACCATACCAGGATTGAACCTAATGAATCTGGCAACCCATAAATTTTGGCTTAGACATTGATTACTATTTACTGGATGTACAATGTGTGTCTCTAATATACACTGAGAAAAGTAAGTAGTCCTAGACTTCCCATGAAGATGGAACAGTAAAGAACGTTTCATGAACAGGCACAACCTCATGCACAGCACGGTGTGGATGTTACTGCGGACCCTCCGGACGTAGGCGGCCATGAGGTTGGCCTTTGTGGGCTGCACGCCGAGATCCTGCACCACGGGTTTCATGGCGGTCACGATCCTCTCCTGCTCGTCTCCGTTGTACAGGTTCGGCACGTCGCCCGAGTTCAGGATGTTGTTAATGTCCTCCAGGAACGACTCGCTCTTAATCTGAAAAGCAGCAGGCCCGAACGAGTCCGTGTGAGTGTTTTTCAATGTCGTGGCTACAGTAAGACCAAGAGGACGAAAAGGCTGGAAATCGATTTTTAAAATGCCTTCGCTTAGATTAACCTTAAACACTACCTGGGTGTCGACAAAGAGGAAGGTGATCTGAACGTTCTTGAGACCGGCCTTCATCATGATGTTCTTAATATCCTCCCTCCACTCCGGCACGCCGTAGTTCTTTGACAGCTCGATCTGGAAGCACTCGTAGTCAGATCTTATAACACAAAGGGACGTGACGACGTCACAAAATGTTTGCGCAGCAAAACAGCATGACATGGCACGGACATGCAAAACCTAAGGACGTGCATGACATGACAGATATTTTAAAGCAGATATTTAATACGTTTTGTAATTATCCATTAAAAAAAAAAAAAAATACACAAATAGATTTATGGCCTATTTTTTAGAACTAATATTTGCTCTTAGAGTTTAAAAATAAAAAGCTCACAGAAGCCTAAAACATTGTGCGTATCGCACCTTCGGACATTTCTACTGTATAATGCTGTTTGATAGGCCTCTTATACATTTTGTTGACTGGACTGGAAATGAAACAATTTTAAGACAAATATTTACTAACTAGTAACCATAGTAACAATTGGGAACCACAAACATTTGATTCTGAGTAATTTAGTTTCCAACTCTAAGAAGAACCACAGTTTATTAGAAGTACAGACTGCATCTCTAATGCGGTGTCACGAGCCTTTCTCTTCCGTGTGGGCAGCGTCATAGCAGATGCTAATTTGCAGGGTGCGTGCACTCGTGTGGCAAAAGACGACGAGGAACCTCTAACAGTGTACATCAGCACTTTAACCTTTAATGTCCAACATGTGTGACCACATTATTAGGTCCTCCTCTGTATAATAAAAGCTGCTTTATATTAACTGTGACCAGTAATAACGCTAATTGGCAAAAATCTCCCGCACATGGCTTCTTTGTACTCGCCATAATGATTACTTTGCAGAATCCTGCACATGTACTCAATGCTTAGATATGGAACTATAATGACTTTTTAATGACTGCTTGTGTATCCAGAATGCTTCTGCTTTGAAATTTACATGTCTGAAGTACTTTTTTGTTCGGAAGCTAAATGGTAACCCTCTGCATGTGTGTTCTAACGCTTACTTATTAAACGCAGCATTAGAGGTTTACAGGTTTGCAGTAGTATAGGACGTAATCGTTCCCGGTCTCAGGTCTGAGAAAACCCTGTGCTTCGTTGAAATATCTGTCTACACTGACATGCTTGATTCGATTCATACAGGAACTGAGCTAAATGAAGAAAATGCTAAGCGGTGTAGTGTAAACGCCAACCAGCTTAAAATATGTCATGCTCTCACATCGCACGTAGCTTTTCAGTAAAAGCGGCCAGTGATTCTGTGCATAAGAAGAAGAAAAAAAGTTTTTGATTCATTGGAATGATTCATTGGAATGAATCAATATGTCATTGATTCGTTAGAACGAGTGAAATGGCTGCATAAATTAATATTCTAATCAAGCATGCTATTCCATGGCACTAGGTCAAAAGATATTGTTCTGTCGTTCATTTTTAAAATTGAATCAAGTTCGATTTCTGCGTTTTTAAATAAATAAAAAATATAATTAATTAAAAATGGACTAATCAACTAAAAACAATTCGGAATCACATGAACCTTAGTGTTTAAAGCAGAGCACGAGGAGCTGTATAATATTTTTTTAAATTAGTTAAACTGTGGCTATTAATAACTTGTAGCGTTTTAGATTTTGAATATAATCCGCTGTGCTTTTTTCTTTGCTCCTACATTACGTGGGTCTGATTACTCGAGCTGGGATTCTAAATTATTTTTCTTTAACTGCAAAAAAAAGGATGGATTTCTTTTCAGTTCTATTAAACAATTTTAAAAAGTGTGCATATAGGTCCATTTAGGTGTGCGAAGGCCTATTGCCTTTAAGCAGTTAGTATATTACCCCATAAAGACTCTGAGTGTTGTATGTCTATTCAGACTGCAAACTGTACAGCGTGTGTTGTTTCTTACATGTGCGAGGAGAGTTTGGTGAGGGACTGGCGCCCGCTGCCGCCCAATCCGAGCAGAAGGGCGTTTCCCAGCGGCTGGCGCAGAATGCGGGCGATACGGCACACATGCTGGATGGCGTCCATAAAGAGAACTAGCTTCATCTTAGTGGTGCTGATCTGGTTGTAGTCGTCCATGTACTCCTCCATTACCCGGGCCAGCTGAAGACAACTCAAGGGATGAAGAAAGAAAGAAAAAGAATAAGTTAAGAGAAGAGAAATGCGTATTAAACAGGAAAGATAGCTTCAACAAATCATGCACCACATTAAGTATCGCACACATTAAGTATTTTAAAAGTGTCCCACCTTCTCCTTGTCCTCAATGAGCTGGTACACTTTGTTATCAGTACCGTGGATCATAAAGTCTCCAAAGAGGACCGGCTGGCAAGGCACCACCTCCTGAAAGCTGCAGCCGAACTCCCCGATGTGCTCCTGGAGTAGCTTATCGAACCAGTACCTGTCCTCCGGACTCACCAGTCTGTCCTGGAACACACGGCAGCTCTCGTGGTACCACAGCCGCAGGAGCTGGACCTTGTCCTGAGGCAAGACACAGGCACTATGCTTTAAAAAATAATCGCCTTTTTTTTTTTTCAAAGTGTTGCATGTTATATTAACCTTGGAATAAGCTGCAAGATGTCCTCTCTTTCAAGCAGTCTCATACACCACATGACATATGATTTCAGATGCTTCCTAAACACTTTTCCTATACCTGTATCTTTGCAGCTTCAGCCATGAGCACACCCTGGAAGACCTTGGACAGGTCACGCAGGTTGAAAGTGTAGTGTGATTTGGCTGGAGTGGGCAGGAGGCCAGAGGTGATGCTGGAGTACACCTTAATAGTGGCATCCACTAGACTCTCATTCAGTGGAATCAGCTCGGGAACCTTTTCTGAAGAAAACGAATTTAAAACAGGCATTCAGAAAAGCCTGACCGTTAACTGCTAAGTTTAATCTGATGTCAGAGCAGGGAGACACAACGTTATACTACAGTACTACTGATAAGATCGCAGAACCGGCCTTGAGGCACTTTGTTATCTATATATAATACTATATACTGTATAAGGTACTCTAAAAATGTCCCTAACTCACCCATCCAGCTGCCCAGGATAGTGGAGAAGATTTTTCTCTTGCTGGAGTCCTCCATCTCAGTGAAAGAGAGGCAGTTGAAGTGGCGCGTGAGGCGTTGGGTGATTGGGTTCCTGCCTCCACCAGGAGGACCCATGGCACATGCAAAATTGATGTCTACCAACTGCTTAAATGTTCCTGGTAAAGATAATGTACTCACGTTAATCTTTAAAAAAAAATTGTAATCAATTTTTGATCAATTACTACCTTACCATCTGCTCACCTATCTGCTTCCGGTCATACCAGCCTCCATGGTCCATCCACTGGCGCAGGAGCTCGATGGGCGGCTGGGCACCGTACGTCTCCAGCATGGGCATGTTAAGGTCGTCAATAAAGAAGATGAAATTCTTTCCCAGCGGAGGACCAAAAACACCCTTCCGCCTGGTACACACAATCATAATGGTTACGAGTATGACAAATATTCCATCGAAAATATAAGCAGCAACGTGTTCAGTTCTGAGCGCTGTGTACTGAATCAAACCAATCACAGTCAACTTCATTCAGAGGTCTTTTTCTTTGTATCTAATTCCTTTGCTAAAGGCACAGTGAAGCAGACCTCTTGTCCAGCTTGCTGTCGACGTAGTCCTGCGTCTGGTTGGCTGAGGTGCGGGCGGAGAACACGAGGAAGTGGGTGACGTATTCGGGCGGCATGTTCTTCAGCAGCTTATCGGACACGGTCAGGGTCTTGCCCGTGCCTGTGGGGCCGATACACAGCACCTGAAAAAACAACAACACACGTCTAACTGTGCACCTTGTATCAATAAGAGCATCTGCTATGCTAATATAATACTCGATAATAAATGAAACGATTTACATCCATCTTTTCATTTATATGACGGAATACATTTGAATTCTACATACTGGCTTCTTATTGGACAGGAGCATGTCTAACAAGAAGGACATGCGCACGGTGTCAGCGGTGGGCACGATGATGTCTGCGTAGCTGGTTTCTGGGGTGATGACGACGTTGCTGGCGTACTTCATCCAGCTGACCCATTGCACCTTGCACAAGAATATGTTGTGTAGCGAATTATTTCATGAATATGTAATTAACTGCACTTGCATTAACACACCAAATTTAATTCCTGCATATGAAGTCCAAATATTTCCTGAAGCAGAGGAAACAAAGAGCCTCCTCACCTCCCTCCTTTTAGCATCCTCCTCATCTTCATGTAGATGACTGACGCCCGCGTCGTCCAGTCCATAATCGTACACCAGTCCCTCTTCTGGGAAACACAGCTGAATCTACGGAACAAACACGCTGACTGTTTAAACGGCTGTCATCTGCCGAGAGCTTATGCTTTTTAAATATATATGCCTTCTTAGTCGAATTTAATATGTAATGATGAATGCACAAAAAAATCTGGGTTTTGCGTCATGAAATCATTCAAACATTTTGTACAGTTTGCGCTGAGATCACACTACAGCATACACGGTCTCAAATGTACACCGCACTTCTCAGAAGTTTGGAGTTCATTTAAGAGTTCCTGTGTTAAGGAATAGTTATTGGGACCGAGTACTTTTTCCTGCTTCATCTTGTCTCTTAGCCAGGCACTGAAGCGTTGGCGGCTAGCAGCGTCTCCGGTGGCCCCCACGCTCCATACCAGAGAAAAAATAAACCATGGCTCAATCAGCTCACACACACGGTCCAGCTTATCCTGAGGAGGAGGTCCCTCTCCCTACACACACACACAAACATACAGAGTATTCTGTTAAAAATGCGTATATACGTATACTGTATATTAAAACCGAAATGCTGTTACTAAAAAAAAAAGGTTCGGCGGCTCGACGCACCTCTCGTGGGATGAACGGCTGGAAGAAGCAGTCCAGAAGTCTGAGTAAAGAGCAGGTCAGGTTGCTGTTCATCGAGGTAATCACTTCAGTCACTGACTTCCTCACAAACATTATAGCATCCTGTGGACACACATATATAAACCTCAAATACATACAGACGGCATTGTCAGAGCTTTTCCCTGGCTATATTTATTCCTACAAATTTATACATATAGTTTAACTCTTTTACCAGAGGTCAGAAAGTAGAATTTCCACTTGCATGTTTTTGAAGGTGTCGATGTTCAGCAGTGAATTTATTTATGATGTCACACTTCACAGTACAGGATAATGGCTCATAAGAACGTAGACACTCAAGTCACACTAGGTTTCAATATTATAATTTATCATGGCAGTTGGTTTTCTATCAAAAAAGAGCTTTAGTTGTGCCGTTCGTTTTATTTCTATACCAATCTTATTGTGGCGGGGTATGAATTGTTTGCCAAACAGGGGGCTCAAACCCCTCCCCTTTCACATCGCCCTGTGAGTCATGATACTCTACACACAGAAACCCAACAGTGTCCTGACTAATATTATAATAGACTAGTGATGATAAAATAATTCATGTCGGATAAATCGATTTGCCAGTGTACTGTGAGAAAGGGTTAACTTGAAATTTGCTCTCTACGTGAGAAATCAACCGGCACTGACCTGCAGGAATCGTGCGAAGAGAGAGTTGAGCTGCTGGGCATGTGGCTGTAGAGGTATAGGGATGGTACGTAACCAGCATTCAGTGAATGGAGAGAGTCCCAGGATACTGGGTTCTAAATACACCATCCCGCAGCGGGACACTGTGGCAGGGGACGCCACGGCCAGATCCTGCACCTCAAACATCAGAGTCATCACCTGGACACAAGGACAAGACAGGATAATGAATATCCAAACTAAAAAGAAGAATAGAACAGCACAGTTCGAATAATACTGACTATGCACAAAGAAATACAAATCACAGTTGAAGTTGGAAGCCTGAAAATTTTTGAAAAGTTTAAAAAGTCAGCGAACTGGAACTCACATCTGTAAGTTTGATAATCTCGCCTGAGCTCAAACACAGCTTCTTGTTGTCATCTAACACAGTGTTCATGTTCTCGATCCAAACGGCGTCCACCGGCCCGTCGAACACGTACCACTTCTTCTCCTCGTCCATCGCGACAGCTCCGGTGCGGATCAGGGACGACAGGATGCCGTCCGTCCTGAGCGCGACAGGCATGTCACGTATCAGGATGAAATAGTATACTTTGTACTTCGCTGGCTATCGTGTCAACATCTCCCAAGTGTGAAGTTCGGCGATAAGCAAGAAGGTCAGCATGTCCATTAGACACTCACCACTCGTGTGTGAGCAGGTCGAACTCTCCGTACAGCTGCCCCATGGTGATGGACTTTGGGTTTAGGACGTAGGTCTGAACAGCCTGGTACACTCCACCGCTGACTGACGGCTGACCCTGCAGAGCCGTCATGGCCGCCGCCAGCACTTCATAGCACTGACAGATGCAAGCGAAAAGCATGAGACTATGGGTTTGGTGGCCTCTTGGATGAATTAATACTAAAGTCATTGTGTTGTGGACAAAACTGGGATTAAAACAGATTTCCGGTTAAACAACAAGTACATCAAGGGTGATAAAAACGATGAAAAACGGTCTGTCTACAGCAACCAAATCACTCAAAATCAAGACCACAGCCTTGGAGTAACTGCAGTCACCTTAGTTTTGCCCGAGCCAGACGGCCCAACCAGCATCAAGCCATGTCTCACCACAGTGGTCTCATACAGCTGAATAATCTTTGCAATGTAACCTTTAAAAAAAATAAAAAATAGTAGTAAAAATCTCAGGAATGAAATTTGCTCTGTCAGTTGGAGCGATTTCTGACAGAATCCAAAACTCTCACCGTCCACGTCTTTCAGTTGCTTGCTCTCGCAGGCGTTACGGATCGACTCCTCCAGCGTGCCGTAGTCGATGGGCTCCTCGAGGATCTTTGGGAAGAGGTCAGACACGATGCCGTTGAACAGTTTGAGGTCATCCTGCAGGAACTTGGGCACGTTGACGTCTCTGATGGCACGCAGACAGATCAGCTCCTACAGAAGCAGACGGGGGTTACCATGCAGCTCGGTTTAATTTATGACTTCATTTTGTTTGTTAGATTGACGAGAATTGAAATATGACTGGATAGATGTAGCCAAAGAGACTCATATCCTAGGAAAGGATGTGTCTGGAATAGATACATCTGTAAAGCATATCCCAATCCAGACCTCTCGTAACATTAAGAAGCTTAGAAATGAAAAATAAATAAATAACGGACTGTATGTTTTATCAGAGGACCTAAATGTGAAAACAATCAATTCCTACAGTACTTTGACACGACATCGACGATCACCTCATTCATTTCAGGATTCTCTCTCTTCAGGTTTCCAGCAGCAGAGATCACGGTCTTCACAGCTCTCATCCCAAAGTCATAGTGGTCCTACATAACACAGAACACATCGCAATACGCATACATACGCATTAAAGAAGCAATGCACGACATTCACGTTGTATTCCTACATGTTACACATAGAAGATGAGACCTGGGAGCTGAGCTGCTCAGAGGACAGCTTGAAGGTGCTGGTGATCTTTTTGGAGAGGACTTTGGCATCACTGAAGCCAAACGAGTACAGAGAGATCTCAGCGATCATGGCGTAGTCTGGGACCATCATGGCGACGGGACGGAACAGAGCCTGCAGGACATTATGTAAATTTATCGAAACAGCGAAAATACAAAGAGCGTTGCAGCGAAACTCATGATGCGTAACCGCTTAAGCCGATGTGAGTAAATACATGAATGCGTTGTAGAAGTGTACCTTTAAGTTGTCGGGGAGTTCGGTTCGGCCGGCATAGCCTGGGTTCATGGTAATAAAGACGGCGCAGGAAGGAACCAGCGGGATCTCTGTTCCTTCAAACACAAACCTCTCTGCCTAAACACAAACACACACGCAACACTTCATATTAGTATTTGATTGTCACCTTCAATCTTACGGACACTCATGGGTTTGGGTGCGCGCTCTGACGAACTCTCTGCTGCTGCGCCTTTTGGATGGTGGTAATCTGCTGAGCCACCACCGAGAGCACCTCCACGTCAATCCGGTTGAATTCATCAAAGCACGCCCAGGCTCCAGAACTGCCAACACACAGACACACGATACCTTCAGTGTCAGCCAGCACAACAGCTTAAACAGAGCAGCAGGTAAGCATGTCTGACCTGGCCAGACCCTTGAGAAACTTTCCCATAGCGAGGAAGTCGAGCTGGTCGGAGCAGTTGAAGACGACAGTCTGGACGGCCAGCGCTTTGCCCAGGTCTTTAGTGGTTTCGGTCTTACCTGTGCCAGCTGGACCCGCCGGAGCACCTCCAAACTTTAGATGCAGCGCACCAGTCAGTGTCAAGTAACACCTGGGTGAGACATAGAAAGCAGGACGTCCATATCAACGCAAAGCACGTGAATGCTGAGACGTCCATATTGATCTTCCTCTATTGTTTTACCTGTCAGTCAGTGGTGTTATGACAAGTCGCCCGGAGTTACCGAGATACTCGTAGCCGTAGAGGAATTCCGCGTTCACTGCCCTGATGTAGAGGTCATCTCTCACCCAGTAATATCTACCAACACATGACACACACACACACACACAGTACATAATCTCATACGTTACATGTATTATTGTCCTCTATCATAATACAAAACATGAGTCATTTCCACCACCAACATACACTAACAAATATGTGTTAGGAATCTCCTGACCTGAGCTGGCTGATCCACTCAAAGTCGTTAACGCTGGCCACGGATTCCTCCACCAGTTTGGCAGCTACGTCTTTAGCATGTACCTCGATCACGATGAGAGCCGAGAGAACAGCTCTCTGCATTCTAGACAGACGGCCTCGCACCAGCTGCACCAGGTCTCCCAGCTACCCACATACAGTACGAACACACACACATACAAACAACCATCGACACATGGTTATACACATACATATAAAAAAAAAACCTTAAGATATCGACAAACATTATTCAATTCGATCAGTTTCGCTTTAATCTCACTCGTCGTTGTTTTCTCTCTTTCTTCTCACACCAAATTAGAACCGGATTCTCATCATACCTGCGTCTGAAGCTGAGGATACAAGCGCCCGGCGAGGTCTCCCCTCTCTAAAGACTCCGAAACTTCCGCGGTCCAGAAAGTCTGACATCCAGCGATCACCACTTGCCCCGGCCACGACAGCACCCACTTAGTACGGGGTTCCTACGCAAAGAAGATAAGAGGTCTACGCCCAAATTCATTTAAGCATTTAAACATAAAAAATACTAGAATCCAAATGGAACGGGAAGAGTTACAATAAATAACTGTAGATTTAGTTTAATTCAGGGTTCATACAGATGCTTCAGTATTATTATTATTATTTTTTCAGAAAAGAGAGAAGACTAGAGAAGAGATGTCTTTTGCTGAACAAGTATTAGCATTATTATAAATATAACAGCTAACTAGACAATAAATAATAGTTAACTAGTAATGTACTGTACACTAAAGGGTGTCAAGTTGAAGTGTGTGTGTGTGTGTGTGTGTGCAATGACTGGAACACTGTAACACTGGTTGACCTTTTACATTTTTATGACCAAAAAACCAAAAAAATGCTGAAATAACGAGAACTCTGGCCTGATACACTGACCTCTGGATAAACCTTGAGGGAACGCTCAATGTTGTCACGCAGACTCAGCTTCATGGACTTCTCCACATCACACAGCCAGTCCTCAACATTCCCAGTAGGCCACACTGGGAGGAACAACTGGACCTCCTCTCCCTCTCCGGAGTACATGTGTGTGATCTGGAGGTCCGGTTGGAACTGGAGCTGTGCGTTACGGATAGAGATTTATAATTTTGAAAAAAAAATGCAAGGAGGTTTACTGTATTTGGTTCAGCTCATTTAAAACTATTGATGTGCATTTGGTGTGTCACTTTGTGTGTGTGTGTATGGGTGTGTGTGTGTGTGTGTGGACTTGTGGCAGACTGACCCTTGCAATATTCTCGAAGCATTTGCGCAGATGGGGCTGCACTGCTGTCGGGTCTTTGGTCTGAGACAGAATCTCTAACAGCTCGTCATCAGACAGAAAGTAGAATCTAAAACCCAGGAAGCGGAAATATCAGGGCATGTCGGCAATACCTTCGTAACTGTAAGGGTAAGCAAATATCTAACAGTGCATGGCATTACACGATCTTGAATGATGATGTTTACGCTACAGCGCTGCTGAATTCTCGAATCGGATTGGTCAGAAGGTGTTGATGACTTCTCTGACAGCAGCTCTGACAGTCGTGCAGCTGCAAATCGCAAGTTTGTATTAATACGCTCACTCTAATATGCTTTAATTTCTATAGGAGCAGCTCTTTCAAAGGGACTTATATGGTGGGTGCTCATATAAACGAAGACAAATAATAAACAGATTAATAAATGTGTAATTGTTGATATGGTGACGTTTTCATGTACGGAAAGTAGTTTGTTTGTTTTTCTATGGAAGGAGTCTCCAGAACGAGTGCTTTGTAAAAGGCGTTACGTTTGACGCCGTGGGAGAATTTTCAGGACTTTGTGCTTTATTCTTTCTCTGTAACAGGACAAAGATGCATTTTCTTTTGCCTTATTAACTTTAAGAATGGGGGGGCAGAGGGATTGTTGAGGGAGCAAACGTATATAGCGGTACTAATTTCATGCCACATCATGCCATCCTGTCATGGATTGTTCTCCTATAACAGCATGTCCATGTATGTGTTTTACTCCTTACACGTCGATGATTAATGGTTAACGGATTTCTGACCTGGGAAAGGATCCCCGTTTGGTCTCCAGATATTCGCTCAGCCCTTTCTGCACCTGCTCCAGCAGCTCGTTACAGTCTTTCAGATCGTCCAGGAGATGCCGATCCGGGCAAAGCTGAATTATCTGCGTATGAGAGATCACACACACAAATACAAAGACTTACACGCACTTAACCATGAATAGCTATATAATTGAACACACACATATGCACACATAAATACACACTATATAAACCGCATACTATATAAAATACAGAAGGATGCATTCAAGCGAAACAGAAGATGCTGGAAAGAGCGAGAGCCCGAGATCACCTGTCTGTTATCGTGCGCGGTCTTCATCACTTTCCTCCAGGTGTGCTCCATGGTCTGGTATCTCTTCCCCTCAACGGGCAGCTGCCGGTTGATGTCGTCTGAGCTGAAGATGGGCTCCAGGTAGAGCCAGGAGCGCTGGCACGTCAGCCACTCCTCCAGCACATCCTGCCAACAGGAGTTAAAAAAAAAAACATGCTCGGAATGTACTGTAGCTATCAGAGGCTCAAAGATGGCTTTAAACTTCTTTTGCGAGGTGAGACGTGGCCGTGGATAAGATTAGAATTCGGTGGGAGATGTTAATTTACTAAATAAACATCATGGTTATACCTGAGTCATCCTCAGCTTGCTCTCCCAAGTGTTGATTCTATCCTCAAACGCCTTTTTGTAGGGGGAGAACGACATGCTCTGGGTCATCACGATGTGGTCGTCCAGAAGCTGGGACGCCTCGTCGGGACTCTTCAGGATGTAGGTGCCCGTATCCTTATACGGCAAAACCTCAAACATGACCGACGTCCACTCGCTTTGCATCTTATCCAGAGCCTAATCGCACACGGATGGAAAATAAAAATGATCTGAACAGTTCCTCTTTCCAGTAGAGACTAGTAGGTCTAAAAGTCTACCACTCATATCTGTGATATAAATCGTATTAAATCCTATTCCAGTTATATTACCTGTTCAATGGCGTACTCTTTCCCAGCCACCTCTGCGACCCGTGCGATCTCATCCACGTGCTGAAGCAGGTCGAGCTCCAGACAGCGGGAGAGCGTAAGGTTGGATTTGGGCATCAGGTTCATGTTAAGGCGTTCGGACAGCAGGGTCCAGTGGCGGCTGCGCATGCCCGGGTTCCTCAGGCCCTGAATCAAGGGGATGTGTGGCTGGAACTTCTCCATCATGCCTCGGACGTAGGAAGCCACATCCTGACAGGCTGTTAAATGAAGTAAAAAATAATAAGAATAGCTCTTCTTCTAAGGACACCTCAGACGTGTGGACATTTTAC
Source organism: Ictalurus punctatus (assembly GCF_001660625.3). Classification (NCBI taxonomy): domain Eukaryota; kingdom Metazoa; phylum Chordata; class Actinopteri; order Siluriformes; family Ictaluridae; genus Ictalurus; species Ictalurus punctatus. The sequence goes on from NC_030436.2 coordinate 18,765,096, forward strand.
TTACACGGTATGTCTTTGAACTGCTTGATGCACTTGTGCATGGTCTTGAAGGCATCGCTGACGCTGCGCTCCAGCTGTTCTGGGTCGATAGAGGACAGCGGGTCATTTAGCCAGCTGTCGTGCCAACGTTGCCAATCGGACGTAGTTGTCCACAGGTCCCGGAATGGCTGGAAGTCTCGACTAAGCTTTTGCAACCTGTCATACTGGTCCAGAGAAAATAAATGAATATAGATTACGGACATATTTCTCTGCAAACTCTGGAGTCATGAGGTGAGAAAAGTGTTCCGGCAGTGCACAATACTAATCTGGTGTGGTCGTGCTGTGTATCTGTGATAACGTACGTTAGTGATGGGGACGCCAAAGAGGCGCTCACGGTTGTTGTAAACCTGCGCCAAGCCCTGACACTCCTTCAGCTGCTTTGCGACACGGCGCACTTCGTTTGCTACTTCATGTGCACGATTGATGTCTGTATAGGCAGCAAGGCCTGCGACAACCATCTAAATCACACACACACACACACACACACACAAACACTTTAACAAAGTAACTCTTAACAAGGCTTTTCCCTGCTGTAATACGTATTTAAAACGAGTATAGAGAACCACAGGTGAACAGGTGTTGGAGGCTCTGACCTCTAGGGAGTCCAGACGCTCCTGGAAATTGCTCTGATCAACCATCTGGATCTTTTGGAAGCGTTCCTCGTCCTCTTCATGCTGTAGGCGTACATTTTCGATCTGACTGAGGATCTTATGAGGCCAGGCCATCGCCGTCCATCTTCGCATGACAAAAACACGTCATTAGTCATATAGTGATCACGAACCGGATCCCCTGGGGGGTTTTTTCAGCTATGCGTATTGTGTACATTTCGAGCCTACGCGATCGTCGCCTGATCGGTAAATCTAAATTAGGATTTAGAAAAAAACGCAGCGTACTTCCCACTGAAATCCTCATTGGTGAGATTGTAGAAGAACTCGTCTATTAGCTCATAGTCAGTCATGGCTTTGGACAAGAGCTCCTGTCAACGGATTGCAGCATTAGGAGACACAGAGAGGAGAAAATGCATTAGACACACATTAGAGACGAGAGCACGAGAGCAGCTGTCATCATGATCAATTAAATATATATGAAGTGATAACATAAACCGAGGAAGTGGTTTAAGCCGTTCTGCTAAAAATCTGTTCAAATGTAGAAATGTCTCTTTTACTTCATGGGCCTTCAACTGATCTGGGATCTGCTTCATCCAGTCCCTTTGCTCTGCCAGCTCCTCGATGCTGTTGGGCTTCTCATACAGCTTCCTGCTGATCATCTTGCACTCTTCACATGCCTAAAATGCACGATATAAAAAATTTTTCAATCCTGCAGAGCGACAGCCCTTCAAAATTTAGTGGTTCAGAAGCTCAACACGTTTAGTATACTGTGAACACGTTCAGTATACTGTGAACACGTTTAGTATACTGTGAACACGTTTAGTATACTGTGAAACTCGCCTCTTCCATTTGCTTGCGGAGCTTGAGTGCAAGGCGGTCGATTACGGCATTGGCTAAAGCGCGACGTTTCTTAGACAGGTTCTTCTTCACAGCCTCCACGTTCACCATGAAGGGCCCGATTATGATGAAGGAGGGGAGGGACTGTTCCAAAATTTCTTTCTCCTTCAGCTGCCTCACGACTTCCTCTTTCACCTCTAGAAGAGTGCTGTTCTCCTGACTATAAAGCCTAGCATATAGATACGCAGATGAAAGCAGACACACACACAGACATATAGAGAGACATTTACAGAGAGATTTACATCCCAAGCAAGCTATAGCAACGCCGCATGTGCCACATTTTTGCCAAAGGTGGCCCACGTTTGTTTTGTGATATTTGGGCCATATTCATTATTTACCACATATGGGCCACTTCAGGCTCATATCCCTTTTGTCCAGGCCAAAAGAAAACCAGCAGTGCCGCATCACTGCCTGAAGTGGCCCACATCCGGATACGATCTGGGATGCATTAAAAAAAGCATTAAAGAAAAGGACAAAAAGCTGTTTTATTTTACTGCTTCACAACTGCCATGGCTTGTACGTAGTGAAGAAATCACACTCCACTAAAGATAAAAATGGCAGTCTGCTCTTTTAAAATGTTCTCTTTGGAAAAAACGTATGGAAAAAGGATGGTTTGGTTTGTGATAATCATTATATTGTGCTAAGTGTAACGTGAATACGACGGGTCATTTCAAGCATGTTGAATGAAATGAGCCAGATATTTGTAGTCAGCTTTAGGGCTTCAAGTGGATTAAAAGGAATAGAAAAAAAAGAAAGCGAAAGTGATTGGTGTAGTTTAAATTGAGCTGTACTTTAGGAAGGTGTTGATGTCAGAGTTGTGAAGCTCGAGGTGGCATTCGTATTCACGGGCGTAGGCTTGGAGAGGAATGGAGGCCTGGCGCAGGGCATCGCCCACTCTCTCTTTCAGCGTCTTCACTGCTGGCTCCCACAGACCCACTGACTCCAACAGCGGAACCCCACTGATAAACAAGTTCTTCATGACAAACTAAGACAGACAGAGAGAACCAGAGAACACCAGAGACACGGTTATGGAGATACACAGATAATCAATGGTGCAACGTGATCGATCTGAACTATTCTGAATCCCAGCGGATCAGTAATGTGTAGGTAACCTTGTCCAGCTGTGGGAGATTATGAGTGCAGAGGATGCCTTTGTCTAATAAATTGATGACGGACGTCTCAAAATTCTCTAGTGGGGTGCTGTAATGGACCCCGGTCTGGTCCAGGATCAGGTCCACAAGAAACAATGGGTTCTTCTTGGGTCTGTGAACACATCGTTGTGTAAAAGCATGAAAAGAGAATTTCCTGGGATTATACATTTAATAGGCCTCTCTGCTCTACTGGTTCATGTAATTACCTGGCCACTCTCACTCCATTCTCGCTTAATCGAAGGAACTGATTCAATTAAACATAAACAAAACACAGACTCTGTCTATGTACCTTCATCAGCATTCTTAAATCGGGCCTTAGTAAGGTCTAACAAGCAAGGTTCCTCCTGATCTGTGAGCTAAAAACACACTGTCTCACGTGTAGGGACTGTGGATGAGGTCAGAACCCCAGGTGAGATCTGGGGGACAGTGCAACACGCTGTGGCAGGCATCCAAGACCAGTTGAGCCAGGCTGGTGAGCGAGTCCTGCACCAAGAATCGCAGGGTGTCCTGTAGTTTGTAGCGTATCTGCGTCATCAAGCGACAAAGCTTGGACATGCAGTACACCTGCCAGCATGACTCGCTTAGATTGTACCAGCCAGGCCCGGCGTCACGCAGGCTGGAGTGGATCCCGTTATACAGACTGGTGATCCAGGTGTCACGCAGGAAAAGCTGCACCTGAAGAGAGAGAAAGTAGGGTCAGTGAAAAGCATTACAAGCTATATACAGTATGTTCATATAGATGTAGCGTTACCTGTGTGTGCACCTGTGACTGTGCCAGCTCAAACTCTTCCAGGCGTAGAGGCTTGCTAAAGGCGACATGGAAGAGGCTTATGGCTGCCACCCTGTTACACTCAGCTCTAACGTTAGACAAAGCAGAGATCACTTCTGGCTTAGTGAGCAGGTAGAGGAAGGTGAATTTGGCACGGTTCTTCTCAAACGGGTAGTCCGGTACAGACACAGAACCTGTACAAGAGCGTGTCGTCGGTGTTATAGATACATGTCCGAGCGTCCATATACATATACACACACATACACACAAACCTTTGGGCACTCTCTCTGGTTCTTTCTCAGGCAGTGTGATGTAGGAGAACTCTTTAGGGTTGGCCTGCACAAGCTTATCAAAGGTCATTCGGTTCATGGTGCGGGCATACTCCAGGTGAACCTCTTTCTCTAGATTTTCCATGCACTGCTGCAGACTGTTTTTCATTCAGAAATACACACCCATAAACAAGCACACCTTACAGTTACTCTACAAACAGCCCATTTGTATATATATTTAAAAAAAAAAAAAAACATCCCCGAGAACCCCTGTAGTAATTCAAATTCATTTTATTATATATTTAGTACAACTTTTATGTTATTTATAAGACTGTCCTCCCTCTCTGGGACTCTCACAGTGGGAATCGGAGTCCTGGGGTGCTGATGGTGAGGGTTTTGATGTGTTGGAGGGTGGTGGAGTGCAGTGTGGGGGTCCCGCTCCAGACTGGCATGCAGTCCACAGAGAGATGGTAGAGCAGCAGAGCCTCAGTGTTGTGCCTGGCTCTGTAGGCAAACTGGACCCTCTGAGCAAAGATACGCGGGTCCTCAGCACAGAACTGCAGCCGGATCCTTGGAACCCAATACTGGTTCGACAGCAGAGGGCCTGAGAGGAACGAGAGAAAGAGAGAGAGAGGGGGAAAAGGAGAAAGAAGCGTAGTCAGATAATTGGTGCGCATGACTTACGATTAATGCACTTTTTAAAAGTATAATCTACAATTTGGGGAGAATTACTAACAATTCAAACAAGTAATGTCCTTCACCTCAGTTTTCTCTCTGAAGCGCAAATTTGCTTACACAGCTAAATGCTAACAAAGATCCCGTATTGTCAGAACTGCCTTGGTGTTTGAGCGCCATGTCATTTGTTTCAAAAATTGGTGACCCTACCATTAAATATCCAGTAATAAGAAATGCTTGAAAAAGAACCTTGAAATAGTTCTACCAGGTGTCGTCAAATAAGTTTGACTCTTTGGCACGTACCTTTATTGCTTTGTGCTCCACCCACAACAGGTTTGCCCTTGCTGTCTCTCACACAGCCGTTCTGATCTGCTTTTTGCACCATGTACTGCTTCTTCTCCGGGCTGTAATCTAGAACCCCGACAGACTGCCATGTATACTCTGGAGTGCTCTTCTTCTGCTCCTCTACACCAAAGAAGTCACAAAGAGAAAGATATATATATATATATATATATATATATATATATATATATATATATATATATATATATCTTCTAGTAAAATTCTGCTTTTACAGAACTCTGGTTTGAGAATGCTCTGTACCAGCTGACATGGTATCGTGTGTCGGCAGAAAAGCTTTGGCAGGAACAGGTTTTTGGTCACTCGAGCCCTGCTCACAGCCCAGAGCCAGCCAGTCCTCAGGTGTGCGGCAATCAAACTCCTCGTTATCAAATATCTGGAAAGTCATGTGAATGAGCCCGAACACACACAATTAAAAAAGGTCCACAGATATAAAGCATTCTGCAATACACAAGGAATAAGCATATCAGACATATAAACTAATCCTAATGCATTATAACATCTGTAGAGACACGGCTAATAGTCTTACCTCCAGGGGCAGGTAGTTAACAACTGGTGGGCTGGGGGTTTTAGAGGTAGACACGCAGGAGCTCTCTGGTTGATCCTCACTGCTCATGGTTTTGGTTACAAGCTGACTAGAATCAATGCCAAGGTCAGCCAGAAGCTGGGCGATGTCTAATGTCAGATACTCCCGTCTCTGCCTAAATAATAATAATAATAATAATAATAATAATAATAACAACAATAATAATAATAATAGCCTTTCTCTCATCAGTGAGTAACCAGGACATTTATAATTCAAAAACTGACTTTTAATGTTTTCAAAAGTGTGTTAAAGTAATTTAGGTAACAGGTACACTGAGTAATGGTAAAAAGCGGTCAGATCACTAAAAAAACATACACTGTATGGTCAAAAGTTTGTGGACACCTGACCATAACACCCATAAGTATTTATTTGAAAAGTTTTATTCCCCTTTTGCTGTTATAATAAGCTCCACTCTTCTGGGGAGGCATTCCACTAGATTTTGGGGCGTGGCTGGGGGGATTTGTGTTCATTCGGCTACAAGAGCATTAGTGAGGTCAAGCACTGATGTTGGGTGAGGAGTCTCCGGTTCCAGTTCCTCCCAAAGGTGTTCGGTGGGGTTGAGGTCAAGGTTCTGTGCAGGACACTCGAGTTCTCCACTCCAACCTTAACACACCAGGTCTTCATGGAGCTCGCTTCGTTCACAGGGGCGTCGTCATGCCGGAACAGGTTTGTACCGCTTAGTTCCACTGAAGGGAAATTTGTAATGCAACAGAACACAAAAACATTCAATACAACCGTGTTCTTCTAACTTTGTGGCAACAGTCTGGGCTGGAATCACGTATGGGTGTGATGGTCAGATGTCCACATACTTTCGGCCATAGAGTGTACATCACATTTAAGGTTATGAGTGCTCTGTGTCGAGCTTAGTATTTTGAAATATGATACAAGTTTATTAGCAATATCCAATAATATACAAAACCATCATTTGAATACACAATAGAATTATCATGCATGGATTTGTCCAAAAAACAAACAAACTCTGAGCTCACTTTGAAGAATAGAAAAGTTAGTAGCCTAGCAATATTTAACTATAAAGTATGAATCGGTATAAATCGTGACACTTTCACAAAACCCTCTACCTGTCACCTCTATATATTCATCTTCTCTGAAACCCAGTTACTCACACCCACAGCAAAATCAAACCCTTAGATTGTTTTCCTAATCCTGCTGTCATTGCTAATTCTTCTCACTTCTCGATCTGGATTTTGCGGGGCCACTGGCCACGCGAGCAGCTGTAGGGCAGCTGTACTTTAGGCATGTAGGCTCCTGAGGGAAAGTCCGTCTGCTGCAGGATCTGGGTGGATGGTCCGTGTCTGTCCTTCTGTATGATACTGAGCAGGTCAGCGGGGGTCTGGAAAGTGTTTGCTACTGAAAAAACATTGAGTAGATAAGAAAAGATATTTCACACACGTAGTAATTAAGGATTTGTGTTATAGGAATAGTTTGACCAAAAAAAGAAAAGAAAAGAAAGAAAATGGATTAACCACATAACCAGGAATCTATCTCAATCAAAAATATTGTCCTTAAATACATCAAAACTTATATCTACTTGTTTCAAATGACACTATGTTGCGCATGCTTATCTTTATTAAATGATAATACATATTACCCTCTGCATATTTTCCAGCTTTCTTGTACAATTCCAAAACTATAGAAGCAAACATCTCATCTGGTTGTGGCACAAGTTGTAGTAAATTGTGCAAATATACTTTTCATCTGCGCTGTTCCTTTAAATGGTTTAACACAGTGAGACACTGAACAAGTTTACCTTTCGGGGTGTTGGAGTCACAGCCAGTCTGCCTCAGTAAACTCTGCTGGGTCACGGAGACCTGTGTACGACACTACACATAGCACAGACCGTCAGTAATTAGGATTCAGCCAATAAAAATGTATGTCCAAGAGAAAGAGAAATAGAGAGTGAATGAAGAGTGTTTGTTTTGTGCTTTAATTTTACTTCCTGGTTTCCTTTCCTTTCTCTTTCTTCTGAGGAAAGGAAGATATGCATTAAACAATGCCACTCTCAGACAACCACACACACACACACACCATCAATTCTTAATGTAATGTGATGTAAGATGTAATTATTATTAATAAAAAAAAAAAAAGAGGGGGATATATTCAGAAGTCTGTATTTTTAACGTGTTTTAAAGACATCTTGCAAAAGGGGGGCCTCGGTCAAATGTTAATGCCATTTGGGGGGGCCTTGCCCTGGAAAAGTTCGGGAACCCCTGTCCTAGATCATGTACTACAGTAAACAGCTGTATGGAAGGAAACATAGCACTGTTTAAAGCACGGTTTTGTTTTGTTTTTCAAAATAGCGGACTTCGATTCATTTCCAGGTCGTGACGTGAAGGACGTAGTATTACTGGATCAACAAGGAACCACTTAGAGTACAAGGAAGCAACCAGAGGTAGAAATTGGATGGTTTTACCCATACATGTGGTGTGGTTGCTGACGTGCCCTGGTCTTCAGGTGGATATTTCCTCATGGCGGGCAGTTTGCTCCTGTGGAGCTGCAGAGGAGTTGCCCTGTCTTCTCCAGGTCTGGGGTTATCAGGAGGATGTGGAAGGAAGCTGCCAGATCCATGAGGAAGGCTTTGATGCACTGGTCTGGAGTCCATTTTCCTGACATGAATGTTCACATGACGGTTATATGATATTATAGACTAATTAGGATAACTAATTAGTTAGATAGATAGATAAATAGATAGATAGATAGATAGATAGATAGATAGATAGATAGATAGATAGATAGACAGACAGATAGACAGAAAACTTTAAACAGGATGCCAGAATTGCCTCATTTAAAAAAAACACACAAAAAACCCCACAACAACAACAACAACAACAAAACACATTAATTTAATTGAAAGGTGATTTTTGATGAAGTTAATACTAGGTCTATGCTGCTGGTGGACTGTAAACATAAATTAGCCATGTAAATCACGCTTAATTAATTCATTAGAAATGTATTAACATTCTAAACATATACACAAGTAAAATGTCCCCAAATGCTCTACTTTCCCAAAATATTTCTCAAAGCATACCTTTTATCACCTCTAAATATTATAATTAGCAAATTCTCTGTTGTTAATAAACTTTATCAGTCTTTCGAAAATCTGTTTTCAAGCCGCAACTCCAAAATGCGACAACGGTTGCTAAGGAAGTACCATTCCCAGCTGCTGAGGGGGTCGACCCGGGTTAAACCATTTCCTCAGTGGACGCGATGTGTGAAGCTTCTGTACGTCTTCTATACGTTATTTCATTTGCTCTGCATTGGGTGTACAGTTAGCGAAAGAAGTATTTGTGAAGTATTATGGCAAGCTATGAGCTGTTTAAATAAATATCCAGGAAATGAATGCATATAGACGTTGGCAAAATTATTGGCACCCTTCATGGAAACAGGCAATAACTCATGCAATTAGTTATATTTTAAACTTCACGTTATTCTAGCACAATATATTTTTTCAGTAGTTTTCTGTAAAACACTGGTTTCAAACATTATTGGCACCCCTACAATTAATATTTAGTGAAGCTTCCTTTGGACAGAATAACTAGCTTTTTTTTCTTTTCTTTTTTAATATATATATTTTATATTTATGATTATAGTGAAAAATATGTTAAATTTTTACACGTGAATCCACCACCATTCCCCAAAACACTACTCAAATTACTAAAAGTATGAATTATTACTATATTGCGATATTTACTGAGATAAATAGACATATATATTGACATCACTGTAAACAATAATGAATTTAATGCTAGTGCTATGGACATTTTTTTCAATCCCTTCCTCCCCTTTAGTTTTTTTTCTGCTTTAGTGTGCTTCAGAGGGTCCTCAAGGACAACTGTAGGTCAAAAAGTGACAAAATCCAGACCCTGGCTCTCTAATGAAGTCACAGATATCGTGCACGTATAACACTGTACTCCTGGACATCTTTACACTTCACATGTCTGAGCTCATAATGTCACCCATAGGCATTAGGGTAAAAGTTAAAGAGGTTCAAAGGTTGTGCATACAGGCGAAGTTCAAGACAAAGGACTACCTTTCGACTCTTGATGGTAGCTTGTGACTCCTGTCACTTACCCTTTCTAAAGATGCAGAAGACTGCTAGATTATTAGGAGTCTCAGAAAGCATGTGGAGGACAGGACTGTGTTGACAGGCAGTGGACTCGACTAATGAGACTCGATCAGTTACAAGCATGAAAATGCTTTACTTACAACCACATGCTTCTAAAACCCAATGCTCCAGTCATGCATCAGTATTAAATCTGCTGTAAGGGTGAAGGGTTGATGCTTGACTGAAACTGTAGTCTCCAATTACTCAAAAACCTAATAATGGAAACAAAAAGGGTTTAAATGCTATTTTGAAAGCACTAGGTTTTGTGTTAGAGTTTGGAAAACACCAGACCCCACTCTGGTAAACCAGGAATGAGTTTGAGGAACATGCTGCTGTGTTGAAGGCCATGGGAAAGCTTAGATCATTTACAATTCTGACCGTATCTCATCAGCTTTGGCCTCCTTTTAAAGTCTTTTACCCACACTGATGTAATTTTCACTTAAACTTCAAAGTGTCCCACTGGAGCATGACTGACACCTCTCTTATCTCAGACCTAATTCTTACTTCAGCCGATCTCCCGAGACCTGTCTGGATTGATCTGCAATGGAGAAAAAGAGAAGCAGCCTGTTGTACACGGTGTTATCAGGGGTGTAATCTATACAGTTCGAGCACAGCTCCAGGCCTGTGCTATTTGTCATTAATTACTGACACATGTTCAGGCCTGTCACATTGTGAAAGCGCCACATGAAACGTCTATAAAATGTGGCCTTTGTGTAAATTTTAATCCTGGTAAATCTTCCAAAAATGTCTAATGGCAGTAGGAGTGTGAAGGAGTGTCATCCCTACCAGAAATAAAATCGTGTAATACCGTCGTTTTTAATGTGTCATTTTTATTTTGTCTCCTTCTTCTTCGTCGTCGTTTCATTTTATGCCAATAAATCACTTTTAATGAAATGTAACGTAACGTAAGGTACCAGAAAATTAATGGAATGAAACTGACTCGAATCGAGGCAGATCCAAGGAAACCAAATTGGACTGGAAATGAATAGAACCAGATCAGGTTGAATCGAGCAGAATTACACTGAACTGAGTAATGCCGTTTCACCATTGGGATCTAACGATTTTAATGGTTTCTGAGAGAACATTTGTCCTAGATTGTCTAAGAGTCAGTTACAGATCTAGGTATACTCACTGCGTAATGGAATATTTGCCAGTTTTATTTCAATCATCATAAAGATTCTGGATCAGTGATCTCCGGTTGCCTAGCAGATCACCTGAAGAGCCATCAAATCACCTTTTAACCACAACGTTCACCATCAGAGACCACCATATTCCTTCAATCTACTACAAAACCCATCAAATGCCTTTAGGAGCAGTCAAAGGTCATCTGGATAACCATTAATCTGTTCAACCATTAATTAAAGTGTGATTTTAACTCAGAATGGTGTCAATTAGCATTAGAAATCCAGACAGAAACAGCAGGAGCCAATGCTAATCTGCAGCTCTATGATTTTCCTTTATTTTCAACTCATGTGGGTCACAACAGTGACCTCCAGGAACTCTGAGTCAGATCAAATGCATGCGTACAGTATGTGCATGACCATCCTGAAGCTGTATCCTGTATTCAATATGTCACACTCTAACCATTTAGCTCATAAATTCCGACTTATGAAGTTTGCACATATGGTATATAAAAATGTAGTGCCTGGTCTCGTTTAAGTCAGTGTTCACGTAATTGTTTTGGCATGTATGCATTCTAGTTAAATAAATGAATGAAGTCAATGGAATGTATATAAGTGAAGCACTTGGGTTCAATAAAGCACTGAACAAATCAAGTTTTATGCAGCGCAATATACTGAAGGAATTTGTGGAAGGAACATCAGTAAGGTCTGTATGTCTTGTTTATATACCAAGCTGACAAAATTCATTCATTTAGCTCGTTAGTTATACGTGGTATTGGTTCAAACGCATTTCCCTGAGCCCTGAGGAGAGGTTAAAGATCTCAGCCGTTATATATGACCATCATCTGTGCTTCTTTATAGCTGACATATATAAATAAATAAATATATATATATATATAGACAGCATCAGAGCAGCATTGGTCACCTCGATACCACCACGCTGCCAAGAGAAATCTGACTCCCTGTTACTGCGACGGGTCTGTTAAGCCCTTAAAGGTAACGTCTGTTAAGGGTCAGACTTTCAGAGCTGAGGGGACATCTAAAGGTGACCCTGTGACCTTTGAGAGCCTGAAATGACCAGAGGGGTCAGTGTGGAATCCAGGTGGACACCGTAGGACCTTGTTAAGAAGAAAGGAAGGGGTGTAAGTCCTGGTTGTTTCTCATTCGGGGAAGAACAGGCGAGTGTGTTAAAGAACAAAGATTGGAACCCAAAGCAGTCATAAAAATCCCTGAAAAGCTCAGAGTGATCCTGATTTGTATGTCAGAGGACATGTTTTTATATCTTGATGAGGACCAAATGTTCCCATAAGTCTTAGAATATCTGACAGTTTAGATTTGTAAGAACAATGCTTCTTTTTTTTTTTTTTTCTTTCAAAAACTGTAGATTTTATTTAAAAGCCCAAACTTTTCCTTTTGCAGGGTTAAAGTTAAGGTTGGTGTTGGATTCAGGCGTGGCACAGCATTGATTAGCTGCATTAATAATTATGTCAGTGGAAGGTCCTCACAAGGATAGTGAGACAAACATTTGTGTGTAAGGAGCGCATACACGATTTTTCCAGTCGCTGTCATGTAAACTCTTTTAATATGCACCGAGGGATGCTGGGATATCTTTTTCATTTCATTCAGCAGATTTATGATTTACAGCCGTCGAGTGCTTCAGAGTATCCAGACAGGGTTCAGGAGAGACCTGGAGGAAGTAGTGCAGGTTTCCACTGGAAGATTTTCAGGAACTTGGGAACTCCACTGGAGGAACCAGGGCCAAATATGGCTTCTGTGTCTCTGGATTTAGTTGCTTTGTTCTTAAACCAAGAATTTTTCCATGTTCCCCTGGACCATGTGTGAATGGTTGTTATCCACCTCTTGTGGGATAGGCTCTGGATCCACTGTGACCCTGACCAAAATAACACGTTTACTAAAGATGAACAGAAAGAACGGGATCGGAACACAGCCCGGAAATTCTTCTCCAGTTCTTTGTTCAGGAGCGTTACAGAACTCTTTAGTTCCTCTAAAGGTTGTAGAACCTCAGTGAAAACATGACTACAGTGTGCAAACTGTATTTCTGAGTATTTTGCTACAAATAAACACAGAAGGATTACGTTTGAAAAAAAAAATCCTCCTAAACATACTCATAGTTTATCGCTACCTTTTGGATATATTAAAAAAAATAATTCTTTATTACTCCTGTCTGTTCTACATTTCTGCAATAATCCTCTCTTTTACTTAGCTGGCTCGTGATGTTTGCAAGGATGTCCTTGTGCGTGAATGACATTTTGGCTCGTTTTAAGATGTGGGTTTGAGTGTTAAAGGGTTGGGGTTTTTTTTCTTTTACATTCAACCAAAAAAAAAACTTCTCGTTTTACATTCTTATTGGTTTATCATGTTAAAATTCAAAAGGGTTTCATGAGCGAGCACATTTGCATGTTACTATAAACATGCACACACACACACACACACATATAAAACAAAGCAAAATATGTACAATATACAGACAATCTCCCTCTCTCTCTTTCTCTCTTTCTCTCTCTCTCTCACACACATACACACACACACACTTTTTGGGCCATGTTCTACAAGGGCACCAGGCTGTCAAAGTGCTTCATCTGGACTCGATCAGCAGTGGCCAGGCTGACAGCTTGATCTGTGTCATTAATTCTCTCAGATCAAAGCAGTAAACTGAATGTATTACTGCCACCAAAACAGCGTTTGCATGGTTTTTTTTTTTTTTACACACATAGACAAAGTTTTTACACAAAACCACTTAAAGATACTGTAGGGAATTCACACAGACACACACACACACACACACACACACTCATACAAAGCCCAGTGCTATGAATTTCTGGGAAGTGATGGTTTGTCTAGGTTTTTTTTTTTTTCAGTCCATTTCAGGAGAGCTACATTACATTCTTTCACCACACCCGAAATGCATTAATGTAACAAATAAAAAATAATAAATGTATGTAGCAGAGAAACACTAAAGACGTAGCAACAACTTCTAGAATTTGAATGAATAACCCGACACGTGCTTTGTAGATGTTAGGTTTCACACGTGTAGTGCATGTTATTGTGATTTAAGTGATATTAAAACAATTCTTTTTTATTCATTTAAGTACTCTCACGTTATTTATTTATTTATTTTTTTACACACGATCAATTTATTTCCTTTTTTTTTTTTTTTTTTTTTTTAGTATAACGCAAAATCTGCTCACAAGTTCACATTTTTAAGGAGGCTAACACTACAGGAACGCTTTAATGCAAAATCACATTCACTTTGGATCAGCGAAGACGTGTTGGTGAACGTCCGACGATTCTTTTCCATAAATACAAACCCAAACATTGGTGTATTTGTTTCAAAGGGCATCGTTAAGGTGTTATCTCATTTAGTAGTAAAAAAAAATGTAAAAAAATCTTTCGGAGAAGAAGAAAAAAAGCAAATGAGTGTATTTATATGTTTTCATTAGAATTGTGGGGGAATTTTTATGTTACGGATTAAACGGGGGATTAAATCTGGGCGTCTAATAACGTTCCAACGTTCATTTGCATGCTGAAGATTTGTTCATTGTTTTGTCTGTAGATTTCTGTTAATTGTTAGCTACATAAGCCGTAAAAGTTAAAGTCCAACACCGACCATATTAATAAAGTAGATTTGGCCAATAAACTGCCCAATAAACTAGATTTATTCTATACAACTATAGCTATAACAGTTATAATTATACATACTAGTATATCTAGTTTTATAGTAATTTACAACTATAACAATAAAAGTTAAAGTCCAGCACCAACCATATCATGACCAATAGACTAGATTTGTTCTGAAAGGAGAACAAAAATTGTGCAGCTCTTTGCTGTCCCTTTAACCGCGCTAAATTTGTGCAATAGTGCAAGTGCTGAATTATATTTAAAACTATGAAGCAATGGGGAAACTGATCATTTTCTCTCATATTCATCCGTTAGTTCTTTAAAAAAAGTTCACAAGTCTACAGCAATGACAAGTTTGTGACGTTTGCAACATTAACAGCGTAACTGCTTGAGATTTGTTCATCGCAGTATTTTGGCCACGGTACCGAACTGTACCGGAGAAAACAGGCAATATTAAACCAAGCCTGCTCTTGGCTCCTGACGTAGAGCAAATAAAAGCTCATGTAAGATCATGAGCTTTCTGCTCCAGATGCCCTGGTCTGGCAGGAATTCGCCCCTCAGCGCCCTGTCAGATAGACGTCTCTGGAGAACACTTAATGATCAAAACATGCTAAAAACAGCTCAGAAAAACAGTTGACTCAGTAACTACTACATTCCGAGAAACACAGTTTCTGGGTTTAAATGTATATATTTTTTATTGGCCTTGTTTTGGCCGACACAGAGGCATGCTGTTCTCCTGTTTTACTGTAATGAGCTGATGAAAAAGTTCCCTGCATGTGGTCTGGCCAAATCCCAACTGTTTTCCCTGCACAATAAATCCTAGACAATTACCGCTACTTCAATTACTTTTATAAATGCGATTTAAACCAAAACGAGCGGCCAAATATGGACGCTGGTATGCACATGTGTTTCGTGTTAAAGACGTTTCGGCTCTTTAACACGTTTCACCTGAGGAGCACATGCACGAGCCGGTCTAGCAGCAGATCGTGAAGAGACACGGTTACACACAACTAATCAAATCGAGCAGAATTTTATTGCTGTCCGATGAAATTAGATGAATACCGTGGGGTCGAATATCACAGAACCAGGAAGCAATACATGAGCAGAACTATACAGAGCGGTAGAGAGGTTCTGCGCTGGCATATTTGTTCTAGCATGAGGGTCTGTTTTTGATAGAGACTACAAAGCACTTCGCTGCGGATAAGTGCGTCTGCTAAACGCTGTAAACGTAGGCTATATAGAGAGCTACGGGACGTGTAAGACAGTGTCTACACAGATCTTGATGGAACCATCGTGAAAGGTAATAAACGTGTTATATGGCATAATGTACTCTATACACACTCAGCACGCTGAAAAGGTCACACTAAAGAGTTTTATATGCTGTATAGAAGGATAGATAAAGTTTAAAAACTCAGGGATCGAGAAAGTAGTCCACGTCGTACGTGTTTATTACACGCTATTGTATTTGTCATGCCTCTTCTCAGTCATGTGATGATGCGTGCAAAATCTAGGAGGCGTTTAACTTGGTGTAATCCCGTGACATGACCGTCACTGTACAGTCTGGGTTAAAAAGAAATCAGCCCCAGCCTTGCTTCTTCACATTATTGTGTGTATTTTTTACTAAGTTGCTGGTGCTGTTACACAAAAAGTAAAAAAATAAAATAAAAATGGACTGAGCCTTATTTTAGATACGTTTTGCTAAAGTTTTTCACATAGGCTGCTAAAATATTACTAAAATATTGGATTTCACCAAGAGTACTGAATAACATAAACACTTTGGTAAACATTTGCTGAACTTCAATTAGATTTTAAGGGAATCCGGGCTTCCCCTAGTGTTAAAGCAATGGCCTGTGATAAGCACTCAATTCATTCAGCTCTTCCCAAAAGCTGCACTTTAAAGAGTTGACACTTTGAGCTGGCTCTTTTAGGATTAATACGAATTATATACAGTATACAGTTAGATTGTGGTGCCATGACCCAAAACAATTTCTTCCTATAATAATTAAGTTTAAAAAAATATATTATTTTATATTCTGGTAAAACTCTATTTTATTCTCTCCTCTTATTTCTTCAGAAAAGCCTTCTTTTAATTAAAGTGCACCTATTATGTTTTTTCAAATATTACCTTTCATGTAGTGTGTTATCAAGCTGTTTGTGAATGTAAAAACTCTGCAAAGTTTCAAAAATCAAAGCGCACGACAAACGGAGTTATCGACTCCCAAAAGATGGAACCGATTCTGAACGGCTGAAACGAGTCGTTAGTGATTCCGGACTTTACTTCCTGTACTAACCTACGTAGGTTTGTAACAAAAAGCCCCGCCTCTGGTCTTCATCAGCTGCATGCTGACAGCGGTAAACTAATCACAACAGACTGGGACATCTGACCAATCAGAGCAGAGTATACTCTCTGAAAGGAGGAGTTTAGAACGAATCGTTTAGAACGGATCATTTAATGAGTCGTTTGTGACACTGGGGGGAAAAAAGCTGATGCTGCAGTTTAAATTTTGAGCACATTATAGTGTTTTTTGACCTCGGATGCATGTAAATCTATTGTATGAGAGCTTTAAAACAAAATTAGGCACGTTTCAAATCCATAATAGATGCGCTTTAATATGCAAATGATCGTAACGACTCAGTGAATATGCAGATTGATTTGTGACATCACCTGGCGACTTCCAGCAACGTTCTGAGCACGCATTATTCTCGAAAACCAATGACAGATCAATATTACTGACTAAAAACCAACTAGCTCAAAATCCTGCACAATGTGACAGCTATCGTCTACTAAAGATCCGTAGGGCGGGTCGAAAAAACGAGACACACGCTTAACACTCCCTGTTAAAGATGCTAAGACACACACATTTTCCACCTCTTAGAAAATCCCTCCCCTCCTTTCATATGGTGTCGGAAAGAGCAGTCTCTAAATCAGGCCTGCACTCGTGCAAGGATCAAATGTTATCAGCTAACGCACCATCGCAATCCCGCATAAGGATATTCGTCTCACGCAGCCTGTGTGAGGCAGTGGAAGGGGGGCAGAGCCGCAGTGCTGGGTGAAGATGAAGGAAAGGGAAGGAAAGGAAATCTCTCGGTGTAGTTTATGGCCTGGACGCGAGCCAGACACGAAGGAGAGTGATGGATGAAAGCAGGAGGCCTTGATGCAGCAAAGCAAAATGGCGGCAGAGGGAAATTAACGAAGAGCAGATCTACGAGTGAAAAAAATATACAAACGAGTTCACAGCATGAAGAGGTTTGTGGTGAAGAACAGAATGATGTAATTCTTTTTGAATTCTTTTGAATGGTTTTTAAATGAACGCCACCAGAACACCGTTGGAATCGCTCTAACAATGAAAATGAATTATTTTACACCAGTTTTGATTTATACTATGAACATATTTTACAGAGAGCGATCCACTTGATCTGAGAAATGATCTAAGAAACCATCGCTGCAATCCTGTACAAACATTTCAACAGTCTTTGTGTGTGTGTGTGTGTGTGTGTGTGTGTGTGTGTGTGTGTGTGTGTGTGTGTGTGTGTGTTGGTGGAGCTTAAAATGCACATGAAAATTGAATTACAAGAGAATCATGTTGAAAAGAGCATAAAACAAAATAACATCAGAAATGCTTCGCTTTTATAGGTGGTGCACTCGGTCAGCCGTTAACGACTCTGACGAGACTTTACTAGAACGTTCTGGGCCCGCTGCTTTTACACTTAAACCATAAAACTGGAAACCACAGAGTGTGTGTGGTGAGGATCTGCTGGTCCTCAGGTCGAATCAGAGGCTTTCAGTAGGACATGTGGAATTCAGTGCAATGGTATGCTTTGAGAAATTCGATTCTATCCAACAAGGTCAATTTAGTAGCAAGATAGTAGTACGGTTGTGAATTTAATCTAGGAGTGCCAAAGAGCCACTAACCCCCCCCCCCCCCCCCCCCCCAATTTAAAAAAAAAAATATATATATATATATATAAAGTTATAAAGTCAGTAGTTTAAAGACAATTTAATGTTCAGGGTGAGGAAACAGGGGGCACAGTGGCTTATGGCTTAGTGGTTAGCATGTTTGCCTCACACCTCCAAGGTTGGGTGTTTCGAATCCCGCCTCCGCCCTGTGTGCACGGAGTTCGTATGTTCTCCCCGTGCTTCGAGGGTTTCCTCCGGGTACTTCAGTTTCCTCCAACAGTCCGAAGACATGCGCTGTAGGCTGATTGGTATCTCTAAATTGTCTATAGTGTGTGTGTGATTGTGCCCTGCGATGGGTTAGCACCCCGTCCAGAGTGTGTGTGTGTGTGTGTGTGTGTGTGTCCCGGCCGTTTGCCCCAAGTTCCCTGGGATAGACTCCAGGCTCCACCGTGACCCTGTGTAGGATAAGCGGTATGGAATATGGATGGACCAGGAAACATCTTGGCTGTGCAATATATGTTTCTTGTATCGATATAACATGAAGATGTGAGGTGGGAATACACCATGGATCACACACACATGTGAGGTACCTGCTGTACCACCATGCTGCCTAAAAGTACAGTCTGGTATTGTTATTTCTCTGAGTGTGAAAGTGTAGTACTCGGTTCGGGACACGCCCAGGCTTTGTGGCTGAGTGAGTGCACTTCTTCTCATGTCCTGTGTGTGGCGCTGTGCTCCTCCTTTTCTCTTTCAACCACAGAGGGTTGGTTTTGCACAAAAGGGGACGCATCCCAACGAGAGTGCGCTTTGCTGGGGCGTCTCGTTTTAGTCTCGTGTTCGGTGATCACTGTTGTCCCGGGTCAGAACGCAGCGCAGGTCCGAGTGCGTAACCGAGCGCCTGGAAACGGAATAAGCGGGGTTTAACAGGTGCATTTAGGAGCTCCAGGGTAACGCATCCTTATCGAGATGAATGGAAAATGTTTGCATGAACATGTGCTCTGAGATCTTTACCTGTGGGCTTTATCTGCACTGCGCGCGCACATGATGAAGAAAAGGATGAAGAGCGCTGCTCCGGTTGTGCTGTGATTTGTCCCGGTTTGCACGCGCGCCAGTTCGTTTCTGGGAGTCTCGAGCATGACGCGCTTCGACCGGCAGCGGCTCCGAGTTGCAGTGCTTCTCCTGGGATTTCTGCACGGCGTGACAGGTGAGGAGATCTGATCTTTATCCCTTCAACCTGCCACTTTGTACGTCTGTAGATGTATCTTGTCCTGTGCACAATGTATTGGCACCCCTCTACCCTTGTCCATCAGTGCAAAATGAGGGACCAGCATGGGATGATGGAGAGCCTCAGCACAGCAGTAACGATGACATGGTTCTGTACATGTGGTGCTGGAAACGCTTGACATGGATGAGCTTTATTTATTCATTCGTTTATTATCAGTAAGTGCTTTATCCCGCTCAGGGTGTTGGTGGATCCTAAGCCTATTCTAGGAAAACTGGGTGTAAAGCGTGGAATACACCCCCAGATGAGACACCAATTCATCACAAGTCACACACTTGGCCCAGTTGGCCCACTGGCGTGTTTTTTTCATGACTAAAAGGACACTAGAGAATACAGAGGAAACCCATGTAGACATGCTGAGAACATAAGATGAGAAGACAGTAAGGGCCCAAATTCTCACACGAACCTACAGTATAATACGAGATTTAGCTTATATAATTGTATACTTACAGCTTACAGCTGTATACACAAGATACATGGTGCAGGATTTATTCTGGCATATTAGATATATTAGAATGCTTTTACATACGTCATTAACATTAAAATCATTTTTTGCTGAATTTGGCACTACACTTTTATTGTGTTAGAAAACAGACTAAAGCTCAGCAACGTTTCTGACCTGAAGCTCCAAGCCTAAATCCCCTCTAATGCCCATGACAGACACAATGCGAACTTTCTTTGCTCGTGCCCTCTCGTCTCGGCCGGTGACCTTTGCGGTTGCGGCCAGCTGCGCTTTCTCGGCACGTTGTTGTGTAGCTGTCAGTTGCGTTAATGATCACCGGAGTGAATTCAACATTGTGGTGCAAATACAGCCTGAAGGTCATTTGTGCTGAATCAATGCAAAGTCCTAAAGGAGCAAACGCAGAGGAAAATGTTGAAGTACCTGGTTTTTTCCCCGTTCGAAGGAACTATTCCAGTGTACAAAAACACCCACAGTTAATCGGACACGTTGAATTTATGAACATATAGGCCATATGCACGTGCAACTCATATCACAGTATAATCAGATTGCATCCTTGTGTAGAATAGCACTGGTTCTCCGTTGCTCACATCCCAGAAAGTGGCTAATCGTTTCTTGACACAATCCCAACCCGTGGCTTCCTCCGATACTGCAGGCCCTGACTGTTTCTAGCCGTGTAGAATTACAGAAATGGCTTTCATTTGCAGCCAAAGCTGGGAAACCCTTATTTAATGTTTTATCTCAGCATCAATCATTCTAATATATGTGTGTGTGTGTGTTCAATCATTTCTTTCCATCCCTTTAATCCAGCCTCCAGATGTGCAGGCAACGCCTGCAGCCCTCCTGTGGGCAACTTGGCCAGTGGCAGGACCCTTCACACACAGTCACTCTGCTGCTCCAACAGCTCGCTGATGGCGGACGACCCTTTTCTCCACCCAGACACGTGGTGGGAGTCGGGGGTCACAGCAGCTGGAGAGGACGAGATCCATCTGGACTTGGAGGACCGGTTCTGTCTGACCCATGTGGTGATGGTGTTCCGCTCGCCACGTCCTGCCGCCATGACCCTGGAGCGCTCGCAGGACTTTGGCCGCACCTGGGAGACACTGAAGGTGTTCGCTGAGAATTGCAGCTCTGCTTTCGGGCTCCCTGATGATGTTAGCCAGCAGGAAGCGCTCTGCACGTCCAGATACTCCAGCGCCATGCCATGTACTGGGGGAGAGGTAAGTTGATTGAGTCATTAGCCTTATAGCAGTGATCACTGCTGCTGGAGGTCTAGCTTTCCTTCAGAACCTACATCCAGGGGCTGACTGGAACAGATACCACGCCTCGTTAAAAAAAATTTCTGTTCCAAAGACAATTCATTTGATTTGAATCAGTGAATCTTTTCAACTCCATGAAATTAATATGACATACGCATTAAAACTGAAGCTTTATTCTGTCCAAAAAAGGATATATATGTTACTTTATTTTTCCCCCAGGTGATTTTCCGTTCCATTGCTCAAGGCAGAGGGATGGACGACCCGTATAGTCCCGAAGCCCTGTCCATACTGACCCTCACTAACCTGCGCGTGCGCCTCCTGAAACCCCATCGCTGTCCTGCTTCTCCTTTCACCTCCTCTAGGGGGCAGCGCAACACTCCACAACAAGCACCCAACATCAGATTCTTACCCAAAGTTCCCAGACAGCCATCTCGTAACTCCACAAGCTCCGATTCTGCTCCCTATGCCATCTTGTCGCTCCTTGCGCAAGGGACGTGTCTGTGTCATGGACATGCAGAGCAATGCCTTCCTACTGGAGGACAAAACAGCCTGCAAAGCAGCGGCAGTGTGGTAAGTCGGCGTGAGAACGGATTGAGTGCTACGATGCAAAAAACAGATAAAACTGCTGTTTATTGATCGTGTTCACCCTATGTACGGAAACTACAAATGCCATGTGGGTTGTCTTGTCAGGTAAAAGGGCGGAGCTTAACAGCACTGTATTGTCTGGGAGGTGGAGCTAATTTCTGGGCTGGAAAAAATACAAACACAAATACAAACTGCCGCTATAAAACACACACGAATACAAGGTTGTGATTGGTTTATAAGGGCAGAAAGAAGTTCAGCAGTCATGATATGACCTGTAGTGATGCTTCGTGAGGATCACATCTTTATAAACATGTGTGTTGTGTGTGTGTGTGAAGCAGGTGCGAGGAAGGTGTGTTTGCACTCATCACACAGCAGGCGTTCACTGTGAGAAATGCGCTCCGCTCTACAACGATCGGCCCTGGAGAGCAGCCAACGGCAGCAGCGGAGAACCGAACCCCTGTCAGAGTAAGTGCGCTACATGAGCACCGCCTTGAATGCTAACCTGGTTCATATTGTGTAAAGGATATCAGAAGTTAGCGCCAGGCCAGTTTTCGAATCTGATTGGTCAGAAGGTGTCGAGTCCTTTTCTTTAACAGCAGCTCTGACAACAGTGACGGCTGTAATTCCAATCACGGGTTTATATTAACGTGATCATTCTAAAACCTTAGAATGAATTTCTATAGTAACAGCTTAATAATCTAAACTGATAAAAAAAGTTATATGATTAAGAAAAACATATCGTTGATGTTTTCTGTGAGGAGATTTAAGGAAGGAGTCTCCAGTGTCGGTGCTTTGTTTTCCACCACATGAAAGTCTTCGGGACAGAAGAGTCCTAAACATTTTCTTCGCGTACTCTTCCTCTCTAGAGTGTGAATGTCATGGCCATGCACAGAACTGTCACTTCTCTCAGCGAGTGTGGAGCTCCACGGGTGGCACCAGTGGAGGTGTCTGCGATGACTGCCAGCACAACACGGAGGGCCGGAAGTGTCAACGCTGCCGCCCAGGATACCGACGCCACCCGGGTCGCCCCCTCGCCTCGCCTCAAGCCTGTACACGTGAGTGAGAGAATCGGGAACTCTTTATAATGTGCAGGGTTCACGCACATGCCACAACATGTAAAATACGATGCAAACACATTCAACATCATCTTACGTGCATAAACATGCATTTGCACTTATTAAACCAAAAGAAGAGTTTAATCAAGTGCAATTAAATGTTGAAGCATGTAATGATATATAATAAGACGGGATTAAGCCTATGGCACATAATACATACTTTTGTATTTCAGGCAAATATTGACAGGTAAGTGGCGAGGAGACTCGTAGCCCTGGGCTTCAGGATGAAGGACTTGAGAAGAAATGCCGTTGTCGATTTGATATCAGTTTCACTTGGGTGAAAATATATTCATAATAGATTTATATTTATAACACAAATATAAGATTATGATGTGTATTTCCAGATTTTCCTTTTTCTTATTTCAAACTTGGAATTGCTTTACTTTAGTTTATTTTTTTTTTAAAAATGTATTACTATAAAGAAGAAACACAATCTGCCTAAAAAAACTAGAAAATTTCAAGCTCTAAATGGGAATTAATGTCTAAGAATGGGCTTAATTAACTTATATTTGTTTTATCGTAATCAGATAAGTATGATATCAATTTGCCTATATTCATGATCACTTCACTTGGCAGTTTGGAATTATTACTTGTCAGATTGAAATTGAGTTTTAAATCTAAAAAAATGAATAGAATTATGTATTATTTACTTATTTAATCATGCTAATTAGATTGAAATTGAACCTTAATCCCAACCCTGCTCTGTGTAAACTACTATCTCAATTCAGTTCATCTGTAATCCTAATCCAAAACTATGTCATTATAATTGAAGTAAGTATTTGAGGCATTTATGTTAGATTTGGGATGGAATTAATGTTTGTCAGAAATGAGATCTTTAATAGGATGATCCTCCTTCAAGGTCATGACAGAAATCACAAAACATCAGCAGAGAAAACTTGATTATTTGTGGAAATTCAGTGCCGCGAAGTCAGAATTGTTTCATTGCCCTCTACTGGTAAAACCGTGGCATTACACCATCGTGACTTTTCAAAGTTCAAAGTGCACTTTTTGCCTAAAAATGCGCTGTACACAGTTTTCACCTTTACCCCAAATGTAGACAGTCAGCCAAAACATATTTGGTGTGTTGAAATGTCTTTAGTTTTGCACTGAAGCTACAAAGCTAATCTTGCTATCAAGCACACAAAGCTCATAGCTACTAGATAGAATTATGGGAGCATTTGTACATAAACAGTTTCATGAAGTAGTAGAATAAGTCTGAATTAAAACATTAAATATACAGGTCAACTTGGAACTACATTATTGTAAAAATCAATAAAAGTGCTGGTCAGGAGTGACACTAAATACCAAAAGTGCTGTTTTAGCTTCAACAGAGCTACGAAAAGGTCCATTCATACAGACATCTGTACCGTGCAGTGTCAGAAAGCACATCAGCAGGTAGTCCGAACAGATACCCAACAAGTTTGAGGCGAGTGTGCGATGATTAAGGCAGCTAAAATGGAGGCTGTACACTTTACTTAAATGTTAGCTAGATTAGCCTCATAACTCCAGTGCAAAACTGAAGACACCAAACATGTCTGCGCTGATAAAGATGAACTTGTGTATATTTCATTTCGGCGCTGAACTGCTGTGATAAATAAAGGTCAAATTATCAGTCTGAAAATGAGTGGACACACTTCAGATTATACAATTGTATTTAGATTTGTATTAGAAATGATGCCACAGAATGTTTGAGATGCTAAATACTGTATGCTCCATCTGTTTGTACTTATTTTTTACCTCAGGTTGTTGGTGCGACCCGGTCGGCTCGGTCCCAGTCAGAAACAGTGGCGAGGCAGGCTGGTGTCACCCCAGGAGCGGGCAGTGCCACTGTAAGCCTGGTGTCGGTGGGACGATCTGTAGTCACTGTCTGCCTGGACACTGGGGCTTTGGACTAGAGGGCTGCAGACCCTGCACATGCCCTCTGACCTGTGACCCCGTTACAGGTCACTGCTTAGAAAGGTGAGATCTTGAGTTGATCTTCAGCAACTCATCATTTCTCTGTATTTCTAAACAGCTGGTCCATTTTTCGTAAGATTATTTATGCAATTATTATTCCTGAGTGATTAATGTATTATTTCTATATAAGGACTTGGTGAGCAGAAGTGTGTCAGAAAAACCTCTAGCACACGGTAGAAGCTGTGGTGCCCCGGCACGTTTGGTTCCTTTTACTGATTACATATTAATAGAGAAATAAAGAATCAAAATTGTCATTCAACATAATGACTGCCATTACAATTCTAACACCAAATCATAAAACACACGCAGAATCACGGATTATGTGCAAATTAACCACTTTGGCCTAAAAATGTTTTCTTAATACTGCTGCATTGACCCCCTTTTCTTTTCTTACCCGTGTTCTGTTTTGTCATAGCCTTATTTTTATATATTACACATTAGTAAAATGTATCTTTGACGTGCTACATCTTATGACGTATGCTGTATCCTCTTTCTCTTTCCAGCAAACCCAACAGAGAATTTTACAACATTCCTCTCGGAGGCAAAATTCCTGATCTGACTCACCTCCACCCCCATGAGGAGAACAAGTCGTGGTCCAACGAGCTCACGGTCTCTGCCCTGTACGACACAGGTGAGCTAACAGATGTGGTGTACCTGTGAACACACATTCTGAGGTGTTTTTCTTTTCTTTTTCATGTAGTTGAATGTCAGGGAACGCACCGAAAGGCTATCAAATTATAAACGCGTACACATTAGAATGCGTTTGTGTTTGTGATGATACTTCACAGGTAAATGTACCTGCAAGGAAAGGAAGGTGAAGAGTGTGTCCGATTTGTGCAGGATGAAACATTCTTATGGTAAGATCGGACGAACTCAGACGCATTCCGGAATAATCTACGGTATAGTATGTATAATGTATGAGCAGCTAATGATGAATTTTGGTCAATAACGTACTATTTCTCAGGAAACTTTATATACTGTGTTTAATTATGATTAATTATTGTGTTCTGAATACTGTGTACATACTAAAGCTTTTGCGCATCTCTCCCGTGTAGTGATCAAGGCCAGTGTGCTGTCAGCTCATGATAAAGGCACGCATGCGGTGGTGCAGGTGAAGGTGAGGAAGGTGCTGCGCTCAGGCGTCATGTTGCTTTCTCAGGGCACACACAGCCTGTACCCGCTGTCCTGGACCAGCCGCGGCTGCACCTGCCCCGTCCTCAACCCAGGTACGGCACGCTTTCTCAGTGGGCTATATTAGCCAAAGATCAACACCGTGTAATTAAATTAGCTCCCTTACCTCGTCTACTATCAAGCAAGATTTTGCTGAAACTTGTCTGTATAAAGTTTTTAAATTTGGGACATGGAAAGCCAATAAGTGCACAGTGAAGCCCTTAATTAGTCGCATCGTGACGTGTGAACCTCGTCGCGTCCGTGTCTAACCCTAAATATTTAAATCAGTGGTCACCAACCCTCTATGGAAGAAATTTATTCATTATATATTTACGTATAAGGCTATTTCTATATGATATAGAGTGATCATATAGAAGGAGATGTAGTAAGGGAGTATTGGATTTGAGGTTTTGCAGGGTATAGGTAAGCAATCTTCTTAATATGGACAAAATCTAGGAAAAGGTTCAAGTGAGAGTAACGTGAGGAGTCTGCGATGGAAGCCTTGGTGTTCAAGGATATTTCTAAAGTATAGTGTCGCCAAGTTTGCTGAATTATTTTCCAGAGAATCGAGTTTGAAATCACCAGTAAAGTTTTCTTTTTCTTAGTGCAAGAACATGGGCAGGAACATGAGGTTCACTCAGCTGAAATCATTGTGCTTTTCCACTCGTGTCCAGGATCAGAGTACCTGCTGGCGGGTTCAGAGGAGACAGAATCGGGCCGTTTGCTAGTCACCATGCAGAGCCTGGTAGTGCCATGGACAAGCACGCTCAGCTTTCTCGTCTCCGAGGCTCTGCGGCGGGGCTGCTTATGATAAGAACGCACTGGAAGGGCACAGATACACGGACACTGAAAACGAATACTTCAAACTCACAGACACAGCCGGGTTCTTAAACCAGCCAGGGGATGTTAACAGAACTATGGAGAGACCCAACTGTACCGAACTCCCATACTGAATAAGGCCAGAATACATGGAATTATGATGCAGTACACCTGGATACACAGCTCATGGCAGATGTTTTTATTGCTTCCACCAATTATTACATTAGTACTCAAACCAGTGATATGAAGCCTGTTAAAGACAAGCAGTACTGTGGTCCTGTCACATTTAAACAATCGGCCATTATGGTATTACAACGTTTGAATTTTTGTTTACCGGTTGATTGATTTTCCTTCTGTCATTGTTAAATAGTCTATTTTTGTAAACTTTGAATAAAAAAAAATTGTATGAAACTCTATAATGAATCCCTATAATGCATCATAGGGGACAGGATATCGCATCAAACCCATCAAATCCCCCAGGTCTTCTCACATTCTGTGAACACAAACAAATATATGGAGCCAGAAAACATGGATGTTTCATAGTTGCCATGGATACAGCTTTCTATAATGACATATCATCGATTTTACTTAATATCTCACGGAAGATTGAACTAAACTATAATTCACCCCGATGCAGTTTTCATACGAACCAAATGATTAGTCTCAGACAAACACGGCAAAATCCCCAGTGTTGAATTAACTCTTTCAATGTTCTTTGTATTGTTCATTTGTGCTGACATGAATAAACACTGAAGGTGTTCATTCAACACCGTGGATTTTACTGTGAAGTAAAGTTGTTTGGGGTTTTTTTTATGCGGGGGTTTCCTCCCCCAGTCCAAAGACATGCGTGGTAGGCTGATTGGCGTGTCTAAAATGTCCGTAGTGTGTGAATGTGTATGTGAGTGTGCTGTGATGGATTGGCACCCTGTCCAGGGTGAACCCCGCCTTGTGCCCGATGGATAGGCTCCAGGTTCCCCGTGACCCTGAAAAGGTATAGAAGATCGATGGATGTACGGATATATATATATATACACACACACACACACACACATACATATATGTATGTATATATACATACACACACCTTATAATACATAAGAAAAAAGGCCTTCAGACCTTTCCATTTGGCAGTAGACATACGATATTCCATGATATGGTACTCGAAGCAGCTTTATCTTTCAGGATATTCTATATATAAATAATCGCATCATGAAAATGATGATTTAACACCAAATCAATCAATCAATCAATCAATCAAGATAATTTAAGGTTAACTAACTGAACTAAAAAAAAACAAACAAAAACAACAACAAAAAACCACGAGACTCAACATCCTACCTTGATTTAACAAAAAAATGCGAAGTACTTTTTCCTTTCTCGTATGAGCATTAATCAGATAAGAAGTTTGCAAACATTTATTTAAAAGAAATGTGTTGGATGCATAGAAAAAACAAACAAACAAAATAATGCCATTTCTTTTGATTTTGGAGAAATAGAATTAGCTTAGATCATTCTCAGGTACAAACGTATATATATATATATATATTTCTAAATAGTTCTAACTCCATAAAACCTTATGACTTATCCTCATAAGTATTTCTTTAAAAAGAAAAGCATTCTACCAGGGTTTAATGTTAGGACACAATAAAATATGATATTAAGCTGCATGATTATCTGATTATCATGCCTTCCGTTTATTTTATACATCTTCTCATGCTAAATCTGCTGCACATCCAAGTGAAATATCTCAGGCTTTCAGTCTTCTCAGTGATAGAGCTCACGTCACTGTATTAATCTCAAGTTTAAAAAAAAATTTAAACAAGAAAAAAACAAAAACAAATGGAGGATAATCAGCACGCCAGCTGTGAACATCGGCCATTAAGATTCCTCATTCGTTATAATCATGATTAACCGAAGATTCGTCGGTCACCGATTGGACACACTTCCTATAACGCCACCCTCCTTAAATCGGACATCTTCAGCTGATTAAATGAGACTCATAAATAAAGGAAATGGTCAAATCAAATCTGAAACACACACACACACAAACCTTGAATAGATGTATTTCCTTCTCAATCACTTCCCATTGAAGATGCGACATCTGTGACATTGTTGCGGTTTTAAAAGACTTGGAGTTTTCCAGACTCCAAGCCCCTCCCCCAAAATCTTTTTTAAAAATCGGTTTTTCAGTGATATCACACAGTGCGCCATGATGTAATCGTTCAACACAAACAAAACCATGTAAAACACTGTAAGGTTACAAGGCGGCCATCTTGGACAACCAGGATCACTTTGTTTTCCCACTTTCAGCATACACATTATATCTCGGCACTACATCAGTGAAGTATATCCTAAAATGATCTGCTGACAGCTAAACTGAAAAAGGAGCATTCGAGGAGAAGACGTCAGAAGTACAGAAATATCACACGCAGTTTGAGACAAACTACACATTGAAGATAAAGACAGCAGTGTGAAACACAAGACATTGGTTGTTTTTTTTTATATCGTCAAGAAAAGCATCTAAAGACGACTCAGTGCAGACGTGGTCCTTTAGACATGAGCATTAATCATCATATATGATCAGGAGCATCAAAAACCACTCAAGTCCTTCATTCGTTCTCATTTCCAGATATTAGCACTGACCTCAGACATTTTTTTAAAATTATTACTATTGTTAGTCATTATTATCATTTCTATCATTATTCTCATGACATCTTGCCTCCTTACAAGTGTTTCTGAGCTTTGTTTTTATTTTCAGTTCAGAGGTTGAAAGGCTGTGTGTGTGTGTGTGTGTGTGTGTGTGTGTGTGTGTGTGTGTGTGTGTGTGTGTGTGTGTGTGTGTGTGTGTGTGTGTGAGAGAGAGAGATTAGCTCGCTGCAGGGTTTTCTGTGCTCGTCACTGCTTCCTCCGAGCCTGAGACAGAAGCAGAGACAGAAGCAGAGTCAGTGCTGGAGCCGACAAGTGCAGCAGCGTCAGAGGGGGCGCTCTCGTTGTCGTCCTCCTGCGGGTAGAGTTCGGGGTATTTCTGCATGCACTCCTGCATGCCGCGGAAATATTCGACACAATCGGAGCCCTTCACCTCCTCCTTGCTGTAGTGGAAACAGGAGAAGGCGTCTTTGAACTGTTGGCCGCACGGGCCGCTGGCCATCCCCCCCAGACACGGGCAGTTCCAGTTAATGTCCCCGTTGGGCAGAATGAGACCTGCAGGGGGCACAAAGGCAATAAAATCAAGAACATATATTACGCAGCAGTACGACTGAAGTGTTTTATGTATTATTAAAGTTGACCAGCAATTAAATAAGGAAAAATTTCACAACTCTTCCATCAAATCATTCAATATTTGTACTGAAGGATTGTTCATTGTCCACTCGCAGGTTCTAACAGGACCCAGAGTATTTCAACCATGTGAAGGGTTCTTTTTTTTGTTCTCTCTCTCTTACTGTCCCTGTCTCTCTTACTCATTTGCTGTGTGTGTCACTCTCTGTCCCTGTCTCGTTCTCCATTCTCTCTGTCCCGGTCTCGTTTCCATTCTCTCTGTCCCTGTCTCGTTCTCCATTCTCTCTGTCCCCGTCTCGTTCTCCATTCTCTCTGTCCCCGTCTCGTTCTCCATTCCCTCTGTCCCCGTCTCCTTCTCCATTCTCTCTGTCCCCGTCTCCTTCTCCATTCTCTCCGTTCCCGTCTCGTTCTCCATTCTCTCCGTCCCTGTCTCGTTCTCCATTCTCTCCGTCCCTGTCTCGTTCTCCATTCTCTCCGTCCCTGTCTCGTTCTCCATTCTCTCCGTCCCTGTCTCGTTCTCCATTCTCTCTGTCCCTGTCTCGTTCTCCATTCCCTCTGTCCCTGTCTCGTTCTCCATTCCCTCTGTCCCTGTCTCATTCCCTGTGTCCCTGTCTCATTCTCTGTGTCCCTGTCTCGTTCTCCATTCCCTCTGTCCCTGTCTCATTCTCTCCGTCCCCGTCTCATTCTCCATTCTCTCTGTCCCTGTCTCGTTCTCCATTCTCTCTGTCCCTGTCTCGTTCTCCATTCCCTCTGTCCCTGTCTCGTTCTCCATTCCCTCTGTCCCTGTCTCATTCCCTGTCCCTGTCTCATTCTCTCTGTCCCTGTCTCATTCTCTCCGTCCCCGTCTCGTTCTCCATTCTCTCCGTCTCGTTCTCCATTCTCTCCGTCTCGTTCTCCATTCTCTCCGTCCCCGTCTCGTTCTCCATTCTCTCTGTCCCCGTCTCATTCCCTCTGTCCCCGTCTCGTTCTCCATTTTCTCTGTTTCCGTCTCATTCTCCATTCTCTCTGTCCCCGCCTCGTTCTCCATTCTCTTTGTCCCTGTCTCATTCTTTCTGTCCCTGTCTTGTTCTCCATTCGCTCTGTCCCCGTCTCATTCTCTCTGTCCCCGTCTCATTCTCTGTCCCCATATTATCGCTGTCCCCGTCTCGTTCTCCATTCTCTCTGTCTCATTCTCCATTCTCTCTGTCCCTGTCTTGTTCTCCATTCGCTCTGTCCCAGTCTCATTCCCTCTGTCCCCGTGTCATTCTCCATTCTCTCTGTCCCGGTCTCATTCTCGCTGTCCCTGTCTTGTTCTCCATTCGCTCTGTCCCCATCTTATTCTCTCTGTCCCCGTCTCGTTCCCCATTCTCTCTGTCCCCATCTTGTTTTCCATTCTCTCTGTCCCATTCTCATTCTCTCTGTCCCATTCTCATTCTCTCTGTCCCCGTCTCGTTCTCCATTCTCTCTGTCCCCGTCTCTCTTTATCCCACACTCTCTTGGTCATTCTCATTGTCTTTCTCTGTCCGTCTAACTCTCTCAGTCTGCCTCATTCTCTGAGTCATTCTCTCCATCCCTGTCTGTCTCCCCGTGTCATTATCATGCCATGTCTAATTCACTAAGGCAGTTAATTTCATGAACTGACCGTGATCCTCATAGGGGTCATTGGGGTCGTCTTCCACCAGCTCGGCGTTGCTTGGTGCTTCATGGTCCTCCTTGGTCACAAATATGACGCGGTCTTTACCTGACAGAAAATATAATCATAAAAAAAAAAAACACTTGTCCACTCAGTGAGAAAACAAAGACAAAGTAATTAAATACAGATACCTGCTCCAGAAATTTACTGTGAACTTCATACTTACATTACAAGTTTATTAAGAAAGAAGGGAGGGAATGAATGAATGGGGCAGAGCAAGGGAGAAAGAGAAGAAGAAAGGTGTAATTTGGACATTTGACACTGAGTCCATTACCCTAGAATCAATAAAGCGGAAACCGGAAGTCCAAACTATGATTTTTATACACTTTATACAAACACAATCGCAAGCAGACCAAAAACAACCTAATTATTTACAGTATTAAAGCATCTGGCAAATAACTGAGCACTTGAGGATTTGCAGCTAGCATGCTAACGCGTTTCTTAATTTCCCATCCGTATTCCCCACGAACCCGCCTCCAATTCTAAGATTGGCTAAACGCAAGCCGAGTCGGCCAATTAGCCAATGGCTGCGCAGGAACCAGACCGGAACTAGCCAATTATAGCTGAGAAAGCGGGAATAGCCGGAATGCGGGTGACAGTAACCGCTAACACACACGACATGCGAAATCAATGTCATTGAAGAAATAAGCAAAAAAAAATTCACTGGTAAGAATTAACAGTATATAAACATGCCCATACCTTCCTGCCTGCAATAAGACATTTTATTACCAACGCGGGAAAGGGTTGGTCACACGACTGAACAACTTTTACTCTCCGTTTTTAATAATTGGTCCTGAGCAGCCGGCAACATGAGCAGCCGCACGCTGCAATGTGAAGCAAGCTCTGTGCTTTCACAATAAAAGTTCCAACTCAAAGCTGAAATAAAATAAAAAAATACAAATTCTCTGCCAAAATAAAAGTATTTATATTAAAACTAAAATACCAGACGTAAAAAAAAGTAATGAGAAATCCATCCATCCATCTTCTATACCGCTTATCCTTCAGTGTCTCGTGGAACCTGGAGCCTATCCCAGGGAGCATCGGGCACAAGGCGGGGTACACCCTGGACAGGGTGCCAATCCATTGCAGCACACCCATTCATACACTATGGACAATTTGGAAATGGCAATCAGCCTTCCATGTGTTTGGACTGGGGGAGAAAACCAGAGTACCCAGAGGAAACCCTTGCAGTACGGGGAGAACATGCAAACACACACAGGGCTGTGGCGGGAATCGAACCTTCAACCCTGGAGGTGTGAGGCAAACGTGCTAACCACGATCACAATCCTGACAGTTTTTTCACGCGATTTTAAGTTAACATCTCACAATTTTGACTTTTTTTAGTCCCACTTGTTTACTCACAATTTAGACATCCGGAACGAGCGTGCACTAGCGTTGGGTCTTGACTAGTTGAAGAGAGTTGTTCTTCCTGTATGTAGGCTGTTTATAGAGAACGACTAATGCTTTGTCGGTGCATTCTTTGCAACTTACTAAATGTGAAGTGGATGTCTAAATTGCGAGAAATGAAGTGAAAATTGTGCAATTGTGAGAAAAAATGTCAGAAATGTGAGATGTTGAATAAAGAAATAAAGTTGCAATTGGCTTTTTTTTTTTCTTGTCTGGCAGAAATGGGCTTCCATACTACCTGTGTCCCCTGTCAGATTTTCACCACACAACAAATAGAAAGAAGGAAAGAAAGAAAGAAAAAGAGACAGAAAAAATTCATTCCCAATCCCAATTGGCTAGAGTAACACCTGAAACCACTTTGTATTTTTTTCTTCCTTTATTTTTTCCTTCCTCTATTCAGAACCAAAAATCTCTGTTTGTGGTCCTGCATTCACGCCTTTTTTTTTTTTTTGCGTGCTCTTTCCTATTCCTATCAGAAATACATTACAGAAGAATTCCCAAAAATTGTTGCCTGTTGCTGGAATTACACAACGTGAAATAATTTTTTTTTACACCAGCACGCAGTATTTTTCTAAATTAAACTATAAACCATGATTTCCCTCTTTCTCTTGAAATGTATATTTTAATTCAAACCACGTGTTATATCTTTGTTTTATTAAACACTTTAAGTTTGTTTCATCCGATTAGACAAAGCCGCATTTGCATAAATAAAATGTACATTTTGGAAAATACGAAATGATATCAGCTGCCACAGATTGATTGTGATATCTATTGTTTTAAAAATGAGCTTTTAAAGCTGGTAATAATTGAATATTGTGTACTTTAGGGCTGCAAGCATGATTTCAGACTTTTACTGATACAAAGACGTCGCTATGATAAAGGTTCAAAATCAAAATCGGTTGATCTTTCCATTCCTACTGACGGCTTTGTTGATATCAGCAGGAGTAAAATTTCTAGTTCCAGTTAAAAGTGTGTTAAACTCAGACACGCTGAAGCAGAGCCGCGTGTTACCGAGCCACAGATGACACTCGGCCGGTGTGTCAGACCGAGATAGAGGAGAAACAATGGATCCAAGTGTGTGTGAGGTCAAAGCAAACAAATCGAATCCGAGATGGTTTTACATTCAGTGTGTGTGTGTCACGTGTGACGACACGGAAAACCGTGAGGTCAGAGGCAGAGCCGGTCGTCCTCTGGCAGCCGTACCGCTCTGCCCCGCTAAACAAAAGGCATCAGATATTAAACTCTGAGAGGCTTTTTGGGTGAAGGAAGGGCGGGAAATGATATAAAGCATTTGAAAGGGATAGAAAAGAGAGGATTTGCTCTGAAAGGTTGCTCGTAGTTACAGCAGCAACACACACAGTTTGAGGTGGGAGAGATTGCCAAGATCTTCTCGCTCCCCTTTGTCAATATACTGAGCTCATCCTGGAGCAGGATCTGACAAAAACATACACACAAACACACACACACACACACACACCTCCACGTAACCTAAGGCTAATAATAAACGGATCTAGAAAAACTTTTAATCGTTGTTTAATCCATGTTTAATAAGAAATAAAAGCCAGCAATATTTTAATTCCACATGAAAAACAAAATGTAAAGACTACTTGCACCGTTGTATTCTCACTTAACTCTGTTTTAACGTGAATGATCCACAACTCATACATTATATCTGTATTTACATTCAAATTTTCATCAAGCATTAAAAAACAAGAAAAAAAAATCCAAACAAAGACAGTGGTATCTACACTGATATCAAACTATCTACTTTGAAAATATCATAAATCCATAAGAAGAAAAGTACTTAAAAATAGATATACAGACATATATAGATATAAACACAGTTTTTGGTATAATATTTGATCAGATTTTGTGAAATATTGTGTATTACTTTTTTTCCAATCTGAAAACCCAAACATAATCAACACAGCGCATCAGCACGTGAAGAACAGAGACGTGACTGAACGCTCCAGACCAGTTTGGGCTAAACCCAGTTTCCATGTTTACGTTTCGATTTGGTGAAAAGTTTAGATCGCAAACGATCAGAAGAGCTTATATATAAATATAGAGCTTATATATAAATAAAAGGTTCCCATCCACCCTCCATGTGTCACTATTCAGCCTGTATAGTATTTCGCGGTGTGTTTTTTTTTTTTTTTTTTTGTGATCGTCGCGGTCAAAAATGCTTGATTTTGCTGCTGCTTTTTTTTTTAAATTTGCGATGTAACTTGTGGAGCATTTTGAGATTTTTTTTGCGGAAAACTGCTTGAATTGGTGAAATCGCAATTGCATGAAACTGTTGTGGACGATCTTTCGCAGTGATGTTTGATGGTATAAATGAGACCTTTTAGCTGTACTCTTGTTCGAAGTACGCGTATCGAAGAAGTACGCGTTTTGGCTGAACGCGTGTTGTGATGACGTCACATGACGCGTCTCGGCCCAAATCTACGGAAAATCCGCGTAACAGAAAAATTGCAAGCTCCTCGGAATATTTCGGAGTTTGCTCGATTTTGTGTTCGTTCTGCGATCGCAAAATCCTGGAAGGACTGACTATTGGCCAGTAACTGCAAGGTGGGCGGAACCTGTTTCAGACAGTGACTTTAATAAACACAGAACAGAGCATAAAACAGGCTTTAGTCTGAACAGGGGCTTAGTTTGAGTTTAGTCTCCTTTTTTACTCATTAGTGTAACAGAGTCATCAATATTACATTTCCAAAACTAAAACTGACCCATATCTAAACCCAAAGTAAGCCTAAACCCAAACTGAGACGGAAACTGAGACTAGGCCCAAACATATCAAGACTAAACCCAAGCGGAGACTAGCCCAAACTGAGATTAAACTTAAAATAAGACTAAACACAAACTGAGACTAAGCCCAAACCTGACTGGGCAGAAAAGTGAGTCTAAGAAGAAACTGAGATTAAACTCAAACTGATAATGAACCCAAACCCAGAATGAGACCTAACTCAAACTCAAACTAAAAGCATAATGAGAGCAACCCCAAACTGAGACTAAACCCAAACCAGGACTAATGCCGTTCTTTTCCCACTTATTACTTATAAATACTGAGCTGTAACTGAGCAGTATTTGTGCTGTTGTGTGGTGAGGCTTCGGTACAGAGGACATGACCTCTGGGAGAACAGGACGGAGCTCAGTAACTGGGCAACAACGCATTAGGAAAAATGCACCTCATCACGACAGAGCAACGTGCCAAGCTGACACCGAGACTCAAAGCTGTTAGGTAATCTTCGACAATAGCTCTGGGAATAGTGAAACTGTTTGGACTGTCGTTTCGTAAACAGGATCGGCCCGGACTTGAACGCCTTTTGTGCACGGTCCTTTCGGGAAACGTGAATACCTCTTTTAGGTCCGTTTTCTGTTTAGAAACGATCACAGGGTGCCTGGGACAATACCGGTGACATCTTCTTCGCAATGTCCAAAGAGCGATACATGAAACTGAATTGCACAAATCTTAAGTCTTAACAACATGATACTGTAACACTTGATTTCATACAAAAGTCAAATATTTTCTCACTTCAAAATTAAACACGCGTCATGACGAACATGTTACCACCAGTGTCCTTCTCTGTCACCCCATGAGACACTTTTAGAGCGAGTACTCCTGTGCAGACTCTACACGGCTACGGTGGTGCCAGAGGCTGCGGGCGTGGAGGCCTGCTGCGGCGTGACCTTGGCCAGCCGGTGTTCTTTGTTCTGCAAGCAGCTCCGGCTGCACAGCTGACATGAGGCACAGCAGGAGTTACAGCAGGGCAGGAAACGACACACGCTCACTCTCCAGAGGAACCAGCCGGGAGACCAGCAGCACCAGCACACGACCGCGGAACCGACCAGAACTCCCAGAACCACGTAGAGAGCCAGCAGAGACACGTACGGAGGAGAATCTGACGGAACACGCAGAACTTTAAATAAATAAAAAAATAAGACTTTAAATTGTCATTTGTGCAGACAAAGAGAGAACTTTTTAAAGTACTGGCCTCTGTTTCCACATCTGGTTTGATCAGTTGAGTTGTACTTTAACTTTTAAATGAACACATTTGCATATGATTGCATTATCTGCATATTCACATGGGCCACGGTGAACAGGGTTGCCAGAGTTGTGATTTTTACGCCAATTTAGAACAATGCCGAGGTGGAAACAGCAAGTCAGGTAGGTTTTTTTTTAGGTTTAGCTTAAAAATAGTTTTCAGCTTTAAAGTCAATATTCAGAATAAAATTCAATCCATTTCCCCAAATCATATGCTATGGCATTTAAAGGGAAAGTACAAGTGCAGAGCAGACAGTGTATCTGCCATGCACAGCACCAATTCTGCTTTAAGATATATCACAGAAAGGTGGAATTGTTTCTTATGCAAAGAGTGAGAATAAAAATAGAATAGAGAAAGAGAAAAAAAAAAGTCTAAACTTTTCAGGTTAGTATCAGGTATTTTTGTGTGCTTTTTTGAGACATAGTCAGTCAATTAGTTAGTTTTTCTTTTTCTTTTACTGAGACCTGGCAACCCTGATGGTGAATAATTGAAACTAAAAGAAAACGTAAACAAATGATACTTATGACGCAACAGTATGGATGCAACTCACACCTGTGCTCAAGCCTCATCTTTGCACTTCCTTGAACACTGGTGGACTTTCCAAACACGACGAGCTAATTTGGGTCTAGCCCACGTAGTACCTATTTGCAGACTAATAAATCTAACAAGGGTTTGAGGTCACTAGCTGATCCTGGTGGCTAGAATCTACTGCTGATTTATAGCTCTGTCTACAGGAAGATGCAGTGAGCATTCATGTGCTCCTTCAATTAGCTTTATGCCCTTTGTGATTCGGTTTAGCTATTACTTACACATAACACACAATGGCTGCTTCGAGAGAGCAGCTGCATAGAGACGGAGGGCCAATGCCCGTGTGAGCACGTTTTAAAGAATCTCATTATCGACGTGACGTCTGTCAACTTTTCGTGGGGTTACTAGAAAATGCTATTTAACTAATAACGGCGAAAGAAACGTATAACTGTAGAGAGTTTCTCTTCGGAACGCATGAAGAAAAATGGAGACTTAGCGATATGTTTTGAGCGACTCCTAGCTAGCATGTTGCAAAAACCATTACTGGATATTTCAACCATGTTTTATAGATTTCACATGATAATGATGATCATTTAGTATTCAGCATTGTGCTGACCAGGAAGTGGGACGCTAGCTAGCAGTAATAAAGCTGCTACAATCTTGCTTATGCTAACCTCTAACTAACAAACAGGGGAAAATATACTAATCCTGCTAACATTAAAATTTGTGTTACTGAAATTCTTTAAAAACTATAAAAGACAATATATTTGATTTATTCTCAAGGATTTGGTGCTGGTGTTAGCATTAACTAGAACGCTAACATAACAGCTAACACGACTAAAATACGGCAGTTTATAATTGATCTATAATACATTTTCTATTCATTCACAGTGTTATTAGATTGTTGCTCAGACAACATTACCAGTTATATAAAAAATAACATTTGTTAGGATTAACATTAACATTGATAAACTTTATATAAAAATGTGACAGACTGAAAATGTGACTGAACTTCTTGAATCACAGCAAAAATCCAGAAAAAGTTCTTTTTTTAAATAAATTCGAGCCTACCGGTGACACAGTCGATGCCAGGGATGAAGTTTGGGTCATTGCACTTCTCCACAGCTGATGCCCTCATGGTGGCCACATTCAACATGGGTGGAGGAGTTACATACGTCTGACGTGTGCTAGCCGTAGACAACAGATCTAAAACAGAGCAAACATGACGGCTTGACTTTGAAATTCCCATCAAAATTAGGTATCGCCAGTTCTCCAGTTAATTTTGTGTATGACATAATGGACGCTTGTATGGAAATGTTATGAAAATGCATACTGACTGGTGCATCTTGGGTAATCTTGCAGGTCGGTTCCATCTCCGCAGTTGTCGATTCCCTTGTCGTCGTTGCACACAAGACTCATTGGGATACATTTTCCATTTTGGCAGG
Source organism: Ictalurus punctatus (assembly GCF_001660625.3). NCBI lineage: Eukaryota > Metazoa > Chordata > Actinopteri > Siluriformes > Ictaluridae > Ictalurus > Ictalurus punctatus. The sequence continues at coordinate 18,804,251 of NC_030436.2, forward strand.
TGAAGTAAGGCTCACTGCTGCATTCAGACTGATTAAACCCTGGAAAAGAACGCCATTTGCACTCGATCACTCGTTTAAAAATGTTAATATGGGTGTGTTGGACCTGCCTTGACATTACAACCTTAACGTTAAAGAAATGCCAGTATTGGGATAAAGATGGATACCGATATTACTAGTGAAAAAATGAACTTTCATAGAATGGTATTTATTTCTGATCATTCTATTAAGTATCAATGATAATGTAAACAAAGCCATTTTAAGTAAGAGGGAAGGTTTTTCCCTTTCACCATGCACCATGAGCAAAAGTGGAAGTTGATCCAAGATCATAACTTCCAATAAGTGACCTCATGTCTTACCCAGCCTGAACGAGGTGAAGTCCCCAACAAAATCCACGCGTGGCTGAGTCCCCCTGGTCACCAGTCGCAGAGTCAGATAGTTTCCAGTGGACAGGACTGGGCGTGGCAGGCTCTTTCCACAAAGGGGAGGCCCGATAGGGGGCGCCATCTCATCCCGACCATCAAAGAACTGGATGTAAGAGCCAGCGTGACACGGATCTCCTTGGCCCTCGCCCGTTGTGGGCTCCATGAGCTGGTCAGGCCGTGTCGAACCCGAATTCGCGGGCCCCCAGGCCGATTCTGGGGCGAGGGGGACGGGGCTAAAGGGTGACACGCGCAGCAGGCTGTAAACCAGGAAGAAGCGGAACTGGAACTGCACCTTGTCGCGGGGCGTGGCTGCCTGCATGGTCAGGTGGCAGTCGGTGCCAATGCTGACAAAGTAGTACCTGCGCGATTCCTGGTGGGACCGGACGATCATGCCGTCCCCCCGTACCGTCTGGCCACAGAAATCCACCACGTTCGCTGTTGGGACATTGGAAGATTAATAACATTCCTCGTGACATATATCGAGACCCAAAATATAGACACCTGCGTCTTTTGTCTGGCCCACTGTACCCTCCCGAGATGGCGGTAATGAGATACAAGTGAACAAAGCAAACCTGATTGTTTGCCTAGAGAGACCGCAAGGGGGAGTTGGCTGAGAAATCCCCCCCCCCCCAACCCCCAAGGAGATCCACCCCCAACTGGGGAAAGAACCAAATAATAAGAAGATTTATAACCATTCCAGGGTTTATTAGCTTTGTTACCAAGGGAAACTAGTGAATCCCTGATGCCTGACTTCCTGGAATGTCCTGAGAAAACCTCAGACAGTGGCAAAGAAACAATACTTCAAAATATCCCGTAACCATGTTTCCTGAACTGAGTTTGCTCAGAAATGAGCAGGAGCGAGACAGCGGCTTTCTCGTAAAACGTATTCACTGCTCGGAAAATAAGACTCAAATGGTCTCGAGTATGGGTTTCCAATGCGATCAAGACCAGCAGGACATTACCCGGAGGAGAAAGCATCAAGCACAAAGGCATAGAAGTCCATTTTACTCCATAATGCGCTTTTATTTAAGTCTGTACAGTCTGTTCCTGGGATTTGTTGAACAGAAATGGTCTTGCATTTAATGGATTTTGTTGTGTTATAAACGATGTGTGTGTCTAGAACTTACTCATATTAAGATGTGGTTAACCAATGAGGGATTGGTTTTACTAAGTAAGGATTACTATAGGTTACATATCAGGGAAAGATTAGAATTTCATTTCTAAATTTCAGTGGCAAAACAGCAGTCACATTGTGACCTTGTTTCAGCTGTTGGTAGGAATTTTTAAATAAAGTGAGTCTTTTTTTATTTAAAGGGAATCAGATGTAGCTGATTACAGTCATTGATGGAAATTAGTGTAAAGCTCACCTGTCTCCATGGCATCCGTTTGCAGTGTCATCATACTCAGAAGTACAAACCATGTAAACCGAAGTTTGGCCATGAGGAGTCACAAGTCTTGAGTGTTTTTTCTTTTTTTTTTTTTTCTTTCCCACCTTCAAGTTTCTCAAGCGTTATAGATCCGTTAACGTCATGGTTTCATTTGAACAAATAAAAAAAAAAAAATTAAACGGACACCAAAAGATGCGCGATCCGGTCATATGGCTGTTATGAAGTTCTAAAGCTGGATGAGTTTTTTGCCTGCTTCATCATCGCCACTTTTGACGCCTCTTCGTCACGTCCACGCGTCTGCGCCGTGTCCATGGTAACAGGGCACCCCACAAAAGACCACGCGCTCACAAGGAGGGGCTCCGCCGTTCATCACCATCATCATCATCATCATCACCATCATCCTCAGTGTGGAAACTGTGGTAACCATCTGTCACACTCACATCCTTATACACACATCCTAAAGCCGTGGGTCTTTAAAGCCAACCCCAAAAAAGCGTCTTAAAGCGCGTGATTGAATAATAAATTGCTTGACATGACGGATCCATGTAAAAAAAAAAAAAAAAAAAAAAAAAAAAAAAAGGCATTAATGTCACAACATAAGAGGAGAAGGACAGGCGCAGAAGTAGACTTTTACATTCTTTTTAACCCTTGAGCGTCAATTTAAGAAAGTAACACATGGGTCCATAGAGGACAAAAATGTCCATGTCCAAAAAGTGTCATCAAAATATTCTCCACTTTCACTGACGTCGATTTTTTCAAATTTATTTTATATTCATAATCACCAAACATTCGTTCATTTTCAGAATTGTAACGCTTTAAATGCTGTTTGTTTACATAATGCCACAGGTTTGTTTGTTTTTTTATGAAAAAAATAAAATAGTAGTTATTTTCCATATACTAAATGCTAAGCAGAATCTTTTTCTCTGATTATTACAGTCTTTGATATGTCAATGCTTAACAAGAACATTAATTTTGGTGCATTCATATTTTTTATGCAGTGTCAGATTTTAAAAAAACAAACAAACAAACAAAAAAAAACAACAACTGTGATTTGCACCTGCACCACTACCGTCAGAGCTGCTTCTGACCAATCAGAATCCAGAATTCAATAGCAACACTGGGGTAAATGCCATTAAATCACAATCCTATAAAAGTGAGGGGGGAAAATATTCAACTAACACATGAAATCTTTAACCCTACCAGTGATTTACTAATGTGAATAAGAAAAGGACACATTTTTTTATTTAATGTAGCTACAGAGTGTGAGTGAAGGAGAGTAAATATGTGATTACAAGCAGATTCATGAGGTGCTTCCCAACTAAAAACTTCACTGTCAGCAGTAACCCTGTATTCAACATTCCTGGTTTTACTCTCTAACACTATAAAACCGAATGTCTGGTGCTGAGGAGGCCTATTTGTTTGTACTGAAGCTCTGCACTCAAAGCGTGGCCCTCGGATGACACCCAGACCCTACTGTGAAGCCTCATAACCCAGGTTTAGCGTTGAAATTAGGAGCATCATAAAATGAAACTCACTAGGAAATAAGACAACTTGTGCACCGCTAAAACTGCAAACTCTGCTTCATCACTCTGCTAAATCTTCACTCCTAATTCTGATAGATTTATTGTCTATTCGTTACCTTTACACATCTACTTCGATCAAACTGCCATCACTAGTTCCAGTAAATCTGCACCATCTGGGCATCATGTTTTGTCCTGCATTTTATTATATAGTTTATTGTTCATTGTTAAGATGTATTGAACCCAATCACAACAAGCATTGTTGTGTGGCAATATCTTGAATCTTGAATAAGACGTAGATTAAAAAATTATACAGAGTTGATATACACGTACGTGTTTATACTTCTCTTTTTGGTTTCATTTCTTTTTGTTCTTTCTTTCTCTCTCTCTATTTTTTTTGGAAGTCAAGTAGCTTTCACTGGATTTATTGTAAACGCTGTATTGACAGGCACCAGTGTAAAGCGACCGTTATTGAACCACGAGGAGCAGATATATATAAAACTAATTTGGGCAGTGGTTTCTTCTCTGCACAGCCTTCATATAATACTGAGGTGTATAGAAACTCCAGTGCTTTGATGAGAATCATCCATCAACATAACCTAATATAATCTGGCCAGTGGTGATCCTATGGTGCTGTTTCCTCTGATGGCTGATAAATTTTGCAATGTAAAAGACGGGCTTTAGTGATTAATTAAGAGCACCTATATGGTATTCAGAGTGATTTGTTTTTTCCCCTTCTGAATACGAATATACTCTTTTTAATAGAACTCTTCATCGATTTAACACGTTCTGCTATTAATTTAAAAAAACCCCAGTATAGCTGACTTTACTGAGTGCGCATGCGCGTAAAGTAGCACACGACGACAGGGCTTCTGCGCCGGGAATGCGCGTGACGTCAGACGCAACGACACGTCCTACGTAAGTACGTACGCCTCAAACAAGTTTGAAACATAGGAAGGAAAAATATTTATTTAAAAACAGAGACAAGGGCGCTAAATACAAATATACAAACTGAATAAAATGTGGAAAAAAATTTAATTGTTAAAGCATCTCTATTGAGCAGATTTGTTCTGGTGAATACAAGCAAGGTTCGCGCGCATTTTTTAAGTAATGTTTTGCTAACGTTAGCCATGGTATCTAGGTTAGCTTTTTCGCTAGCTGGCTAGTTTGCCATCTGCGTAGCGCAATAGTAATAATAATAACACCGCCGAAATAGCTTTAGCTGTAGGTGCTAATGCTAAGCTAGTTAGCAAAATATATAGAAATTAAAGTTAACACATTAAGGTCGGTTAACTGGGTAGCTAGCCATATAATATTTTTTTAAAACTGTATTGCTGGAAATGTGTTTGAATTAAAAACATAGAAACTGCTGCGACATTTTTCCTTAGCTAGCTAAGCTAACACAGTTTACGTAAAGCATGCAAACTACGAGCCGGCTAATGCATCGGAGCTTTCACTTTTTGTTCCACTAAGTCGCCTGTTTATAGCGTTTCTTTGCCTGACTGCCTCGGGTTTCTTTTGCCGTGTTGTTTTTGCAGAATGGCCCCTCGTCTGCAGCTGGAGAAAGCCGCTTGGCGATGGGTCGACATAGTGAAACCAGAGGACATAACACAGGAACACATCGAGTTGGCGTACCGTATTGCCGTACCGGCGTGTAAGAGGGGGACATGCAGGTACTGCACTCTCAGGTGTATTATATTTATTTATTTTACATTATATTTATTAGCTTTGATTGCAATCATTGCTCACTGCTATTGCTTGGGTGTGAATCTCCTTCTTTCAAACGACACGATACAAAACCTATACAGTTCGATTCACTACTGATTCGGTTCAGCACCTATTCGATTCAGTTCAGTCGAATTCAAGTTTTCCACCACGTGAAAGTCTTCAGGACAGAGGACATTGCGTCTTCCTGTTTCGCTCTCTAATGACAAGTTGTAGTAGTAGTAGTAGTAGTAGTAGTTGTTGTTGTTGTTGTTTTCTTGTTAACATTAAGAGAGAAAGAAGAGAGGCGGGTGAGGGAACTGTTTATAGCTCCTGTTGATTAAATGATACAGGATCTAATTGGTATTTGGGTGTACTTTGTTTCCCCTGCAAACTTTTGACTTGGTACAGTGCATTAAAAAATGTCTACACACACAGACACACCCCTGTTAAAATAGCAGTTTTTTGCATTACAGTCGCCTGGTATTTGTAGCCGTTCAGGATTACTTCCACGTTGATTAAAAAGCTCCAGTTCTGGTTGAAGAACAGCAGCCCTAAAGCACGATGCTGCCACCACAATGCTTCACCGTGGGCATGGTGTTCTTTCAGAATTGGTCTCATCAGATCACAGTATATTTTGCCACACGGTCTAGGGTGGATTAGATTACGGTTGGATGTTTTTTTTGTTTGTTTTTTTTTTGTGAGAAAGGGGTTCCATCTTGCCATCCTACCCCATAGCACAGACATGAAGAATACGAGAGATTGTCACATGCCGAGAGTGATCAGTACTTGTCAGCTCTTCTTGCAGCTCCTTTCATATTGCCGTAGGTCTCTTAGCAGAGGTCTTTGCATTGATGAGAGCTGTATGATGATCACTTTTGAACATGAGATTGAATGTGATTGGTTCATTCTGAATACAGCCGCATCTCTAGGTATAAAAGGGTGTACACACTTGGGCAATAAGTTATTGTAAGTTTTTTTTTTTGTTTGTTTGTTTTCCCCCAAAAGTGTTTCTGATAGTTTTTCACTGGATTTTTATGTACGTTGTAATTTCGCATCAAGGGTGGCGAAAAGTTCTGACGTGATTTTTGTTGGATTGATTTATTTATTTATTTTTCCAGTCACAAAAACCTGCCATTTTAACAGGGGTGTGTAGACTTTTTATATCCACTGTATGTTGTGTTGTCGTGGTGTGTGTGATGATTTCCTATGGCAGTATCAGTTTTTAACAGTTTTTCTTCTTTGATTTGTACCACATCTAGGCTTGGAATATCGGTGCAGCCGCAGAACGTTCAGACATCCGATTCGTAGTTATTTACTATCCGGTTGTACTTTGGCTTTGCTTGTTTTTCACGTGATCTCGTCTGTTTTTGCATCATGTCAGCACCTTTTGAAAGGCACTAAATGTAATCTGCGTCATCTCGTCCTGTCCCGTCCCACAGGAGGAACTGCAAAGGGAACCCGAATTGTCTAGTCGGAATTGGGGAACAATCGTGGCTGGGAGAAATTGACGAAAACACCTTCCACAACATCGACGACCCAAACTCTGAAAGAAGAGACAAGGTATGTTAATCCTCGGGCATCCCACCTCCCCAAAAACAACATGCTTCTAGGCGGATTGGTGACTTTAATTGCCTCGAAGGTGGTCCCTGGGATCGACTCCGGATCCACCGCAACCTTAACCGGGATAAAGCGTTTACTGAAGATGAATGCATGTTACGTGTTAGGATTCACATGTGGTTTACTTTTCATAACGTTCCCTAAAAATGCTGAAGCTGAAACACGGGCAGCCGGGAGTCCTGGGGAATTCCACCGGACTAAGATGATCACTCAGCTCTTATGTACCAATTCTCTTTTTTGAAGAAAGGCAGTAAAATCCACACAGCTGTGTAGCACGTTTACCAGGTATTATATTTATATTTTGTTAGAACGTTGCTTTTTATCGTTTAATTGTCACTGCTTGATTGTACAGTACTTATAGCTACCACATGAAAAGTGCTCTATAAAAGAAGTTCATCAGTAGTAGTAGTAGTAGTAGTAGTAGGAATGGGAAAAATGATAGATTCTTCAGTGCATCATGGGTCTCCAAAGCACAAAACAGCATAATCTGACTTTTTATACAAAATATTTTATATTAAAAACTGTCTGATAGGCCAAAAAATTGGTATTTGTGTAAAACGTCTTTGCGTATTTAAACACGTAGTATTCACGTACCTTTTGGATTTTAAGGTGTCGTTTTTATTCCCACAGACAGCGCTGATATTAACAGAAAGATAAATGCGGAACATGACGTGGTATTTCTAGTGTTAAGTTTAGTAATTCTGACTTTTTAGATTTATTAATTTTTTTTATCCACAGGTGCTATTCAGTACGCTCTTTTTGTACACTGTGGGTCATTTAGGCAAAACATTTACAAAAATGCTGTCAACCTGGGCTGTGAATTCTTTTCTTTGGATATGTAATGTCCAAAGTTCAAATAGTATTAGATTACGGTACAGTTCTGATAGACACCTTTAAAGAAGATGATGATGATGATCAAGGGGATTCTCAAACTTTTTCGAGAAAGCAGAGCCCGTATTTAGCACATTCTGAAGTGATTGATGTAGTTTTTGTCTTAAAGACGCAGTCCAAACACATCAGAGGTAACGTAGAATTATTATATTGTTAACAGTACGTTCTAATGAATTTGTCCTCTTTTGTTTGTTTTTTTTTGTTCCCCCCCCTCCCCTCCCCCAAGAACACGTTTGTTGGCCTGACGAATCTCGGCGCCACGTGTTACGTGAACACTTTCCTCCAGGTGTGGTTCCACAACCTGGAGCTGCGCCGGATGCTTTACCAGTGTCACAACTCTCGAGCTGAGGTGCACAACACGGAGTCAGGTGAACCGGCTTTCGATACCTGCGCACTCTGAACGAGTCTGTACTTCTGCTGTTTGTAGAAAAGCAAACACTCTGATCATGCAAGTATAAATGATTAGAAGTGGTTCTTGGAGTAGGACCTGGGGACCTCCAGTGGTCCATGAAGCACAGCTGGGGGGTCTGTGATTTAAAAACAAACATTAAAAAAAAAAAAATAGTTATAGGTGGAAATATAAGAAGTACAAATTCTATGGCTTCAGAATATAACCGTATTGTTATTGTATACATTTAAATAATGATATAAATCATTTGTCCCGAGCGATCTGTGGGAATTATTTTCCAGTTAAAGCGTACGTTGGCAAAGTAGCGTGACGATCCCGCTCTCATCTGTGTGCTTAAAACCAACAGATTATGAGCCGAAGACGATATGCGAACACCTGCAGTACCTGTTTGCTTTGCTGCAGAACAGCAACAGAAGGTACATCGACCCCTCGGGTTTGGTGAAGGCGCTGGGACTCGATACGGGGCAACAGCAGGTAAACCTAACGATCTCCATCTTGAAACACGATTTGTCTGGCGTATAAACCGTGGCTCTGATCCTTACCAGTCTTTAATTGCAGACCCGAGCAGTGCTCGTAATTGAATCTGACATGTTTCAATCTTTGTTTTCCTAATTAACCGCAATCTTCTTCTAATTTCTCATTTTAGGATGCGCAGGAATTTTCCAAACTCTTCCTTTCGCTCCTGGAAGACACTCTGTCCAAGCAGAAAGATCCAAACCTCCAAAACGTGATTCAGCAGCAGTTCTGTGGACAGTTTTCTTACGTTACCGTGTAAGCTTCTTAACATTCTCGTTCATGACACAGAGCGGAAATATATATATTAAGTATATCGCCTGTCGACTGTTGGCAAGTGGGAGTGTCTTTTTTTTAAATAGTAGTTACACCTAAATAATGTTAAAAACCGTAGAACGTTCTTTACTTGGGAAGAATTTGAGACGCTAGGGATCCCCTGGGATAAAGCACTCTTTATTGGTGGATTTTATAAAGTCAAATGTCTGAGTTTATGCGCTTTAATATTAGTGTTGGTGCCTGCTTGAACTTTTACAGCGTTCTTTTTGTACTCGCGAAGCGCTGTACGTGTCTGTTTGATCAAAAGTAGGATTACTGTCTCACTGGGATTTGTGTTCATGTGAGCAATGTTCGTAAAGAAATGTTTTAATAAAGAAAGAAATACACAGGGTTTTTTTAAATATTTTTTTTAAACGTTATTACACTTTGTTATTACGCTTTTATTAACGTATGACGTCTTCGATCGATTTATGTTCCTGAGACAGGTGTAACCAGTGCGGACGATCGTCTGCTTTACCGTCTCGGTTTTACGAGCTGGAGCTCAATATACAAGGGCACAAAAACCTGACAGAGTGCGTCACCGAGTTCCTCAAGGTAACCCTTCTTTGCCTCGTAATGTCTCCAGACCGCACCCTACGAACAAGATAAAAAATTGTTTTAAAAAATATTAAAGCGTTTGAGAGTGATTGTTATAAAAATTTCACCGCTCATTCAGTTGCATCCTGATCTCTGCTTTTTTTAACATTTATTTATTAATTATTTAAACAACTAGGACACCCTTAGACCGTCGATTTTTGAGATTTGAGAATGATGTGATGTGATATGAGGCTGACGTGCCCTTGTTGTTTCTCTGGTGTTGTTCAGGAGGAGAAATTAGACGGGGATAACCGCTACTTCTGCGAGAGCTGTCAGAGCAAGCAATGCGCCACGCGTCGGATTAAGCTCCACAGCCTGCCGCGGACTCTCAACCTTCAGCTCATGCGCTTTGTGTTTGATAGGTGAGTTTACCGAGCCTGGACGTGTCAAAAAATTTCTTATTAATAATGTTAAATTAAACTCATTACAGCGCATTTATGCTCATGTGTAGATTTTTACTAAAACATAAAACCACACTCTTTAACTTAACTTATTCATAGTTACTGGTTCGTAGTTCCCTATCATAACGGGAATAGATTTCTGTCATGCAATCATAGATATCATAGATAATTTATTACATACTCTATATTTTAGATGACCTTGCATCATTAGAACATCGTTTCTCAATTCTGGTCCTTGCATAGGATTACCTGGTGCTTTTCTTCTCTACCTCATGCAGTTCAGGCTTGGTAATTAGCTGATAAGTTGAATCAGGTGATTTGGGAGCAGGGGAAGCACTAATATAGTGCAGGATCGCGAGATTGAGAAACACAGCAGTAGAATACAAGCTGTAAAAAGTGGCAACATCGTGATGATAATCAGCGTATCCGGTATTATCCTGTTACAGGATTGCAATACACCAGATACGATTGTTAAACCGTTTGATGTTTCTTATTAATTTCAAACTTGAGATCGTGTTGTTTTATTGACCGATCATTTAAAAAATAAATAAATAATTTTAAGCAATTGTGGAAAGAAACAGAATTCGTACACCGATAGGAAATGGAAATGTAAAGCTCGAAATGGGTGATGAAATCTTCTAAAAACAGGATGTTATTTATAATCTTGGATTTGATTCACGTAAGATGTTTGGAAGCATAGGACAGCCTATAATGCTCGTGAGGATTTTTTTGTTTTATTCAGAAGAGGATTGCTTTGAATAACATGCTGGATGGTTGTTGTTTTTTTTTCTTCTTCTGTTTCTAGGCAGTCCAGTCACAAGAAGAAGCTAAACACTTACATTAGTTTTCCAGAAGTCCTTGACATGAGCCCGTTTATGGAAGAAAAAGGTATTCCCCTCCCCACACAGACGGATTGAAATTAAATCGAATGTCGTTTAGTGAATTAGTTTGGGTTTTTTTTGTGTGTGTTTTTCCCCCCTCCCTAGAGGAGAAGTGTACATACGAGCTGAGCGCCGTGCTGATTCACCGTGGCGTCAGCGCCTACTCCGGCCACTACATCGCTCACGTACGAGACGCTTGCACCAACGACTGGTACAAGTTCAACGATGAGGAGATTGAGAAAATGGAGGGCAAGAAGCTCCAGCTGGGCATCGAGGAGGACCTGGGTAAACGGCAGAGCGCTGACTTTAACAATTGATTGAGAACGCGTAATACGATTGCGCACTTCAAACTTTTTCTTGTTGTTGTTGTCTGTCAGCTGAAACTGTGAAGTCACAGAGCCGGAAGCCTAAATATAGCAAAGGCTTTCACTGTTCGAGAAATGCCTATATGTTGGTGTATAAACTTCAGGAAGAGCAGGTGGACCAAACCCAGGCCAGCGTGGAGGTGCCAGGTATGACCAGGGGTTATGCATATCAACTCAATTTAAAGAAAAGATTTTTTCCCTTTTATTTTTCCATCTGTGTGTTTTTATATATATATATATATATATATATATATAATTTTTTTTTACAGCCGTCCTCCAGAGGCTTGTGGACCAGGACAACAAGAAGTTTGAGGAGTGGTGCAACGAGATGGCGGATATGAGGAAGCAGAGCGTGGACAAGGGCAAAGCCAAACACGTGGAGGTCAAAGAGCTCTATGAGCTGTTACCTCCACGAGAGGGTATTTATTGATTTATTAATGTAGAAGAAAAACTTGATAAACAGAGGTAGTGCATTAACTTGTGATGATTATTATGGATTATTGTAATGCCCTTGTAGGTGAGCCGTATGAGTTTGTCCCTGTGGAGTGGCTGAAAAAGTGGCTGGATGACTCGACAGCCATCAAAGAGATTGACAACTGCCACTTCCTGTGTGCGCATGGAAAGTTGCACCCAGACCGCCTGAGCGAGGCCAAACGCATTTCCCACAGTGCTGCTCAGATCCTGTTTAGTCGCTACGGTGGAGGACCTAGAATAGACGGTAAGGATGACTCGTGTATATACAAATCACTTTTTTTCTTCTTCTTCTTTTCACCCTGTGACTGCGTGATTTTATAATCGTTCCACATCTGCATAGGATCGTTCCTGTGTAGAGAGTGTGTAACCCAACGGTGCCGTGTCCTGAGGCTTAAAAACCAGCTCAATGAAGACTACAGAGAGGTGACCAACCTCGCCAAGGCTCAGCTGAAAAGGTAGCGCTACGTCTTGTGTCCGAGTCTGTTTTTCGAATGTCGTTTGTGATCAGATTGAAATGCAATCACTGGATGTTCGAGCAAGCTTTGCGCATTAGTCCGATCGAATTTCGGGTGCCGTGTGTTAGCAACGAACAGGGTTTCTGGATCGGGAAGGCGTCTCTGAGGCAGTGGAGGCAGCTGGCTCTGGAGCAGCTGGAGGAGGATGAAGAGGAGACCAAACACAGCGACTGCAAAACAAACGGGGAAAATTCCACAGGTGTAAAAGGTAACGTGGTTGCACGGTCTCGAGACTAGCCAGGTGATATTTAGCTGCAGAGTAATAAAGCTGATGGCTTAACTCAGGAACTCAGTACCAGAATACAGTAAGCTAATCAGTCCGGGCTAATCTCCATAAACTGTTAAAAATAAAAAATAATCTCTGTATTAACTTGTAAATCTAGTTTCACAGTTGGATTGTTTTGCATACCTTCTGCATGTGTGCATTTGCATCATGGCTTATGCTGACCAACACAGCAAAAAAGGAAAAAGAAAATGGCTACATTATACGTTTTAGAAGATTTAAACTAACGATGCAAGGCATAACGATACAGGGCATGAAATCTTTCTTCTGTTAACCTTCTGAGAGCGAATGGAAATAAATTGTTAAAACACAACGAGGCGATGGAAAACGCACGACAAACTAGTTAGCTACTTCCTGCGCTCGTTCGTCATGAAAAACGTCGACTCTTCACGTCTCTATACGCTTGATTAGAGTTACATAAAAAATGACAAAAGTCCGTGTCGCTAACGTTCACCGTTGTAGTGTGTGTGCGTGCGCGTTTGGTACTTATAGGATTGTCGTCTTCCTGTCTCTATAAACAGACGGCGTGAAGGAGAACGACCGGGATGACGACGAGATGAAGAGTTTTAACGAAGACATTGTCTGCTCTCACGGTCAGTCGTTTTTTATGAAACATTCATAACACCTGTATAACTTGTTCACAATAGACATATGTGTATGCCTGGATATTGAGAACAGCACTGCACCTGGTGTGTGTGTGTGTGTGTGTGTGTGTGTGTGTGTGTGGGTGGGTGTGTGTGTGTGTGTGTGTGGGTGACCCCTTTGTTTCCCCTCCAGGCGGTCTGAGTATTCAGGAGAGTGAGAGACGGCTGGTCACGGGCGAGGTATGGAGCAGGCTGAAGGTTTATTTCTCCAATGCGCCAGAGTTCACACAGCAACAGGATCCCTGCCAGCAGTGCATGGTACACACACACACACACACACACACGTTATCACTACACACAGCAAAATAGCTCTGATTATCTCATTTACTGTTTTTTTCCAAATATTAGCCGTGATCAAGCTAGCCTAAATGTATTTTATTTATTAACAACAAGAACATTTGCATTTGTATTAAGTTGCCGCTGTCCTTAACAATATCCCATATTGTTTAGTGTCGTTTTAAAACGGAGATACGACGACATTTTGATTGTTCTTCATTCAGGAACTGCAGACACAAAAACATGACTCGTTGATTCAGCACTTTCCGCTTCACCTAAGCTCAGTCGCAGCACTGAAAACAATGTGTTTGTTTGTTTGTTTCTTAGAGGTTGGAGAGGGAGGGTAAAGAGAATGAGGCTCTAAATCGAATGATGGCCAACGAGCAAAAGAGCTCTCTCCTCAATCTTTTCCATGAGAAGAATCGTCCTTCACTGCAAAAGTGGCCTCAGGTATGAGCTTTTTTTCTTCTTCTTCTTCTTCACAACGAGTCCCGCTTTCACAATTTTACGATTCTGCGGACCCTATCCCCCACAGAATGAGAATGAGTGTGTCTAAATCTTTGACCGGTAGTGTATATGAAATGTTTCAGAAATGAGCGACAGAGGCATGTGTCTTCCCACCGTATTTATTCCCATGTCCTAACTGCTGTCTATCTGCGTGTTTGCAGGACGCCGATATTCTGTACATCGTGCCGTTGTTCTTCGTTGAGGAGTGGAGGAAGTTTATCAGGTGGATTCATATTTTACATGCATCACTCTGTTGTTTTAAATGAAACGTTTATGAAATGAATAAGTGACATGCTTAGTGAGCTGGTAAATGTTTCCTGATTGCTCTAATGGCTAAAACAATATATATTTACCCTTTCCACCATTTTCATTACCCCACACACACACACGCACACGCACACAACACATCACAGGAAGCCAGCCAAGTCGAACCCGGTGTCCAGCATTGGAAACAGCATCCTGCTGTGCCCTCATGGTGGCTTCATGTTCACCTACGACTCCTTGCTTCAGGGAGATGCCCAGCAGTGAGTAACTTCTTACAGAGCGTGGCTTGACTTTCCTTTAAATATGTTAGAATGTGGTTCAGTCTACTTTTGATCCCATGGTTTTAAGAATGTCCTCGTGTGTGCGCGTGTGCATGTGTGTGTTTTTGTGTGTGTGGTGTGTGTGTGTTTGTCGTTGCACAGTGTAGCTCTGCTCTGGCCTGCTGAATGGGAGGTGATCTGCAGGCTGTTCTTGGTGGACCAAACCATCTCTATATGCAGGATCCGCGATCCAGCGCAAGACAACGGGAATGTGCAGTACCACACCCAGCCTGGTAAACACAGCCTGATTAATTGCTCGACTGCTAGATAATTGGTCGTTGACGTCAGTCGTGTGTATTAGACCAGGGGAAATCGCTACACTGTGGAGTTCGGTGGCTGTCCATGATCGAGAAAGAGAAGCAATGCTTTAATGAGTCAGGTGTGTGATGTAATATACAGTGATGTGTTTTTGTCAGAGCTGTGTCGAGAATGCCGCGAGGGCTTCATATTCCAGCAGCAAAGGGACTTGCGGGAGTACGCACAGGCCACCGTTTACGTACGCAAAGTCATCGACAGCAAGAAGGTCAGCTTTAATGTTCTAAACGGCAAATTTAACCTTGAGCATGTCTGTGTTACTTCTTCAGCTTCCCTCTGGAGTCTCTGTCTCTAATGTCCACTGCGACATTATAGATGTTTCACAGTCTTCTTCTGTAATTCTTTCTTTCTTTTTTCCTCTACGTTTCTGCCTTCCTCTACGTTTCTGACCCCCCCCCCCCCCCCCCCCCCCCCTTTTCTGTGTAGATGATTAAAGAGGCTGCTCCTGAGTTCAGTATGAGTGGATCTGAAGCAGAGGATGAGAGAGAAGAGCCCAAAATAGAAGGAGAAAAAGACCCTGACTTCAATCAGGTAACCTGACTGAACCTCCTTAAACAAAACCAAAAAAAACCCCGAAAAAAACTCCACCTCATTAAAGTGGCAGTTTGCAACTCAGATCTAATGAGGAGTGACCTTTTGTGTACAGACTCATCGATGGTGCTGAAGCTTTAATACAGCAGCTTTAATAAATGATGTCCCCCTTGTCTTTCCGTACCGCAGTCTGAGGACGGAGCGAAGCGGCAGAAGCTGAACGAGGCGAGTCCTGCCGTCGCCATCTCTTCCTCCTCCTCTTCTTCCTCCTCCTCGTCCTCCGCTCCTGCTGTGGGGAAGTCAGGGATTCGGCGGAGCATGCGGCACAGGAAGCTGCGCGGGGAGAAAGCCCTCATCGTCTCCGCCAACCAGACCCTGAAGGAACTCAAGATCCAGGTATGCGCCGCTAACTCTGGTGCGTTCCGTGTCGAATCGAGAAGCTTTCGCAGTTGTGTCCTAACTCCTTTTATTTTCTTTAAATCGCGCAGATCATGCACGCCTTCTCCGTCGCTCCGTTCGACCAAAACCTGTCCATAGACGGCCGATCTTTAACCGACGACTCGGCCACGCTAGGAAGCCTTGGAGTCTTTCCAGAAAGCGTTATATGTCTAAAGGTACTACTGTATCCTAGATTTAAAAAAAATAATTTTTTTATCTCTACTTTTTTTTGTTGTTGTTGTTCAAAATCAGGCGAATTGACGTGATAGGCTTGGCTTATACGTGACCCCTGTTTTGTGCTATAGGCTGATGAGCCAATTGCAGATTACGCAGCTATGGACGATGCGTACCAAGGTAAGCACTCTTAATATGTCCAAATAAACACATTCCTTAATGCAAGATGATATCCGATACTGAATATTGTTGAATATTCCATACCTTATTATGATATATTGAGATATTGGCTATACTGTTATCTTTACTACACATTTCTATACGTTTGTGTGAGATTAAATGTTTGCTTTTTCTGTTTATCCCCACCCACACCACCCCACCCCAGTCTGTTTGCCTGAAGAAGGATTTAAAGGTAGGAAACCGTTTCATGCCTCCCACCTCCCAAAAACACGCCTTTAAGTGGATTGGCTACTCTAAATTGCTCCTAGGTGTGAATCAGTGTGTGCATGGTGCCCTACAACAGTCTGGCGTTCAATACCTGTATATGTATTCCTGGGATTGGCTCCGAAACCGACACGACCTTGACCAGGATAAAGTGCTTACTGTAGACGAATGAATGTAATTTACTGTTATTAAACGTAACGGTAATGTACTTGACGTTTTATTCTATACGACCCAACAAACATGTGGCACAAGGGTTCTCTGTTTAACTTCCCCTGTGCAGGCTCGATGGCTTCTGATCATGTCAGCTGCAGTACCTAAGACTAATGAGTCTCCTCATTCCAATCTTAGACTAAGGGTGTGTCTCAATCAGTTCCTTAGTTCAGTAGTCAGGGCACAGTCGACCATTTTAAGGGCTGTCACAATCGCCAAATCCTTCCAGTGCACCAGAACATCCGCTCCCTTAAAAAAACCCACAGTGCGTCCCAAAAACCAGGGAGCGTCGATGCTCTGTATGTACAGTATTACTGAATATGACGTCATATTTTCTGAAACCTCTCAGCTCGAAAAAAATAGATTACATTCAGTCTACAAATGTAAGTAGCTTGTTGTCGTAACTCTCAAATTATTGCTTTCGTTAGCGATATTTGAGGTTGTATACACGGTTTGTTTGGATCTAATTACTTTTAAGTGATTTTCCTGCTTGGAAAATTTATGACACATAATGTCAAAGATATCAGTCCTGCCTGTTGTTGATAAATGCCAGTGGTGACGTTTTCCAACGCGAGAATTCCATTAGGTGTAATAATTAGTATTCTTAGTCGTGTCGCCGGAAATTGAGTCACCAGTGTCCCAACCTGTAGTGAGCCAGGGTCCTTACCCGTTCCGCAACTCGTGTACACCGTATAAAGATTCACCACCTAGGGAGCTGATTGAGATGCACCCTGATTGTTCTGCGAACCACAAACAGACACCATTAGGAACCGTTTGACTTGTCTATTAACAGACATCTTTAAATCTTTAGGTACTGGACTACTAGGACACTGATGGAGGCTCTGGATGTGGAGGAACACCGACAGCATCCGTGTGAAATAACAACAACAAAAAAAAGCTTGAATTAGACCGAGAAGTTGACTGAGAGAATAAAGTCTGGTATTTTACATTTTTGGTTGCCTTGTAACTTAAAGTTGCAAATTCCTTTAAAGTTGTCTGTCTTTGCTTTGAGAAGAAGAAAAAAATAATCGTGTGTTGGCTTTTAATATTTCAAGCTGTTGATGCATTCTGTAAGTGCACGCCATGACTGTGAACAGATACGAGTCGAGACCTTTACATAACAGCTTCTTTGTTCTTCGTGGCGGTATCATATTATCTTGAGACGACGGATCGGATCGACGTTTAGCCGCCCTTGACATTTTACTTTCCGTAAAAGCTTCCAGAGAAAATTTCATTCAGCAGTCACATGGTCACACACTTCCTTGTCTCTCAGATATTCATCAAGAATGCATGAGCAACTTCAATATTAAAAATGTCTGTGTAGCTACGACTGAAAAAACAAACAAACAAAAAAAACAACTTTTTTTTTTTCCCCCACCAAAAAAAATCACACTTCAGTAAAAGTCTGTGGAGCGACATGGAAGAATAATTTCTTAAATTGGGGTGGGACGGGACGGGGCGGGGCGGGACGGGGCGGGGCGGGGGGGGGGGGGGGGGGGGGGGGGTGACAGAACCCTACACAGAAGATAAGACATGCTATTACTTGAAATATTACTACGCAGACGTCTGTGTGTAATTTTTTTTTTTTTTCTGTAAATCTTTCATACGGGCAATAAAGTTCCTTTTTTTTCCACATGCTCAGATATACTAGTAATTTAAATGTGAGAATGATATCCGTTCAAAAGTTCAACAACGTTTCCCTTTCTGAATGTATAGGAATTACTCTTTAATACTTTTTTTTTGTCCTTCTTTTGCCCCTGTATCTCCTTCAGATTTACAATTCTCTCAGTAATATTCTCTCTGTTGTAACTCCAGAGTTCACAGTAAGCTTTTGCACTCTTGTAAATATTGTAGATTTCTTCGTAGACATATGACCAAAACAATAAATTCAGATATATGAATAAAGATTGATGTTTATGGTGTATATATGTATATATGTTGTAGATAACCTGTCACCATTGTGTAAGTTCCAATTTGTTTTTAAGTTTTATTTGTTTAGTTGTTATTATTATTATTATTAGTAGTAGTAGTAGTAGTATTATTATTATTATTAGTATTATTATTATTATTAGTATTATATTTTTGTAATCCTGGTACCACCATCACTGCCTTTCATCAGAGACGCAGAAGGGTGAAATCTTTGTTAAGGCTAGGATTATTAAGATTATTAGAGTACAAGATTAAATGCTTAGCCCCCCCTTTTTTTTAAAAAAAAACAGGCAATACAAACACTGTTGGGGGGAGATTTAATCAGGATTAGCTAGGTAATGAGAAAATGGCTACGGGGTTATAGTAACTAATTTACAAAGGTTTAACTAACCTATTTATATCCAAATCAGGGAAAATAACATGCACAGGATAGAGATACACAAAAATGTAAACATTTATATGTTATATATCAACATAAAGCCATTAAATAAACTTTGCACATGCTCCTATTTGTGACACGTGGACGTTTAGTAGCGTTTAACATTGATCCCTTTCAATGCTTTTTGTAGCTGGCGTTCCCTTAGACCTCGCGCATGCGCATTGTCGCGGTCAACGAGTCGCCATTTTCAAAACCGGCAGAAAATGTTGTCCTTCGGTGGAGTTTAAATAAAGACCTGGATGATTTGAATAACACTGAAGGTAAAAAGGAAGTCGGTGTGGTCGTTATGTGTTCCGAGCTGTGTGTGTCAAAAAGAAAGAAAGAAAGAAAGAAAGAGACAAACGAGGATGAAAAAGTGTTGTTTTTAGCAGCACTCCTTGCTGGCTTGATAAACTAGCTAGCATAGTTAGCAGCTAGTTATGGTGAAGGAGTTACTAACAGTATTATGGCAACCGGTCAGTGAAGTAATATTTCAGAGTCTGCGCTCTCATTTTCTCTTCAAATAAAGTTTACATAACATTATTCAGTGTATGGAACTATATTATCCCATGTCCTGAATGCTAGATGATATTTTCCGAGCTTTTATCTGCTCATTAACTAGTTTGGGAATGAAACCTATCCAGCTTACATGAGTGCAAGAATGAAATATGCAAATGAGGCAATAGAGCATTTAATATGTGCCAGATATTTTTTTATTTGTTCTAAAGGTCAGACTTTTATGATATATGAGGTGCCTAAAAATGACGTGATAAACAGGTCATTTGGAGTAAAGAACCGAACATAAAGTTAGTCCAGGTCACGTTTCATGATTCTGTGACTGTATGTGGTCTACAGAAAAGAAAAAAAATCCCACTCATCTGACCATGCTGTCCTTTATCCAACCCCAAATCCATTTTAAAAAAATAAATAAATAAATGATGTATCTGTCCTCACTTTCTCACCTGCGCAGGTGCATCATGGAGCTCCCGAACTACAGCCGGCAGCTCATGCAACAGCTGCAGACTTTGCGAAAAGAGTCCCAGTTCTGTGACTGCACTATCCTGGTGGGGGACGCGACCCATCCGGCACATAAAGTGGTCCTGGCCGCCTCCAGCCTGCTCTTTAAGTTTCTCCTCGAGACTTCGGACAGCATCTCCATCGACACGGCAGTGGTCACGCCGCAGGAGTTCTCCTCTCTGCTGGACATGGCCTACTTGGGCAGACTGGTGCCTGGCAAACACGACTTCACGCGTGTCGTCGCTGCTGCAGACAGCCTGCAGATGTTCGACGTGGCAGTCGGCTGCAAGAACGTCCTGGACGAGCTCGTGAAACAGTCCGAAGACGCTCAGGGTTTAAAAGATCACACGGACATTCCTTCGCACGAACTGGAAGAACCAAGACGACTTGATGCTTCTGGACGAGAGTTTGCGTCACAAAAGGGTGATTTTTTTATTATACTTTAACTGTGTATATGATAGCAGCACGGTGGTGTGGTGGGAAGTGTTGCTGTCACAGCTCCAGGGTTCCAGGTTTGGCTCTGAGCTCAGGTTCCTGTTTTGCATGCTCTCCCTATGTGGGTTTCCTCCGGGTTCTCCGGTTTCCTCCCACCGTCTAAAACATGCTGGTAGGTGTAACGGTTACGCTAAAGTGCAACGGACTCACATCCTGTTCCCACCTCACGAGAAGTGTTCCTGGGACAGACGCCGGATAAAAATACTTACTAAAGATGAACGAATTAATATTCGAGCCGTTCATTAGGCACAGTTGATCCATAATCGAATAACCCTAGTTCGGACACTTTATTAATTATTATAAATTTCAGTTAGGATGCTTCGTTAAAAAGCTGTTTGTCTGTCATTCTATCTAGCGTAGATGTAATGATCTATAATCTATAAATGTTTACATAACTCATCTGTATGTCAGTAAGTGATCTGGTGTGTAACATGGCTTGATCAGAAGATGGTGCGGTGGAGCTGCTTTCTCACAAACATGACGATCTCGTAAGGACCCTGCAGGACATCCAGCCGTGGATCAACGTCCTTCGGACCTGGGACGCACTATCACGCCAGCACCAACGCGTGAGAATTGTGGACATAATTATATTTCGCAATCCTGAAATAAGCGCAGCCTAATTACCAGCTTAAATTATGACTAAAATAGCTAATTAGGTGATTTAAGTCCTTTGATCTTTGGTATTCCCTGCCCAGATGTTGCTGGAGTGTTTCGAAGGAGATCCAGGTGTGGACGTGGTTTTCCAGCGCCTCTTGGACCTGGTGAAGGATGGGCGTGAGGTCTCAGCCCGAGCCGTCGTTTCGCTACTGGACCAGATTAAGAGCCTAAAGCCTGATCCGGAGTCTGTGGAGGAGAGGGAGGAGACGGGACCGGACCTCAAAGGTAAACCGATCAACTCACATGAATAAGCGAAGTCATTTTATATACCGTTTATACCACAGTGCTGTTGAATTCTTCATGCTGGTTGGTCAGAAGGTGCTGATATTTAGTTTTCTGTAAGAGCAGCTCTGATAGTAGTATACCTGTAAATCACAGGTATTTATTTTTATTTATTAATTCTTATATGTTAACTCAAACATATAGACTTGTCCTGTTTTTGTAACAGCTAATCTCAAACTTTTCTCCAAACACACCAGAACACTTTTTTCCTATTACATTGTCTGAGGAGAATTCATACTCGCATCCTTTCACTCCTTTCAGGCGGCTCCGCAGCCGAGGTTGCCAGATCTCCCGGATATCAGCACGACCTCTCTTCAGACCTGACTGAGTTCCTCGCGGGTGTGGAGAACGTTTCTGAACTGCTCGCTCGAACAGCGGAGAGATGCACGAGCGAAGCCGTAAAGCAGGTGTGCAGCAATTTCCTACTGAAATCCTACAATCCACTGCAGCAGGTCTGTGTCCGAACAGTCAGAAGCATAAGGGATGCGGTGTACCCATAATGCACTTGGTTAGGATGCCATTTCAGACACAAAGCCGGACAGTTTAAGTGCTCGCATCTACCTCGTTGTGTACTGTGACACTCTTATGTCCATGATTCTCAAAGTGAGGTTTGTGAAACATATCCAGGGGATCCACAGTTGTTACAGAAATGTTGTTACAGCTGTGGAAATCTTAATTCATAATTGAGTGTTTATGGATTTTTACCTTGTTTGACTGCTCACTTGAATCGACTGGGTTCAATCCAAACCTTCACTCTTCTTCCTTAAAGGTTTATTGGATACTGTGCATTACTAATTCTTTGGAAAGATTACACAAATATTTTATTGACGAATTCCACGTTGCAGGTTCTGCTGGAGTGCAGTGGAGAGCAGAATCACGGGCAGGTGCTGAGGAAGCTGCTAAGCACGCTCGCTGAGAGAGGAATAGAGGAAACATCCGTACTGCTGCTGCTGAAGGAGGTGGAGGACAGCAGCACGGACAGTGCAGGTATCCTGTCAAAATGTCTCTCACACACACACCGAGTCGTTATTATTCGATCCACTTTAACACTCATACTGTACGTGACTTGTCAGATAAGAGGATGGACGACCGCATTGGCCTGCCGCTTTTGAGAACTTTCCAGAACAGGCTGTGTGCGCTGAACCTGGAGGCTCAGATCATCAGGCGGAGTTTGGACGAATTGCCTAGCGTCTCGTCCGATCAGAGAGAGGTACGAGGTACACGTAGGTACACATCGTACGCTTCCCAAAAGAGTTTTCTGTACAGGAAAGTGTGTGTGTGTGTGTGTGTGTGAGGTTTCTTTTTTTGTTTCACAGGCGCTGTGATTTACAAAGCAACGTAATGTAGCGTATATCTTATCTTTTGTGCATTAACCTAACACGAATCAAACAGAAAGCTAGACTCATGAACGCCCAGATTCTGTTCAAATTGATCAGCCAATCACAAGCTTGATGATTATGACATCACCCAATCTTTTACTTAACACTGCTTACCTTAGATACTTGTTCAACTGTTAGATTACTTTATAATTTATGTTAAACTACTGTAATATTATGTAATCCCTGTGCAGCCACTTCCCGCAGATTGAGACATTGTTTATTACTAACTCGTGTGTGTGTGTGTGTGTGTGTGTGTGTGTGTGTGTGTGTGTGTGTCTAGGTCCTGCAGAAAGAGGCTGACGGTAATGTGGAGAAGCTGCTCAGAGCTGCTCTGGATGGAGGTTTGGTTCAGCCTCTGACGGTATGGAGGCTCCTGTTCTGGGCCGCGACTCACGACCCGGAGCTCCGACTCGTCATGCAGGAAATCAGGACAAATCCAGAAGCTCAGGACCTCATACACACTGGTATAATGACTTGTTTTTTTTCTTTTGTATTTCTGAATTTGATTTATTCCTAAAATTAAACATGCTCTACATGCCTATTAGATTCCATCTAAATCCACACTGAGCTATCATATCACTTTTACGTTCTCTCTCTCTCTCTCTCTCTCTCTCTCTCTCTCTCTCTTTCTTTCTAGTTGCCCTAGTGGATGCCTTGTCCAAGCACAAAAAGCTCATTCTGGAAACAATCAATGAAATCCCTGACCTGGAAAGAGCTGCGGGCGATTTGGACGGCGATAAAGACATCACTGAGGTGAGCGCGTGTGAAACGCGCTGCTAATCAAACAGATTAGTCTCGGATTCTCCGTAGACGTGTTGAGAGACGTCTCCAGAACATGAAGGCGAGCAGGAGAAATTGTGCCTGTCACCTCACACCATGCAAAAGAGTCTGTTCCCGAAAGGAAGGCATTTCAGGTCACTGATTTAAAAAAACAAACAAAAAAAGCAGCAGAACATCGGAATAGTTTCTTTCCTGTAGCAGTCGCACGCTAGGTGTAGGGAGACTCCATTTTCACTGTGTGATAAAATATAAAGGGGAAAATAAATAAAGAAACTATAAAGAGTGCTGTAATAGGAAAATAATCAATAATTGATTGGTGGAGTTACTGCTACTACCGTGAAGCTGATTATTTTCCTACAGCAGCACATCCTGAAGTGTTTTATTCCTTGTATACCATAGCAGTTTGTCATCACTAACAATTTTTTCAAATTTATTGTTAAAGAACAGCATACATACATGCATAGCAGCAGCGATAAGCAGTTGTTCCCTCACCAGCCTCTCTATTTTTGATATCTCGGGATAAACGTCTTGCGTAATTGTGCCAGTTCCTGCAGAGCTGCCGTGGTGCTGACGGAGGGACGGAGTCCGTGCAGCAGGTTTTGGACCGGGTACTGAGCAGAGAGTCGCAGCACGTCCGGCCGCTTTGTCGCCTCCTGTCCACGAGCCGGGTGAGCTTCCCCCAGCTTTCTGTCCTCATCCAGGAGCTCAGCCATGTTGGTAAGGCTTTATAATATATTATTTTTTATTATTTATAACACTTATTTCACACTTAAATGTATGGTTATCAAAGTTGCTGTAAATAAATAAATATATGATTAGAATATCAATAAAATATTTGATCAGAAAAGAAAAGTCACTCTCTGTGGCACTCAGGAACCTGTAATTGGGATGTGATGATGATGATGATGATGTGAACCAACACCATCCAACCAATCAGAACACTTCCGAAAGCTCCGCCTCCCCCACTATCATTTCAGATTTCTAGCCTTAATTTGTGAGTTTTTTGGGGCGTGGCTTTGGAAGGGAAATTTTCATAAGTACCAGCTAAAATCACAGATTGTACCTTTAAATAGAAGCGGAACGAGACGAGGAGACTGCAGGCTCCGAGAAAGAGGGAGAGGAAGAGGAGAAGGATGAAGGTCGCATATTCAGGAGGAGGAAGGGCGTCGTGGTGTCCTACAGTTGCCAGTGGTGCAACAAGGCCTTCGACTTTAAGTGTCGTCTGCTGAAGCACAAGAAGCAGTGTGCGTTCTGTCCGGAGAGAATGCAGCGCTGCACCGAGTGCTCCGCCTTGTTCCCGTCAGTCACGGCCCTGCAGCAGCACCGAGCCGAGGCTCACAACGGCCCGCCGGTTAAGAGGAAGAAAGTAGAGCCGGTGACATGTGAGCTCTGTGGAAAGACCTTTAAACACCCTTCTGGTGAGTGTGAACATATATATATATATATACACACACACACACACACACACACACTCATGGTTTTGGTCTGAATGTGAAAGTTAAAGGAACTTTCTGTCATTAAACATTTAATATGCTTGTTTTTTCAACTCCCCATTAAAGCATCAAAACAGCCTGGTGGAAGTTCTAACAGCACTGATCTCGAATCAGTTGCCGCTCATTCCTATAGTTGAAGTAGATAAGTGAGAAAAACAAACCCTGATCCCGGATCAGCGGGTGTGCCCTCGGATATTTGAAGTTTGCTGTTGTGTTGCAGGTTTGTTGTACCACAGGCGCACGGAGCATTTGGAGGAAAGGCCCTACGCGTGTGAGGAATGCGGCACCAAGTTCTCCGCTAACTCGTCCCTGAAGAACCACATGCGGCTGCACACGGGGGAGAAACCGTACCGTTGCAAACACTGTGACATGAGCTTCACCGTGGCCGCCGCGCTGTCCTACCACACCAAGAAGAAACACTCGGAGGGTACGACAACACGTGCACACCGAATACTCAACCTCCTGCACGGCATAAATAGCAAAACTGTCCTGTCTCTTCCCATGTCTACCTGTCTCTTCCTATGTCTCCTCTACCTGTCTCTTCCTATGTCTCCTCTACCTGTCTCTACCTGTCCTTACCTGTCTCTTCCTATATCTCCTCTACCTGTCTCTACCTGTCCTTACGTGTCCTTACCTGTCTCCACCTGTCTCTTCCTATGTCTCCTCTACCTGTCTCTTCCTATATCTCCTCTACCTGTCTCTACCTGTCCTTATGTGTCTTTACCTGTCTCTACCTGTCTCTTCCTATGTCTCCTCTACCTGTCTCTACCTGTCCTTACCTGTCTCTACCTGTCTCTTCCTGTGTCTCCTCTACCTGTCCTTACCTGTCTCTTCCTATATCTCCTCTACCTGTCTCTACCTGTCCTTACGTGTCCTTACCTGTCTCCACCTGTCTCTTCCTATGTCTCCTCTACCTGTCTCTTCCTATGTCTCCTCTACCTGTCTCTACCTGTCCTTACGTGTCCTTACCTGTCCTTATCTGTCTCTTCCTATGTCTCCTCTACCTGTCTCTACCTGTCCTTACGTGTCCTTACCTGTCCTTATCTGTCTCTTCCTATGTCTCCTCTACCTGTCCGTACCTGTCTCTTCCTATGTCTCCTCTTCTTGTATATATCTGGCTTGTGTCTATATGTCTCTACCTGTCTTTACATGTCTCTACCTGTCCCAGGTAAGATGTACTCATGTCAGTACTGCTCGGCTACGTTTGCGCAGTCTATCGAGCTGACGCGGCACGTGCGTACACACACAGGAGACAAACCGTACGTGTGTAGGGAGTGTGGGAAAGGCTTCAAACAGGCCAACGGGCTCTCGGTGCACTTGCAGACCTTCCACAGTGAGCGCGAACACACACACACACACACACACACACACAGTTATTACATTCTGTATCTATAATTTCCTACTATACAGCAATGATTTTAGACTAAACACTCCACTAATCCTGACCCGTGTCTCCCCGACAGACATCTCAGACCCGCACGACTGTCAGAAGTGTCGTGTGAGCTTCAGTTGTCTGGAGAAGCTTCGAGAGCACATTCAGGAGGTTCACCCTAAAGATCTGCACCAGTGTCCAGAGTGCAGTAAGATCCTGAACACCGCGGCTCAGCTGGAGAAACACATGAGCGTCCACGACGGCAGCAAACCCTACAGCTGCCAGACCTGCCACAAATCCTACCAGGTCAGCAAATCACCAAACTACACGTGGCGATCGAGCGTTAATCTCAATCAAAGCGTGACGTTTGGATCAGTCTCTTTGCACCACTTGGATCTTCTGGTCAGGCTGTAATGTAGAGAATTCAGTAACGTTCGTGCACATCTTCGCTCTGTGTGTATCAGACTCTCTCAGGGTTGTGGTACCACAATCGCACCACGCACCCGGACGCGGTGACGGCGGAGGGCAGTCGCACGGTTTCTCACCTTCTGCACTGTAAGATCTGCGACAAGGCTTTCTGCAACAGGAGCAGCTTGTTTAAACACAACATAACCAAACACCCAGGTCAGGAAGGACCCCGGTGCCTCGGGGCTGTCTGCTTCACTGCCTGCCTGTAATTCGGTTCATTCACAGTTGTTTCATGCATAACGATTAAATAGTGTTTCGATTTTATTATTATTATTCTTTTTAAAGAAACCCGTGCTGGGACTGAAGAGGGTGAAAAGGAGGCACAGGCAGGTAAATATTGTAACAGATTTTTTTGGCAGAATAGAAATTGTAACAGATTTTTTTGGCAGAATAGAAATATAGGTCTTCACTGAAGGCTTCATGGGCAAGAAAATATAGCAAAAGCTGGCTTTTATGGCCTAATGCTTGGATGCCAAGATATTCTTGGTGGATGTTGTTACCCATTCTAGCATTTTATCCGATTGAATATTCAAGCTTCTCCTGTGTGTGTGTGTGTGTGTGTGTGTGTGTGTGTTCATTCCTCTCAGACACATTCGTGTGGAGGTGTGTGTACTGTCCTCGTGCTCTTAGCAGCGAGCAGGAGTTGCAGCAGCACGTGTCGAGCGAACACGTGAGCCAGCAGGGATCCGTGTTCGCCTGTGCCGTCTGCTCGCTGTCCTTCCTCTCCGAAGCCGAGTTCCAGCAGCACTTCCTCACCAGCCACGTGCAGCTCGTCCAGGAGGAGGAGGAGCTACAGGCTCATGGCTCCACCTCCCAAATGGTAACTACTCCCACCAGTACAGGCCGTGTTCGTGCTCAGGGTTGTACAATCGTAAATCGTGCAGTATGGTTTTTTTGGGGTTAAACGTTATTCCACACATCTTTGCACTCACTTAAGGAAAGACGATTATACAGTTTACCTTTTAATTCGGAAATGTCACACCAAACACTGCGTATAATGAACATTTTATTGTATAGAATTTTATATAAAAAGTACAATTCCCTTTCACAATCAGGTGATCCAGTCAGAAGACGCCCCATCTGAAGGGGCGGCACAGATCGTCGGGCTCGACCAATCACAACTGGCCGGCTCCCAACAGGTGTTTGTTGCCGTGGGTGACGGCGGGGAGGCAGTGGCTGACTCGGGGATCGTTGCCGTTAACATGGAGGACTTGCTGACAGGCCATGTCACGCTGATCTGTGAGGAGAACTAGTAGAGTCGTGTTCACACAGGAGAACAAACATGTCGGCAAAACACACGCATGCACACACACACACACACCCACACACACACAGACACACACCATATATTACGGACAGTTTTGTTTTCACACAGCTCATGGTGCAAATTCACATCTTTAGCTCTTCAGGAAATAAGAGGTACAGAGTGTGTGCGCACGCGTGTGTGTGTGTGTGTGTGTGTGTGTTCGCACCATGTGTCAGATGGAAAGACGACAGCACAGTTCAGGCTGCCTCTGATGAGGTTAAATCAACGGATGTATTTTTTTTTCTTCATTTTAAATAATTATATAATGTTTCGATTCCTTACCGAGGAGACGGCGAATGTTTGTGCGACTGCAAACACAGCAACCAGTCATGAATTTTTAAATTTGATCATCTTACCGTCTCTGAAGGGTGTTAAACAGTATATGCACAGTGTTATTGATTTATAAAGCGGCTGTGGTATGGATTGATAAAAAAAAAAAAAAACAATATTTCATCTTTATTTCTCTTTCACACTAAAATTAAATACATGAAGCAGCAGAAAAGGCCTTGTCTTCAGCCACGAGGTGTACATATTTTATCAACGAGATAATATCCTTATTAAATGACACCTTCATGTATTTTTCACCTAATAATGTAATGGTTCTTGTTCTGCAAAGCAAAAATATACAAATACAGAACCTAAACTGAACAATAGGGGCGATATTAAAGGTGCGTTAGTCGATATTAGTCAAGATTGGTGCTCTCTCGTTTAGAAGGTGAAGGGCTACGACTTTGGAACGATCGAGAGGCGTGTCGGTAAAAAGAGGCCCATGTAAACACGGACAAGCAGTACGTCCGGAAGCTCGCTTTCCCCCCACTCAGGTTTCCTCAGCCACATGATATCATGTTCTACATATTATCTAGATTATTTAAAATGCTAGGAAATAAAAGGAAACTACTGACTATTGCTTCTTTAAGTCATCCTCGTAAGGATGTCCTTATACAATCAGTGCACGCCATTAAAGGAACTATTTGGCCGAAAGTCAAGTTTCACAAGTCTTATTTCTTATCTTAGCCAAATAGCTCAAGTTTAGTGTACTGGCATTTTATTGCACCGAACCAAACGATGTCAAGTCTGATATTGACATGCAGTTCACTTTAGTGTTGTAGCTCCAGTATAAAACTAAAGACTTAAACAAGAATACTGTAATAACATTACATCAGCTGCAATGTAGCCTATTGATGGACTATTTAGCTACATAAAACCAGATTTTTTAAACAATAAATTCACGTTACATTTTGAAACCGTATTTTATTGCTGCTGTACGTTTATACGAAGCATCACGTCCATTTTGACCATTTAACCCTTTAATCCCTAAGCCTAAAAGTGTATATAATTTACACTAAAGTCAAAAGTTTAGGCACCCTCATTCTATGTTGTGATAAAAAAAAAAACATCCAAAATAATTTAGCATTTTAGCTTCAAAGTAGACGCCATTTTTGGCGAGAATTTCAGGAAATGTATTCCTTCTCAACCGATTTCTTGAGGAATTTCCCTGAGATGCTTTTTTAAATCGTATTAAAGGAGTTCACACCGACGCTGGACACTTAGCAGCTGCTTTTATAGAATATTACGCTCCGGGTCGTCCGTTTTAAAAAAAGAATTTTTTGTAAATGAAATGTTAGCTTTCTAATGAAAGAAATGAACGTGTCGGCACGATTTATATTTCTGTCGACGACACCGATTTCAAACTTTTAATCATACACCTTCAGATCAAAAGCTGGTGTTGACTCGTCCTGCGACGGGTCATCGAACAAACTCCACTTGAGCTGATTACATAAGGGAACTGACTTTAGGATTACAAGTGCGTGCTCCAAACGTTCTTTGGAAAGAAATAACACCACCACAGGAGGATAGTGTATTAAATCCAGTCCACGTATCAGAAATATGTGCCTTAATAAGTGTAACAATGTGGTAAGATAGTTTTAGAAAAAGGATAAATACACTTAAGGATAAATACACAGTCCGGCAAGTACAAAATTGACCTTTATTCAAGCAGTTAAGTTTAAAACCACAGTTAAACCTCAGTCCACAAATACTCCATAAATTACAATTTAAATTTGTCCCGTGATTCAATGTGTAACACGAAGCTCAACAAGCCAAAGGACTGTTATCAGGGGTCTCAGTTATCAACCACATGTACGCGTAACTTTACGCATAAACCGTACGCATACACGTTTCTACACATATATAATGTGATTTAGGATGTATAAATAAATATATTGTGAATCACTTCTGGTCGTGAGTACGCACAAACCCTTAGTGGGTAATCTGGGGTCTCGTTTATAAAAGGACAAGTAGTCATTCTGTGCATAAGAAGCGCCAGGACGCACTAGAAAATAGGAATTTACATATTCACATAACATTTTGTAATTTCCGTGTCATATTTGCATAATTTACATATAGAAACGCCCCAGATTGCCATATATGGTCAGCAAATTCCCTTTAAAAGCTTCGCCAGCAAGGTTCCACATCCTCGCCCTCAGGCGAAGCAAGATCAGCCTCACCAGCGTTTAAATGTGCCTTTCATATGATTTTACTTTACATTTCATCTGTGTCACTCGCCGTGAGCGCCGAAGTCAGCAATGGTGCCGACGTGATTGATGAAAAATTTATTTCAGGGTTTGTGTGTACGCACGATCCGGCGTAAATCTAAGCACAGGTAATGAATGTGCTGACAATACAGTTATACAGTATACCATGTTTATAACTATACCATGACCCCATAAAATACTTGCTTCTGATTGGTGGACAGGTGTAGATTATTTTCGTCTACTGGAATTCTCTAAAGTAGATTCGTACACGAGCTACAAAACGTTACCATGACCGCAAGGCCTCTGTTTATGTATTGTGATTAGTGGAGTCAGGCTGTTCACGTCAACAAGTAACAAACAATTAGTAGTTCTTCCCCTTTTACTTAAAAAACAAAGAAACAAAGAAACAAACATACATTTTCATTGTAGACGCTTCAAGATATTGCTAGCTGGGGCCAGGCACCATTTTAAAGGGCAGCTATTATTACCAAAACCATTAAATAATAATAATAATAATAATCCACATGCTTTTACATGGACAATGAAAAGGCAAAGTGACTGGAAACAATTAAAAATGTCAGTAAGGTCAACGTTTACCTCAGGAGGGCTGGTAAATTCCCAAAGAAATAGTCCGAAAATACACCAGGTAAATTTCAATGCAGCAGCAACACACGTTGAGGATAACACAATCCTGTCCACCACATGAGGGACGCCATGAAAGTTAAGAAAACTCGACAGACTGAACTCCCGCTTAGTGTAGCTTGTAGCTAGAATACTTTCCCGTACTACACAGTAATAGAAGGTTAGGAAATGATCATATCTGATAAGTGGAAGCATAACACAGCTGTTAAAGTACAGATGTGTACACACTTTCCTGTCCACAAACATACTTCTCAAATTAAATTAAACCAAAGCAAACCCACAAAACGTAGATATATACATATATAGTAACACCTTTAAAAAAATGTGCAAGTAAGTTTTCACAGGAGATACTGTACGTCACAGCCGGTTTTACATAAGGCGTCTTCAAATAAACATATGTTATATGTATATTAACACGTGTAGTTCAGTTAGCTTGCACCTGGTTGTTAAGTGTTTAATACAGACAACGTAAAGGCTTAGTGATACTGGAAATGAGACAGAATTATTAGGAATATAACCTTAGTTTTCAGAAGTGGTGCGAAATTATTAAGGAACGTCTCAGTCCGTTTAAAATTACACAGCAATTAGGCGTAGCATGGAGCGCTACGAGTTCCGCCGTACTGGAAAAACTCAACGTCGCATCAGAACTGCGGATAATTTCGGAACTCTTAAAGGCTGCAAAAGGCTGCTTGTCGTGACGGTTCACGTTGTTAGCTTCTTCTTAGGCAGGAAGGTGTTTGTGATTTGGTTCATCACCACCAGAGCGGGGAAGGGAGGCAAGAGCAGGAAGGCGTACCAAATCGGCCCATTGACGGTGGCCTGGAACCAGTCGCTGAATAAGGCGGCGGTGACGGTGACGGTGGCCAGCAAGTAGGCCACGAGGCCGCAGGTGGCGTGGTAGAGCCGCAGCCGTGGCATGGAAACGTTGCGGGTGAGCTTGGGGAACAGCAGGCAAACGCCGCAGGTCGCCTGCAGCACCGTTGCCACCAGCGTCCCGACGCCCAGCAGGCTGTGCCATGTCTCCAGGTGGGGGTGCTCCGACTTCCTCTTGCTGGCCACCATGAAGCCGAGGCCCATGGCTGCGAAAAGCAGCAGCAGCACCTGCAGGACCCAGTGTGTGCGGATCTTCCCTTTACGGGACATGAAGCAGCACGGAGAACCCTCGCCCGAGAAAAGCAGGATCCCCTCCGTCATGCACAGACAGAACTGAGAAGGGAAAGAAAAGAGCAGTCGAGTTTAACAGGGGTTAATACCACACGCTCATCTTTTCTTACTGCTCCGTCTGGGCCCGTCAGTCACGGTGAAGGAGGTGTGGCCTCAGACGCCACAAAGATAACACTATGTTCACACTAGTAGGCAACACGTCGCTTGCAGATGTGCACTGCCCAGAATTTTTTTTGTTTTGTTTGTTTGTCTTTGTTTATTTTTAGATCAGCAAAGCAGGCTTAGCTAACTACACTAGCTGCATGCTCTCACCAGAGGTACCAACGATCTTTGCTATTCTCTTCCGAGATTATTCGTCTTCGTAACATCTCTGTACACAAAGGGTAAATAGGAACTAAAGTTGCGAGTAAACTAAAGAAGCACCATCGGGTTGTTCCCGAGGAATCATTCGAATCGATCGTTTGGATTTGCTGCTTTATTGTGTCGTGCCTAATTTGTGTAAACTAGAGAAAAATCTCACTTCATACGCCGTTGCTTTGTCGCCGACATCTCTACTCGGTCACTTTGTGTATGGTAACGTGAACGGACGTAGG
The DNA here is from genome assembly GCF_001660625.3 of Ictalurus punctatus. Classification (NCBI taxonomy): domain Eukaryota; kingdom Metazoa; phylum Chordata; class Actinopteri; order Siluriformes; family Ictaluridae; genus Ictalurus; species Ictalurus punctatus. The sequence goes on from NC_030436.2 coordinate 18,837,201, forward strand.
TCTGCGCTGTCCGTCAATCCCCCTTGTCTGATGAAAAACAAAGCGTATGATACGAGATCGGTGGCTTAGTGGTTAGCAAATTCGTCTCACACCTCCAGGGTCGGGGGTTCGAGTCCCACCGTGGCCCTGTGTGTGCACAGTTTGCGTGTTCTCCCTGTGCTGTTTCCTCCGGGTACTCCGGTTTCCTCCCCCAGTCCAAACACATGATTGGCGAGTCCAAAGTGTCCGTAGTGTATGAATGGGTGTGTGTGTGTGATTGTGTCCTGTGATGGGTTGGCACCCTGTCCAGGGTGTACCCCGCCGATGCTCCCTGGGATAGGCTCCAGGTTCCCCGTGACCCTGAAAAGGAGTAAGCGGTAGAAGATGGATGGGTGGATGGATGATACGAGATACGTCAGGATTTTCATTTGAGGAATGTGCTTTGTCTTAACACACTCCAGAACTGTCCAGTGGACAACTGTATGCTAATTTAACACACCTTGGATTAGAACTTGGTAGTAAGACACGACGATCAAAACCAGACCTCGGTCCAGTACACTAAGTCTGCTTACAGACAGAATGAAGCTATGAATTATGCGAGCTAAAGAAACTGATTATTAGGCTAAAATCCAGGAAGTCTTATATATGATGTAAACACACTCGGTGGAATATAACTGAAGTCTAATTAAAAAAAAAGCACAAATTTAACACCGTTGTTGATCACTTCAGGAAGGGAAACTGTAAGTCACACCGTCGCTGAGGTTTTATTATTGGCACCCGTTCCTCCACACAGTACAATAGGAGGCTGTGTACGGACGAGGAGCAGGCAGGTCACGCCACGCTGGTCAGCACGTCACTGTGATGGAAAAGTGTTCTGGCGTCCTGGGTCAGTCGTAACTATAGACTCGGTGGGGAGAGGTGCGAGCCTAATGAGCTAGCTGTTCCACCGTGTACTATTCATAATTCAGGAACGTGATGCATTATTCATCGATTGGCCTCGAGGCCGTGCGCCAGTCAGACATTCATCATCCTCGAACAAAACAAAAAAAACATAGAGCAGTGCAAAAGAGAGAAAAGGACAAAACAAAAAATGACATTTTGACAAAATGACACCCTTCAGGACTAACTGGGGTGTAATGTTTAGTTTGGATTAAAGCCGTGTTTCGGGAACTTACCCCGAGTGACATGCAGAGCGGATGCCAAGAGAAGAGACCTGCAAATAAACAAATGAGCACCTGGAGGTTAGCGTGAACACGGAAGTCGTTCATGATTTGCATTTTTCAATTTCATTTTCAACAGGCTATATAAAGTCCGCTTGTGTGTCTTACGCTCTTGATCCCTAACGCCTCAGTAGATGATAACGGAGCCGACCGTGCGGCTGATCCGGCCCTCCGACGCTCACAAAAACGTGACCCGAAATCCTAGCCTAATTATTGTGCAGGACATCGTGCAACGCGGGGCGACATGCAATCTCGAAGTCGTGTCTGTGACGTCACACCTGTTCACGAGAGATCCTTTCAGATCCCAGGTTTCCGACACTCGGGATCATTGCTCAGGGACGAGCACAGTCTAGACGTTTCCGATTTGTTTCCGGGGGGGACGTGATGCGAGGGCTGAAAGAGGACCAGCAAGTTGCGAAATCTTTCATTATATCTGGGCTCTCGTGATATTTTCAACCTGAGGATTGTATAGAAGTTCCAGGTGCAGGTGATCTTTTAGCGATTGGTCCAAATCCGAGCGTAAAAATCACGTCTGCTGTCTTGGAAATGTCAGACACTTCTTGCAGCCACCATGCTGTGCACATCTTGGCTCATATCTCATCAACTTAAATTGTGTCAGGCCTGTTTTACACTCGAACATTGGTCCTTTTCTTTTTTTCCCATCTCCTGCAAAAAGCAAAAAAAAACAAACAAATCTCCTACTGTCCTGAACGTTCCAGGTTTTAAGGGGTTAAATTGTTGTGGTTCTCGGAAGCAGTTCTGACAAGGCATGAAGTAGTCTTCAGGCAAGCTTCAGCAGGAAAAAAAAAAAAAAAACATGTACAGTGCCTTGCAGAAGTATTTACCCCTCTTTTAACTTTTCCACATTTTGTAGTGTTACAAGCTGAACTGAACTGGATTTAACTGGGAGTTTGTCATAAATCAACACAAATCTGAGCAATGAATGGAAGTCTTCTGTGAGGACGTTCCCACCATTTCTCACACTCCTGTCAACAAGTGTGTGTTTGTGTGTGTGTTTTTTTTTTCCTTCAAACTTGTGCAGCGTAAACCCCAAAACGACCAAATAGAAAACGGCCCTGCAGAAGCATCTGAATTGATCCTGATTGATTGTACAAACAGCATGAATGTCGATGGGCGATTTAAAAACAAACAAACAACAACACTCAAACACATCTCATTAAGCCGACTGAGTGAACGGATGAGTTAATAGCTGATGACTCACCTTTTCTGTTTATTCTCAGGGACTACCTGAACCGCGGCTGTCCAATCTTATCCAGAAAGGGCCAGTGTGGGTTTCATTCCACCCGAGCAGAAGCCACACCTGATATTGAAATGTATTGAAAGTGGAGATCCACTAATTATACAGGTGGATTCAGGCGTGGCTCATGATTGATTGGAATGAAAACCAGCAGCCACACCGGGCTTCTGAAGAAAAGATTGGACATCCCTGAGCTGAATTGTTTGTGAGTGCAGACACCCCTGAGCTGAACCATGCACTCCGAGTCCATTCATTTCCCATCAGGGGTTTATTTATTTATTTATTTTAAAGGGCTGGGAAACGGGGCAGCGCCGAGCCGTAAAGAATAACCCAAACTGGGAAATGCAAAAATGTTCCCAGTATGATGGCTTAACTAGTCTGAATTTGGTCAAATTATTATCCGAATGCTGGTTTTGTCAATTTATCAGATTAAAAACATACTTCTTTTTAACGTGGCCTGTCCATAGTTCTCAGGTCTTTACTGTATGAAATGTACTTTTTTTTATGATTAGTAATACTTTGATGAGTTTAGATGAGTATTATGCTTTATTAAATACTTTTTAATCTTAAAACATTTAGATTTTAGATTCAAAACAAATTCTACTACTACTAGTTATTAATAATTAATATAATTGTTATTATTACTAAATACAGTACTGTGCAGACGTCTTTGGCGCATGCAAAGAAAATATTTTTTTTCTGTCTGAAATGTGACCTGTTATGTAATATGTTGCTTTCTTTATACAAACATTTTTCTTTAAATTAAAAAATTTTTTTGGTTGGAAAAGTAATGCTCGGAAATATGTTTTGTAGTGACTCAATAACGCAGAATCGTAAAATAAAATCCAAAACAAAATGTATACTTAAAACAAACAACAACAACAACAACAGGGTGCCTAAAGCTTGTGCACAGCACTGTGTACATTTCATTATTTGTGATACTGTAATGTGCTTTATCAAATTTATTCAGACTTTTATATACACTACCGGTCAAAAGTTTGTGGACACTCGACTGAAATGTTTCTCATGATGTTAAAAACCTTTTGATCTGAAGGTGTAGGAAGAAACGTTTGAAATCGGTGTCGTCGACAAAAATATAAATTGTCCTGACATATTCGTTTCTTTCATTAGAAAACGAACATGTTATTTACAAAGAAAATATTTATTTAAACGGACGACTCGGAGCAAAATATTCCGAAAAGCAGCCGATAAGAGTCCAGCGTCGGTGGGAACTCCTTTAATACTGTTTAAAAAGCATCTCAGGGAAATTCCTCAAGAAATCGGGTGAGAAAACGCCAAGAATACATTTCTGGAAATCCGAGACAAAAACAGTGTCTATGTTGAAGACGCGAAAATACTACATTATTTTGACTTATTTAGGATTTTTGATCACAACATAATTCCCATAGTTCCATTTGTGTTACTCCAGAGTTTTGATGACTTTTTTAATATTCTAAAATGTGTGTGTGGGTGTGTGTGTGGGGGGGGGGTGTGTGGAGGGGGTATTAATAAAGAATGAGTGTGTCTAAATTTTTGAGCGGTAGTCTATGTAAAATATAAAAGATTTTAGACCCCAGGCAAGTATGCATTATTATTATTATTATTATTATTATTATTAGTAGTAGTAGTAGTAGTAGTATTAGTATTATTATTATTATTATTAGTAGGCTAGTAGTAGTATTATTAGTATTAGTATTATTATTATTAGTAGTAGTAGCAGTAGTAGACTAGTAGTAGTATTATTAGTATTAGTATTATTATTATTATTATTATTAGTAGTAGTAGTAGTAGTAGTAGTAGGCTAGTAGTAGTATTATTAGTATTATTATTATTATTATTATTAGTAGTAGACTAGTAGTAGTATTATTAGTATTATTATTAGTAGTAGGCTAGTAGTAGTATTAGTATTATTATTAGTAGTAGGCTAGTCGTAGTATTAGTATTTTTATTAGTAGTAGACTAGTATTAGTATTAGTATTATTATTATTAGTATGCTAGTATTAGTATTAGTCGTATTATTATTATTATTATTATTATTATTATTAGTAGTAGTAGTAGTAGTATTATTATTAGTAGTAGTAGTAGTAGTAGGCTAGTAGTAGTATTATTAGTATTAGTATTATTATTAGTAGTAGTAGTAGCAGTAGTAGACTAGTAGTAGTATTATTAGTATTAGTATTATTATTATTAGTAGTAGTAGTAGTAGTAGGCTAGTAGTAGTATTATTAGTATTATTATTATTATTATTAGTAGTAGTAGTAGACTAGTAGTAGTATTATTAGTATTATTATTAGTAGTAGGCTAGTCGTAGTAGTAGTATTATTATTAGTAGTAGTAGTAGTATTTTTATTAGTAGTAGACTAGTATTAGTATTATTATTATTAGTATGCTAGTATTAGTCGTATTATTATTATTATTATTATTATTATTAGTAGTAGTAGTAGTAGGCTAGTATTAGTCGTAGTATTAGTAGTAGTAGGCTAGTATTAGTCGTAGTATTATTATTATTATTATTAGTAGTAGTAGTATTAGTAGTAGTAGTAGTATTAATAGTAGTAGGCTAGTAGTATTGAAATGATTTCACTGAATGACTTTAGGTTCCATACATGAACAGAAACTTCACGAACTGAAGTAAAGCTCTAATTTGCATGATGTTATAAATTGAGAGTGAATAAACTCACTTGTTCCGGGTCGGGACAGGACGCCGATGAGCACGGTGAAGAGCAGAGCGACACAGTGCGCGGCCATGAGAGAGATTTTGCGCATGCACGCGTACAGCCAGTATTCCCGCATCCCGAGCCCCTCACCGACCGGACTGTACTCCACTCCCTGTCGCATGTCCG
>NC_030436.2:18847500-18942500 GCF_001660625.3 Ictalurus punctatus
CGGCTCTCTGGGAGTCTCGGTGCTCGGGGACTGAGCGGCCGATTCCTCGTGGCTCTGAGCGCTACGCTCTCGATTTTTCGAGACCATCTTCAGCTCCGCCACCAGCTGGTCGAAGTTCTTACTCCGACCTATGACCTTCCGCCGCTGGTGAATGGAGTGGATCTGATGGAGGGAAAGAGAATAACGAGGTTTATTTGTATCGCATCGACGTGAGCAGAGAACCAGTTTCATGTTAAAAGTTCTGAACCAGTTCCAGACTGAAATGGGAACGAAATCGTGCTACTTTTTGCAAACATTGACGACTTCTGGGTTGAGTGAACGCTGGCATTTCTGACAGGATATTTCTCATTTTTTCGATATTTTAAGTGCTGGCATATTTTCCGTTCTTCCTTTTTGCCAACTTGCATATAAATAAAAAAATTAATAAAAATAAGGCGCTGTTCACCAAGTTGGAGAAAGGACAGAGAGTCATTTCCTGTAATTCCTTCCTCATTTCCTGTTAGTCATGTCCGTGTAACTTCCTGTCAGCCTACAGACGTAGGCAGCATTAATCTAAAAAAATTCTGGTTCACCTTACAGAACACATCAAACAAAAACACACACTTTTATGAAAGCAGAAAATAATCTACCTCTGCTCAGAGACTGCACACAAAAAAACCCTGTCATTTATTGTATGAGGCAGTCATTAGGTTTCACAACCTTAAAAACTAATTTTAGCAGCTGCTGTGGTCACAACTGAGCAAATATTAAGACTACTACACGCATCACGTCGATTTCTTATTTAAAATGTTTTGGTTTTTTTAAAAAAAATGTTTTTTTTATCGTGGTCAGCGTTAACGGAATTAGCATTTTAGGTAGAAGGAGAAGGAACTCACATTGCAGGTTAACAGCCGCGTACAAACTTTCTTCCTCTCTGGATCCAACACGCCACAGTGTTTGTCCAGGTCACACTCTTTTTCTGCATTACGTGGAGACGGGAGACATTTTTATCCAGTTTTTTTTTTTTTTTATCCATTTTAAGTTCACCATAATGTGCAAAAACAGTTACGGTTTTCTGACCAACATTAGAACGAATGACATTCTACGTCGAGATCACGTTAATACGCGCTTACTCGAGGTCTTATACGGCCGGTTGCTGCGGGCGTGCGGTGCCGTGGCGTTGGCCGAGCCAGTCTCTGCTCTCTGACCCGGGGACTTCTCGGTGGAGCCCGATGAGGGCCGGCTGGGCGACGGGCCTCCATAGGGCCACGGCGGGTCTCTGAGACTCGGGGGAGGAGAGCTACGCGGGGGCTCCAGCGGCGGGGGCTGCTTGAAGACGTTGGACTCCGAGTGACCAGAACTGGACATCTTTTCCAGAGGCGAAAGGCTGCGTGAGGAGACAAACAAGACCGAAGACAAAGACGTCGGTTAGAGAAAGTCACGGCAAACAGACGTGTGTTTTAATCTAGAGGACATTTTGCCACTTATTCGAGATCTCAGAACTGTCGAAGCCCTTCAAGCTGACCCGGTTAAGTCTGAGGTTTAGTTTAATCTGCGTCCAGCTCTAAAAGAGAGGAGAAAAAAACCTCTCTTTTAGCAAGAAACCCCCCCAAAAATGACGCGTCTTACCGAACTCCGTCCTTGGGAGTCTTGGTGTGTTTAAACTGAGGTGGAGTGGAGGGCGACTGGGGCGACGGGCGTGCCGCTCCTCCGCTCTGGCTCTTTCCGCTCCAGCCGCCTGCACCGTGCCCAACGGTGGGCGGGGCGTGTCCGTGGCGGGCGTGCGAGCGCTGCTGGCCGGCCGGCGGTGTGGAGCGCAGGTGTGCATAGAGCTTCCCGACCGAGCCATGCCTCCTCTCACAATGCTTCTCGAACGCCTGCGGCTTCACCACCTGACTGCAGTGGCTGCACACCACCAGGTAAAAGTCGTCGTGTCCCGGATAGTGACCGAAGATCGACATATCTGCGAAGATGATCGCTGTTCTTGAATTTTTTTTTCTTTTGTTACACCATTAAACAGAAGGAAAAAAAAAAACATTTTTCATTCGGACACTACGGATAGAGGGTGAAAACTTCCGCATACTAAAACCGCTGTACTTAAAGCAGCCATGTTGACTGACATGTAGAGTCAAATCGTAGGCAATTTAGGCACATTTTTAGGGACCCGATGACACTGGATGTGAAAAGAGCAGAAAAGGATGAAGCCATACCCTCCTTCCTCAGCGTCATGGTTTCCATCGTTTTTTTGCCATTCTTGCTGCAGTCGTCCCCGTCGGACCCTAAAGAAAAGAAAGAAGAAGAAGAAAAAAAGCTCAGCGAGTTTCCATTCAGAGATTGAGTTTTGAAAAGACAGATTGTGTTTGGACGATATATAACCGTAAATCGTAGCACATTTTCCCTTGACGTTTCTGAGTCGAACAAGATTTTTGGACGGGAATTAACATACGGCTGGATTCCTTGGGTTAAACCGACAGGAACCGATCAGAGAAACGCTCCTGCAAGAAAACCTGTGATTGGCCAGCGTTGCTGTGATTGACACCCAGGCCATCTTTTTTTTTTTTCTTCCCCCCCTCTCTCTAGACTCCTCGATTCATACTCAATTCGATACGTTTTATTTCCAGAGTGTTTGTCCTCTACGACACAGCATGATTTGTAAGCAGGGTGAGAAACATAGCGATGATCCTGTACTTACAACATCCACGTTAACTGAAGCTCTCAACGGCTTCGTGACGTAACAATGGTGACGCTTTGCTCCCAAGACTACGTGGCCAGATTTATCGAACTTGGATCGGAGATCACTGGGTTTTGTTTTCGTTGCCTCCGGACGGCACTTCCTTTCGACCGCTACAGAGTCGTGTTTGTCCAGGAAGTATGTCAGGATGCTGGCTTCATTCCAAGACAGGAAGTGGAGTAAAATCCTTGCACGTCTAGAAAACGTGAGAATCTCACGGATTGTTTTCCGTTCCCGCAATCTGGAAAGGGCTGACCATGCTGGTCATGATGTCTTCGGATTGGTTAGAGATTAATCATGGGGGACGGAGACTAGATTAGTCCTGAGCAAAGGATTTAGACATGTTTTTGGAAAGAAATATTATATATATTTTATTATTATTATTTATTAACAAACAGCTCCTGGATATGGAGATGTGGATGTGTGAGAACTCATGCATTGAGTACATATTGAGGTTGTTTTCCCCTTCTGTGGGGAGAAAGTACAGCTTGTGTACCTGTAGCTTCAGGTACAGGTTAAGTGATGCCTTGGAGGTGTCAAGTGCTGAATCCCAAATACCTCCACACTTCCTTTATAGGTACACTACACCGGGTCGTGAAACTGTAACGGATGTTTACGACCCATGTAGTGCACTTTGAGCCATTTGAGATTCAGCCAAGGTTGTGGGTGGGACACGGCGCCCTGAAAAATCAAACCAAAGGAGCATTTTGAAGCGTCTGGAGAGCTGCCAGACAATACGAACACGGAACACGGTTTCTATTAGCTAGCATCAGGCTAAGCGTGTATTAAGACAGCTGACACAGTCGTAATAAAATCTAAATCCTTCCCTAAATGTCAAAAACCGAGCCAGTAGAGGGAGGTGGAAACATTTAGCTGATTAGTATGAAGTAAAAACAGGCCACCGTTCACATATAAACGGGTGATATCTTTTTTCCAGTTAGCCTCCTAAGGTCTATTAGCGTTATTGCTAGCATTTAAAAAAAAACTCCTCCATAACCGGCGCATTATTTTTTTTTCTCGCCTATATTCCGACACGTCCCGCCTCCTTCGCTACGATTGGCTAGCACACACCGTCCCGCTCGTGAGCTACAACTATTAACCAATTATGGTGGAGAAGGCGGGATGGGACTAACCAATCTTAGCACAAGAGACGAGGTTTCGTCGGAATAGCGGTAGGGGAAAAAATATATATAACGTATCACCGGCGTCTTGTCTAGTACAGAAAGAGAGCTGAGCTTGGCTAGGACCGAAGATATAGCAGGGTTGCCAGATTGGTCGACTGATTCCAAGCAATTGACAGTTTTTAAAACAACCAACCGATATGGCATCAAACAGCTTGAAAATTGCAAGCAAATAACATGCCTTTTTTATTTAATTCGATCCGTATTTATTTGAATAAGTATTTATTTGCGAGTCGACCTGATTAAGAATTTTGCCATTTGTTAAGCACAATCTGGCAACCCTGAGCTATAGTTAGCTCGGTGGCTAAGCTCGGTGGCTAAGCTCAGCGGCTGAGCTGAAAGTTGTTCGTCCACATGCATGCGTTCCAGTTTTGCAAAAAAAAAAAAAAAGTAGATTGTGCGATTTGACTTGACACTCGTGTCATTTTCCCCCTCCAGGCGTATCTGTGTTTTGAAACAATAAAACGGTTTAAAAACTAAGTAAGAAAGTGAACTCTCGCAACCTACTCCACAGAACAAGTATGTACTAAGAGGACCTGAGGGAAACCAACGGAACTGGCCAGCGCTAGGACCTGGCAGGTTCTTTGTTTGGGTAACATTGGTTAGGGATGCCGTGCCTTTCCGCGAAAATAAACCACATCCGAACGACTTTTTTCACCGAAATATCAGGAAAAACCGGTGGAAACGTAATCACTCACCGTCCGATGCTGTCAGGTTAATCCTCTCTGCCAAAACGCTCCAGCTTTGACCCACGAAATCATCGAGACAAGGCACCCGCCGTTCCAGAGCAGCCATTACTTTAACTGCGCGTTCACGCACCGCCATCATCACGGCGCGGCGAGTCACTTACGTCATAATGCGCGCTCCCGCGAGCGAAGGCAGCAACCCTGTATGCACGGCCCTTCCGCTCTGTCTGTCTGTCTGTCTGTGTGTGTGTGCACAAACGGCATATATGTTATTTAATTCTGTATTATTCCCACGTTATTCAAATCTCAGAATTGTATTCAATTTAAAGAACCAAAAAAAGTATTATTTGCTGGAGTAATTATGAGTTTCATTTTCTTGAATTGTCTAACCCCAGAAGTTAAACTATTTCGCAGTATGTTAATGGATTTTTGCTAGTTTTATTAGGGGTCCAAGCACACTGTCTTTGGCAGGGCCAAACACAGCCGGTTGGTGGCACTGTAATGCTCTGGGTTACGTTCTCAGTGGTTTTCACTGGTTTCTGCCAAACAAAAAAAACCCCACTCAATAACCCTTTAACTATGCCCATTTCGTTTTTTTTTTTTTTTTTTTTAGCTAATTTGCTTAATATACAAAAGCTATGTCTTCACAAACAAATCTGAACCTTAACAGTGTTGAAGAACATTAGATTTGTGAACAATATGGCCACCACGTGCCAAACGGTCATAGTGGGGCAGAGCTTGGTTTACTCAATCAGTTGTATCTCAGTATTGCTCGAATAGATTAGCACAGTGGTTCCCAAACTTTTCCAGGATAAGGCCCCCCAAATGGCATTAACATTTGACCGAGGCCCCCCTTTTGCAAGATGTCTTTAAAACACATTAAAAATGCAGACTTCTGAATATATCCCCCCTTTTTCAATTAATAATTACATCTTACATCTCTACAATACATTACATTAGGAATTGTGTGTGTGTGTGTGTGTGTGTGTGTGTGTGTGTGTGTGTGTGTGGTTGTCTGAGAGTGAGAAAGAAAAAATCATGTATTTATTTATTTTTCACACCAAATTGTTAAGGCCCCCCGGGCGCCCCCTGGCGGCCCCCACTATGAAAACCACTGGATTAGCACAAAACTTGAAGGGTATATTCAGAACAAGACTCTCGAGGATGTCTGCAAAGTCTGGGGTATGGTCATCGACGGTGGGCAGAATTACGTTCAAATGACTTTTCCGACAGGGTAACGTCGAGCTATTGTCACGGAGCATGAATTGTACATCCCGCTAGTAACTTCTGCAACCTCACCCAAACTGGCCACTGGGCCACTGTTCATGTTGTTATGTTTTAAACTAAGCATATGTATCTCCTGTGAAATAAGGTGTACAGTACAGTTTTTTTTTCCTGATTCGATGACTCTTGGGCCATTTAGCCCCATACAGATAATATGCATAATATGTGAATCCTACTTTTGCGAAACTAATCCAAGAATTGTTTTGACAATCCGTCATAGAAATTGGCGGCAAACTACTTAATCAAAATCTGAATCTAACTATTGGCTTTAGATCAGTTAATATACAGACACAGTACTTGAGCATACTAATCACTGTTTTGAGAAGGTAATCATCAACATTTGAGTTATCACTAATTTTGGCTGGCTAGCTTATTAATAGCTAAGCTACTCGCCATGGTTTGCTGACTCACTATTGTCTGTTATTGCTGTGCTGCGATTTCAGTCCAAAATGTTGCATGAATGTTTGACGTTCACTACAGTAGAATAGTAAACAACTAAAATATTATTCTGCACATTTGAATAATCTGAATAGTTCATAAAATAAATCTGGACTGGTGGGATTTATTTATTTGTTTGTTTGTTTCTTTCTTTTACAACTAAGAGGAATAAGTTTTTGTAACGGCAAGAAATGGCATTTCGTTGCAGGTCTGCACTTGCAGCTATATATTTTTTATATTTGCATTCATTCATTTAGCGGACGCTTTCATCCAAAACGACTTACAAATGAGGAAATCAAAGCGATATATCAAACGGAGAACAATACAAATAGTGCAACCATACAAGATTTATAATTGAGTTCCAGAGAAGCAAAGTGCACAGAGTAGAGGTGTAAGAGCCAGTGTAAGTGCAGACTTTATTAGTTAGGTGTTAGTTGGGTGTTCATGGAAGAGGTGGGTCTTTAGCTGTATTTTGAAGATGGTGACAGATTCTGCTGTCCGGGTTGAGGTTGGAGGTTCATTCCACCATTGAGGGATGGTCAGTTTGAAGTTTCTGGAAAGGGAACTCATGCCTCGCTGAGTAGGCTCTACCAGGCGTCGGTCCTTAACCGACGTGTTCGCAAGGGAACGTTAACCTCAAGGAGAGTGTTGAAATAGGTAGGTGGGTGCTGTTCCAGACAAGGTCTTGTACGTGATCAAGCATCAAGGCCTTGAATTTGGCTACAAGATGGTGGCAGGAAGCCAGTGGATGGAGACGAAGAGGGGTGTGACCTGGGTTCTTTTGAGCTGCTTGAAGACGAGACGTGCTGCTGAATTCTGAATCATCTGAAGGGGTTTGATGGAGCTGGTTTTGAGGCCCGAGAGTAGTGCGTTGCAGTAGTCCAGTTTTGAGATAACAAGAGCCTGGACCGCTAGCTGTGTGATCAGTTTTTATGTTATGTTATTGTTAACATTTTGTCGTAGAAATTATCGTTGACGATAACTATTTAAAAATGCTGTACCTTGTTGTTGTACAAAAATAATAACTTAACAAACAAATAAATGCATAAATATAAACGTGGATGTTGAACTTTCGTGTGCGCATGCGTGTAAGACATTTTCGTTTACGCATGCGCCGTAAAATATTAGCGCATGTGCGGCACATACTGGGTGGCGAGTTCTGCTCCAGACCACGAGGTGGCAGTTACACCACATCGGTGTCCCACCTACCATAGAAGAAGAACTTTTAAAACTCTATATAGATACATGTAAAAAACGAAGAAGAGGTTGTGCCGCGTTGCTCCTCAGCTGAAGAGACGTTTATTATTATTATTATTATTATTATTATTATTATTATTATCATGTCGCAGGCGATGTTTGAGCTGCTAAAGCTTTTAAATCCTCACACCCTTAATATTCAAAACAAAGTTACACCCGTGCTACCTTCTGTTTATTATTCATAAAGTGTTTTTTTTTTTTTTGTCTGTTTATATTCTGTTAAGTATAACTCAACTTAATGGTTAATGAAAGTTCAAACCCCAGTGCTGTAAAAGTCGAGTAGACACTGTGTGGGGTTATTACTAATATGTGGTTATTTACACGTTTATAACACGTCTATAAGCTGTCATAGTCCTGCTGTATTGGAGAATGAAGGTATATGGACAGGAATTGTATTAGTTATTTATTTCCTTGACAGCAGTATGTTGATGTAGCAGGAGTTCATGCAAATGAAAGGAATTGATTCTGTGGTATTTGCATGTGTGGTTTGTTGCAGATGTCTCTAAACATGACGGTGGACTGAAGAGACGTCAAAGCCGGTAAAGCAGACCGTCCTGAGGCTCAAATGCAGAATCATTAATAGGTATTTTACATAAAACTGGTATTTCCTCCAACCCACCCACCCTTAGTCCAAATATAACTGATCAGGCAAGACATGTCCTGATTTGACGGAGTACTGTTAAAGCAACAGTTCCTTACACAAATGAAATCTTAGCCCTGAGTTTGTGATTTTAATTTTGCACAGAAGCAGGTTGACACTACGAACGAGTAATGAAAGTTTCACCACCCATCAGATTATTACCTCCTTCTTGCACTGCTTAAGTGTGAAGTTTGTGATAAAACACCCGAGGGCATGCTGTTACAGGAAAATGATCAACTTCGGGGTGGTGCGATGAAGCGCTGTTACTGTTCAAGTTACTGTTACCATCCAGAAGTGGATTATTTTCCGCTAACAGCACGTCCCGAAGTGTTTTATTCCTCTTACACCACAGCAATTACTGACTATTTTAGGTTTTAATTTATTATCGAACACGTCCAAATTTTTTTTTTTAGTCTGTGTATAGTTACGTTAGAAATTATAAATACAAAGGCAACGTCCAATACGGTACATCGGTCCATTCGTGTTTCTTGATGTGATTACCAAAGTACTGTTTGCAGAGAAGCAGCTTCATATCATGACGCTCCCACCTTCCGTGCTTCACTGTGGGTGTTCCTGGGGTCTGACCAGAGTATATTGGGGTCTGACCTGAGTATATTGGGGTTGGACCAGAGTTCCTGGAGTGTGACCAGAGTATATTGTCCCCAAAAAAGGTTTTTGTCTTATTTGTCTTTAGACACACATCTCTGTGCTTCTGTTTAGCAGTGGAGATTTGAATGAGGTATAGAAATGAAGATGATTGCAGACAGTGCAGCATTTTGTTCTCTGATTAACTGTGGTTCCTGCTGCTTTCAAGAGCCCTGCAACTCTTTTCAAGCGACTGCTGACTTCTCTCTTAGCTTCTGTACCTGTAACCCAAGAGCATGTTGGGAAATCACACGTGGCGCACCTGTCTTGTGACAGTTGGTTGGGGGCCTGTGAATTTTCCATCTACTTCTTATTCCCAACCAGTGGCAGCGTCTTATATAATGACACCTAGTGCAATTTGCAGAATAATTTCTTTGGCGTATATATGTATCATCGTTGTTATTTTTATGTAACCTTTACACTTGTATATATTTTGTCTGAGTACTTTTTTCCTCTTTTGGTTTATGAAATAGGGGTGTAATGATACATTGGGACGCTGTGCATCGTAGAAATGTGCAATATGGACCTTCTGTTAATTATGCATCTAATGCATTTGCACTGTTTGATCACAAGAAGTCCTATATCTGTGCTACCCATAGAGTTATAATATAAAGAGAGCACGCTGGTCACATGATCACATTCTTTTGTGGACAGTCTGTACCAATGCCGCAAATAATCTGCACTTGTGAAGTGAAACATCTGGATCGCAACGACTGACCTGCAGTATACATTATATAGTTACACTACTACGTTATAAAAGTTAAAAAGGGTAGCTTTCAAACGACAAGAGCTACACGCCGCCGTGATCTCCGTTGCCTGGGAACGAGGCAGCGGAAGTTGGCCATTTTAGCCGACTTTGGAGCTCTGTTTCTGGTTAAAACGATGCCTCGGGTCCTGCTACGGAGCTCATTATGTTTCAAGCGATCATTTTCAACGGGTCAGACTCAGATTTTAAGATACGGTGAACCCGCAGTACATTTTGCTTACAATATTAAACTTCTGTTCATAGCAATTTATTTATTTATTTTATACAGACAGTAATGCACATTGTTTTGCATTGATTGTGATTCATAATTTTTTTTTTTTTTTAAAGAGTGTTTTTAGTCATAATTCAAATTTTGTTAAGAATAATCTGACAATTGAATCGTGAGGGGAGTGCATCATTACAGCCCTGTTAGAAAACGATTAGAACCTTTTAAGCGGATGCACTGTACCACCATCTAGTGAAACACACAGCAGTTTCTCTGTTCAGCGGAACACAAAAACACACGAAGGCAATGAAGCGCTCTTCATTTAATACTTTATAACATAGAAAATGCAAACAAAATCAAACACAACTGATGTGATTTTTTTCCTGATACAAAACACAGTGTAAGAACAATGTATTTCACCAAAAAAAAAAGACGTTTACAACCTAAGGTGTTTCCAGATGGTATTAAAACATCTGAGAGCCGAAGCGATATGAAAATGGGCACGTGTGCTTCCCTTAAATACCGAGGAGACAGAACGGACCTCTATCTCCACTTCTGTTTATGTCGTTATGTCAATTAACCTTAATAGCAAAACTCAATTTGGAATATATATAATGTGAAGCACTATATTATTTAAAAAAAAAACAAAAAAAAAAAAAACAACTCTGATTAGAGATTAAGGCACATTCTATTTAAGGCTTTCATATTGCATGAGCAAAGCTAGAAATGAATCAATCATCGATATTAATAAAAATAAAAAAAGAGAAAGAAAAAAACCAGCAGAGAAGCAGAAATGACAAGGTGATGTGTGATCATGTTATTCCCCGTTGACGGGATCATAACAACACTTACAAGAATGTAAATTTGGCTATAAAATGATGTAATTACTCTCAAACAGGCATGTGCCAATAAATCAGTAAGCAGTATGTAACGTTAATGTAAAATTAACATCACTACCCCTCTGCTTTATTCAGAAATGTTCTTAGGGTCCAGTTTAAACAAGAATGTTTACGTGTCCTTTACAGAGAAAACACACCTGACAAACAGGTTAGAAATCGGGTAAAAATACACAACATCGTAGGACTAATTTAAAAAAAAAAAAAAAAAAAAAAAAACCCACACTAGGCTGTTTTTGTTATTTGCCAATTAAATGTCAACAAATGCCTACTCTCGAGTAATTCAACGCTTTAATCGAACTGAATTTTTCTTACAAGATGTACTTCATATAAAAACGTACACTCTGACACCAGAAATAAGAATCAGAATATGACTGTTTGGCTTGGCGTAATTATGCAGAAAAATGTACAAGCATGTTTCTGATTCGAATAAACTAACGTATATTTAAATAAAAGAAAGAAAGTTAGTGTTTAATGGTTCCGATTTTTTTCCTTCTTCTTCAAAAACAATCATTTGGCTGAAGGCAAGTCATTTATCACCGGGACATCAACCAATTAAACGTGTACACAGTCAATAAATTGAACACAAGGCACTGGGAAAGTGTATTAAGGTCTGGATTCGGTGCGAGAGTCGTCTCTAAACGGAGCGAGAATAGTGTGAAAGTGTTATTTTCATGTCCCAGAGAGACGACGGATTTCTGTAATTTGAGGCACTTAGATGTCAGAATAAATGAATAAATAGTCTAATTCATACTCTATAAAGACTCTACATGTTAAAGTGTGTAACGTCCGAGGGTACAGAAGGCACGTTCTGTGTGCGGGTTTCTAAATCATAAAGCGTACAGTTGGTACGAAGAGAAAATAATATAAAATACACATACACAGACGTATAAGTGCATATACAGTTGAGTGCAAAAGTTTGCAACCCCCCCCTTGTATTTTGAAATTAGCATTTGGGCGTGTTCTGTAACACACAAAACTAGTTTTGCCAGGGTCCTCGCAAGCTCTAGAATTAAAACGGATTTTGACAAGAAAAATGAGCAAAGATTTGCCAATAGATCTGGTTTGAATGGATAGACAGAGATACCAAGATTGTACAAAAATCTAGCAGGTGAGGAAAAACAAAACAAAAAAAAAGTGTGGTGTATGTTGGTGGCCGAGTGGCTTCGAATGTGTACAGAAGACAACCAAAAAAACACAAGTCCAGGACGGTACTGATTACACTGACCACACTAGACGTGAAGTGAAAGTAACGCCTGCCGAAAGCAGATAAATCTTTCACATCCCAGATCCGTTTTCTGCTTTCTTGGTTTTTTTTTTGGGCGTAAAAATGTTTTCAGGTGTCACTCGTAACGCTATAACAAGAAATGAAAAATGGTAAATGCTGTGTAAATATTAGCACCTCGGGATAAAAAAGGAAAAAAAAAAAACACCCGAAAAAAAGAAGCTGCTCAGGCTATATTAAAGATGTTTGTAAGTTAAAGGATGAACATACACACTTATTTTGTTATTAATTTGAAATTTTTTTGTCATATGTGGTGATTTGGTGAGATGGGGTGCTGGTAGACAAACCAATTTTTTTTATATATATATATATATATATATATATATATATATATATATATATATATATATATATATATAAAAACATTTACACTCAACTGTATACACAGTGAACAACAAACTATTAGCGACGAAGCAAAACAAAATTATGGGATGTAGACGAGAACACCGGCACCAGGCAACACGACCGAGACGTGCACTTTCTGCCGAACAGCCAGACCGAACGTTCTGCACAGTGAAGACCGGGGACCGGCTGTGAACCGCAACCTCTCCGTATCAAAACTTTACTTTACTTTACATAGGGACGAGTTTGTGTGAACCCGCAGTGGTATACTCGAATTTCTGATTGGCTTGAATGGAGTGGGAGGAGTCTGCCATATTCAATTAGGAGCTGCCTCCCTGCTCCATGTTGGAGGAAGGCTGAGAAGGCTTGTGGAACGGAGTCTCCTTAAAGATGAACCAACAGTTTCCTGCCCACAGGATGAGATTTAGGAAGCCGCAGACCTAAAGGAACAAACAGAAGTTTGTACTCTCTCACATACATGTACAGAGAGCTGCCTCGGGTGGTATTTGGTTGTTTTGTTAAGAAATGTTTGTCTCACCACAGAGGAATTAAGGCGTCCCATGGCGGGGAAGACCTTGGTCACACAATCTGGAGTGCAGTAACCAAGCAGGGTGTCGGGGTTGGTGGCGTTCTTCACGTCGGTCAGCCCTTTTCCCCAGGCAGAGGACGAGACCAGCCACAGGAACGCGAAGATCCCAGTCAGGATCAGATCCTGGAGGGAAAAACCACACCGACAGAGCGGAGCAGAGGGGAGGGAGTCAGGAGAAGATTTTTTAAGTGTCCAGTTGTTACGTTTTTATATGCATGAGGTCCTGTATATTGAATTCAGATCCCTGCTGCGAAACTCTCCCCAAATATTCATACCTGTATCTGTATTCGGATTTAAAACACCAGTGGGTGTGGCCTAAACAGGAAGAGTGGTGTGTTGTTTAAAAAAAAAAAAAATTTATTAAATATAAACCCTGACACTATGCTCCCAGAAAAACATATTGGGTTTCCTTAGAACAGCAGTCTCTCTCTCTCTCTCGCACACACGCGCACACACACGCGCACGCACGCACACACACACACGCACACACACACACGCACACACACACGCGTTCTTGTTTGTAACATCCTCCAACAGACTTTTTTCTGGCTCACTCACAACGATGGGTCCTCGTGTGGTTTCTCTGTAGACCTGCTGGTAGCCCAGGTACAGAATGAGGGTGAAGGTGCAGTACAGGAAAGCAAAGACGCCCACGGACACAAAGAACTCGGCGGAGGACGAGAAATCCCCCCTCAGGTACGTCGTGTTGGCGGGGAGGCTGGCGTTGCAGTGTGGGATTTCAAACACCTTACTCTGGAGTCTAACAAACAGAGCGGTAATAAAGCAGATGTCTACTGACAGGCGTGATAATCAATTAATCAAGCGTTACGTATAGGAAGTGCACACGGTTCAACTGATCAAATAATACTGACCGATATACATAAATCAAGGCTTTACTGATACGATTTACAGCAATCAAATTTCAACGTGAAGATGAACGACACATCCTGCTTTTTAACCATTTATGGTTACATTTACCGTCCTCGAAACAAGTTCCTGTTATCCCTTACGTTATAGCAGCTTTAAACGGTCATTCCCTCACCAGCCCTTATTTCTTTCTTGAAGTTAATAAGATGAAAAGGGGGGCGCTAAGCGTAAAAAGTCCTGAAGGTTCTCTCCTATAAATGTTAAACATCGCAGAAAGCTTCACGTTACGTCGTATTGATGATATCTAACGATTATATGATGTGTTTCTCATTCGGTTTGGATCACGCGGAGTGTACGATTCTGTGTGCACGCTGCTTCTATAGAAACAATGAGCAAAAAATAGCAAAACATCCAAGTACACTTGCAGGACGGTGGACAGCTGTCTATAATAACGAACGGGTGGACGAGGTGTTGACGTTTACCTGAAAGGATAGCCGAATTGTGCAGTAATGTCATGTGGAATTTTGTCTGGACAGTTGAGCGTCATGGTCAGGAACCCCTCGTATCCGCCGGTCGTGGCGAAGGCGAAGATGCTGAAGAGCTGCAATGCAATGACGACGTTAGACTCCGATACGGACGTGCATTTAACGTCGCACAAACATTTAGAAAACAACAACAAGACGAGACATGTTCTGTGTTTACTTTTTAGTTTTAGGTAAGAATTAAAAAACAACAAAACATCTGGCTCGTGTCAATTAGTGCACAGGCAAGTCGCGAGCCCCAGTGTAAACCCAAGCTGTTCCTTGAATAGTACCGTTTTGACTTCTTTGTCTTTTCTGAGACGTTAATATCACTTGCATTATTAATATTTAACGTAAGGTATAAGAGCTTTCAGTCCCTCCAGGATATCGCGATCGCAAAAGAAATGAACACAAAATCAAGGAAACTCCGCAATATTCGGAAGGGCTTGCGATTTTTCATAATTACCGCGGATTTGGGCTGACACGCGTCATGCGACGTAATCACAACGCATATTCGATTCCCATGCGTCAAACCTGAGTACAGCTAAAAGGTCTCGCGCGATTGTAAGTAGTTTTCTTCAACAAAAAAACAAACAAAACAAAAAAACCTGCACAAGTTGTATCGCAAATTTTAGAGAGGAAAAAAACAAAAAAAACCTTGGCAAAATCAAGCTTTTTTGGCTGCACCGATCACAACAACTATACATATCTTTCCATGAATTTAGAGTAACTGTGCTGTTAGGCTGCTTTCACACGTCAGTCTTCTTCTCACCTTCCCGCGCACGTTTTTACACGTGACCCTACAGTAAGCGCAATGTGGGCAGAATCGTTGCCGCTTTTTAAAAAAGCACCACCGTCAATCACGTAAAGCATTGTTTTTTTTTGTGTTTTTTTTTTAAACCTCCTGACCAATCAGGTTGCAAGTTTTTGTGGGGTGTGATCGAGTAAAGCAAAGACGTTGGACATGAAACATTCCACCGTTGTGATGCAACTAACAAAAACAGCGTGTGTGTTTTGGGGAGGTTCGCCGGTTCACGTAACACACTTTCTGAAAGCGACGCCGCGTACAGTGAAGTCGGACAGGCGGCTCAAAATCGTGTTGATTTTCTTCTTCCGAAAGAAACAGCGAGGCAAACAACCTCCTCATCACCAGAGTTACACCGACCTTTATTTGATGTGCATTTAATTATATTAATAAATGTAATCCAGGTAGTAAAATCGGCTAGTTAAGAAATGTGCCCCAGCTTCTCCTGGTCTACAACAAATATAATGTTGATGGCTTCACACTGGAATGCTTATATTATATATCATTATATTATAAATAACCGGTAAATTATGCTTTTTGACTGTTAAAAATTCAAAATGTCTGATAAAAAAAAAAAAAAAAATTGTCGGACACGATGTAAAAATATCAACAGGAAGCAGACGCGAAGAATAAGGTCTCTGTCTTTTCAGTGGACACTCACTCACTCACACTCTCTCTCTCTCTCTCTCTCCCTTCCTCTCACGTTATGGGAGGCAGTGACAGACACACACGAGTAAACTCGGGCTAACAGCTGATGCTCGACCATGCCCCCACCACCACAATCGCACCATGCATAGGCCAAAACGTTACAGTGCGAAATAAACACCGTTTATCCGATAAACTTTATCATTCCTGGACATATCTGCTGCCACCAAAATTTCTTGGCGGAAAATCCGATTATATAAATCTTTCCCTGTCACATCTCCCCTCTCCTCTCCTTCCTTGTATTTCTCTGACTCAACTTCCGCAATCAAATCTGTGTGACCGCCACTTCCTGTCTCTCAGGAAGAACTGGCTTACAGGTCATTCTAGGAACCACCCGAGTCATCAGTGCTGCGTTTGTTTCGCTGACTCGGAGGTCGGGGTCGGCGACGACCGAAGGCCGATGAAACCCGGTCATTCTCTGAAGGTGGGCGGGTTTACATCAGGACTGACGGGACGGGACGGGACGTCAGTCGTGGTGAGAATAAAACCGTAGCAGTGGCCGTAACGGGGTTGACGGAGGACGTGCGTGTGGTACTGTAAATAACGTCAGCACGGTGACGGATGAGGGGACGGGATTCCTTTCAGAGCTGTCTTCAGTCGCACGCGGGCGGACTTTAAATCCCCGAAAAGTCCGCAGACTGAGCTCTCGCAACCTTTAAAGAACACATGCAAAAAAAACAACAACCACCACCCACCTGATTTGTTTCTTTACAACAAGGTGTTTTGTTTTTTTTTTAAATAAAAAACTGCATGTTGCATATTTATGGAAGTGCAATACACGAGTAAAAAAATGATGCCGTTAAAAAGAACTACTACGATCAGAAATATTTGATTTTTATTCATGACAATCCATCATTTACTGTACATCTTGGTATACATCTTATCTTCTTGTGTTTTGGTAGACTCGAGAAGAACGTGTTAGTCTTTATTCTTTGACAGCTTCGCAGGAAACGCTTCAGGACACGGGCGCGCGCAGTAACCTTGTTCCTGTTTTGCTTTGCCGAAACGTTCTATAGAGGATATTTTTTCCGTTGCATATTTAATGAGCTACATTGTGAGGGAGAAATGAAGCAAAACAAAACAAAAAAAACCCAGTGACATAGGATTAAGTGTAACCGACTCGCTCTTCTGCTCAGAAACATCTGCATGTTGCCGAGCTACTGTAATCTCCTGCAAATGAACCGTGTCGTTAGCGGTCTTCAGAATTTCTCACTTGTCTTCTAAAGTCATCGGATCTTAAGATGGTTGACGGCGGTTAATAATTACTCCCACGTTAATAAAATGGTACTAAATTTAGCGCCATTGGACGGAGATCCCCTGCTCGACTGCCAGATTACACTTTACCACGAGTACCTTGAGAATCCCACGGTCACTATTTAAAGAATGAACCACTGGACTGTTGAAATTTAACGGCGTGGCTTGGCGTTGCGGGCTCGGTTTCAGATTTTTCCCCCCACACATCTTTCCCTTTCATATCTTCCTGCTTCATTTTCCTTTCTGTCCCTCACCGTATCTGGAGGTGGGTGGGGTGAGGGGTGTACGGTCTGTACAGTCAGTCCTTGTCCAAGCGAATCACAGTTCAGTTCATTACTGGTGTGAGCACAGTTTTGAGAAGGCACAGAGTGTTCGTGACACCGACGTGACGTCCCTTCAGTTATCAACATTCGTTTTGTCCGGCTTTATTAACATCTGGACGGACTGCTGAGGCGAATACGGACTTCCCGATAAGTGCACACCGACACTTCTACAGTCGTACGAACAAAAAACGCATTCACAAAACCTCTGAACACTTTAAATGCATTTAAAAAAAAAAAAAAGTTTATTTCAGCTTTCATTTCCTCATATTTACATCTAGCTGTGTGAAACTTAAACTTAGAACTTGGTACCTTTGGTTTGAACCCACACATTTTTTCAAGTGGTCAAAACATAACGGACAGGTGTTTCGTGCTGCCCAGGTGTGTCCTGTTAAATTGATTGTTTAAAGAAGTAATATCTCTGAATGTCTACTCTTGCTTTGAGCCCTAGGTTTCACCTGTGAAGACTGCGTTTGTTGTTAGAAAGGATAAACCAACTTGAAGACCAGAGAGCTGTCTATGGGAGACAAGCAAGCCATTTTGAAACTGAGAAAACAAGGGGACTCTATCACAGCCAATACAACAATATGGAACGTCCTGAAAAAGAAAGACACAACCAGACATCGAACAGGTCGGCTGAGGGGAAAACAGCAGCACTTGATGACAAACATTGTGAGAGCTGTGAAAACCCCCAAAAACAACAGTCAGTGACGTCACCAACAACCTCCACGGGGCAGGGGTGAAGGTATAAACGATTATACGCTTTTGTGAGATGCCATAGATATCATTTTTGTAGATGTTTCACTGGCCGGGCCACGTAACGAAACGTCTTTGAGAAGTCTTGACGCGTGAGGTATATTTTATTGCGTTTCCTTCTACTAAATCTAAACCGCTATACCCTGTTGACGATGCACTTAGCTAGCGTTTACATCATCCGATTTCTCAAATCGCTTTTTTATCCATTTCCTAAAAGGTTGGTTTCAAAGTTGCTGCCTTAAAAAAAAAAAAAAAAAAAAAAAAAAAAAAAAAAGGTCCAATGTGGCATGCCTGCTTAACGATCGAGCTGTAAAACTCTGCTACAGAGCGCAGGAGGTTGTTTATCTTTAACCACAGTTATGTTTTAACCGTGTGAGAGCGCAGAAGACCTAAAAAGTTGTTTTTTTCAGCGCAAATTCTCATTTAACGAGGTGGATTAAAAAAAACAACAACAGAAAAAACGAGCCACCTGCTTGTTCTCGTGGATCAATCGGCCGCCGTAAAGCCGTGTTTTTTTTTGTGTTAAACAGGACGCAGCGTGTTTCCTGGTAACTCCCCTCCTCCTCCAGAGCGATCACGATATGAACTACACAACACCTTCTTCTCCTCCCGCCTTAAGCAAACAAAAAAAAAGAAAAGAAATTTGCTTTCTGAGAACGGCTGCTCCTGCACTGTAGGAGGTGAGAAGGATGGAGGGATAAGAGTGTGTGTGTGTGCGCGTGTGTGAGAGACACAGCTGGTGGCTTGCTTTTCCACACACATACTCTAAAATGTCCCTTGGCTTTTCTGTTCTCGAAATGTTACACCTGTTAATTAACATTACTGCTTTACAGCACACCGGTTGCGTAAAATATTACGCTAAGGGATACAGAATACAGACGCAGGCACGAGGGCGCGGCTCACGTGACACCGACACGGTGTCCGAAATGGTTCGAATTTCAATCCGTTCTTTTTCTGGGGCTGAGGAGATCATTACAGTATTCATACTATGTGTTCACTGCGAGACCTGATACACACTCATACGCATACACATAAGGACTGTTATGGAAAAAAAAAAAAAAAAAAAAGATGACGACATATTTACAGGATAAACATACATACATACATACATACATAAGCGCCGTTTGTTTAAATACGACTACAGCCAAACAAAGAAGCAGAGTCGTATTTAAACCAAACGTACTGCATGTATAACGTTCTCCACGCTTTAATCTCGACACCAAACACAAATAACTGTAACCGATATAAGGTTGCGATGCAGAGCAGCTGGAGCCAGGAATATTACCAAAGGGTGTGTACGTGGGTGTATATCTGTATACGTGTGTGTCTGGCTGTTTATGCTGACTGTTGCTCAAGCGTGTGTACAGAACTGAACGACGAGAAGCCAATTAAAAGCTCCCGATTCGTGATTCAGTTCACGTAACACTACCAGTAAACACAGAGAAACGAGCTCTGGCTGTGAGACTTAGTGATTTGCATGGCCGACTCGAATTCCAGTTTGAGCAGCGCATAGTTTATCCTTGAACGAAGTAAGAGTGATCGGAGCTAAACTGCATCATAGGCGAACCGTGACGTCAACACAACTCGCTTTTTTTTTTTTTTTTTTAAATGAATAAAATATTACCTACCAAACGTTCTGTTTAAATGTTTTTAAGAAGACTGTTAATGGCGTCATAAAAAGGAAAGATTAAATGTCTGAGATATGCATTTTGTCCAATAGTGCAGATCTTTTCTAATAACTCATACTCCTCCTCCTACTACTACTACTACAATTAATAATAATAATAATAATAATAATAATAATAATAATAATAATAATAATATCTATTATTATTCCCTAAATGTTTTCTAAATCTAGGTTTTAAAATATTATCTACATTTTAACACAGTATATGTTTAGTGTGTAGGACTAAAAAAAGCTACAATCATTTCCCTAATAATAATAATAATAATAATAATATATACATATCTATTTATCTATAAACATGTCTCAATTTAATAAATAATTGTATGTACATTAGCCTTACTTAATATTTTTTATTATTCACATCGTGCTGTACATTATCAGAAGAGTTTGTAGATACACTGTGTGCAAAAGTTTGTGCCCCTCATGCCGCTGTGATGCGCCTACATGTGTTCACGTTCACCTTGAAAACTAACATATGGTCACATTTCTGTTCTCTCTCTCTCTGCACTGTCTTTTAATCCACTGTACAGTCTGTTAGGCACAACAACCAGGTAATTATTTATCCACATTAGTCACAGATACTACTTTCATAAAGCAATCCAAGATTCACACACACACACACACACACACACACACACACACACACACACACATACAAACACAATCACAAACCTATAGACTTCATGCAGAAACTCACCCACTCCAGAAGGCGAATAAATCCCAGCGGCTCCTTTAACGGTCCCAGGTCAAGCTTGAAACCAGACAGCAGCTTCTACGTAGAAAATAAAACAACATACAATCTGTTTTCAGCAAGCAGGCGACACTTTTTTAATCAGTTTTCGTATGACAGCTACGTCAAAAATACGTTAAAAGGCGTGAAAAGTCGGGCCGGATCCCAAACGACTCGGCATTCCATATGTAGTGGATGTACATCTGGGGCGGACGCCGTTGTTTCACATCAGAAGTAGTGCACTCGTGTAGGGACTAGGGAGCGATTTGGGATGCGGCCTCGCGCTGAGCGACAAGTTGGCTAACAAGTCAGTTAGCAGCGCTAAGTTTCGCGCAACAGAGAAAAAAAGAGAAAATAAATTACCTGAAGAAACTCCATGGTGTAATAGTTCTCCTAAAGGCTGGTCGAGCAGGGTATATGCTAATTCCAAAACACGGAAGTTGTTGTTGTTTTTGGTGAATAAAATGAAGCAAAATGCTGACAACCCAGGGCGGAGGAGAAAGAGAAAGCGAGGGGGAGAGAGATTTGGTGCGTCGGTTAAACTTGTCAAACTTTCTAACCCGTAGCGGATCACGTGACCTCGTTACACTCTTAAAGGGGCAGACTTTCACTTCTCTTCAAATGTACAAGACTGCAAGGAGGCTAAAGAGTGTGTGCACACCTGACCAGCACACCCATATGTGCTTGTCGGATATACCATTCCAGATCTATCCCTTTCTTTTCTGTTATTATAAACTCCATTCCTCTGGGAAGGCTTTCCACTAGATTTGGATGGTCGCTGTGGGGATTTGTGTTCGTTCAGCCGCAAGTGTGCTACCCTATATAGAGCACATACAGGGAAACTAAGAAGCTATTATCCTTGTATATAAGCGTGCAAGTCTGCAATTATACTAGTACAGAAGTGCGCGAGAATGGTAAATATGCAAATCAGGCTAGTATGCTAGTATTCAATTGGTTAAGAGTGAACAAAAGTCTTTAATTTAAATTTAAATTAATCAAAGAGGATTTTGGCTGAATGCGCGTTCTGATGAACGCTACGCATCCTGACACTACGCATCCTGTCTCAAATCTGCGGTAATTTTTGAAAAAGTCGCGAGCTTCTCTGAATATTGCGGAGTTTGCTTCATTTTGCGGTAATTTCTGCTATCGCTAGATGCTGGAGAGCCTGATTTGTGTGCTTCCAACTTTGTGGCAACGAATAGTCTGGGGAAGAACCACATATGGGTGTGATGGTCAGGTGTCCGCATACTTTTGGCTATGTAGCGTATTTATTCATTTATTTATTTATTAGGTTGGAAATTATGTAACATTTTGTATTTATGACATTTTGGAGACGCCCTTATCCAGATATTTATTTTTAAAGAGAGAGAGAGAAAACAAGACTATGATATTCTAGAAATTCTAGTTAATGCAGAATATAAGATAATAAATTACTGATAAGGATACACTTGTTGTTGCACATTGCCATACCGTTGTATATCCAAAAAATATTAACTGAATAGCGTTAAGGTTATTCAGATATGGTTATAATAAATAAATATTTCAAATTGTTATCTACAGTTAACGGTTTACATGAAGCACATGTGTACATAAAGTTGCCTTTTATACAAGATTTATTTTCTGTTCTAAATTTGTAACAGAAGTGTGATTTAAAAATAAAAGTTCTATAGTTTCAGGTAGGAACTAATATTTTGGATGCCACGGTTTCTTCCGGACCAGTAAACATACGCACTTCCTGCACTGCTGAAACAAGCAAACTCACTCTGCTGCAAGAGGAGGTAAGCTGTTCTTTCAACAATTAATAATTAAACCGTGTAGAAAGTAACAGACACGTCTTCGTTCGTGATATGAGGTGCGACGTTAAAGTCAATCCGAACATTAAAAAAAAGATTTGTAAGAGTGATAAGATAAGAGTTTGACTCAATAAGACTACCGGCGAGCGCCGTGGCTAACTTGAGTTGGGACTTCGCGTTATTTGTTTCCCACTCGTATTACGGCAGACATGTCTTATATCGCGGGAGGACGGATTTGTCTAAATACGGGTAGGAAATTAGTTGTTCGGTTAGCTAGCTGGCTAACAGTGTGTCCACGCTTTTAGCTAATAACTCTCAGGTCGCTTCTGGCGAAATAAAGTGTTGGACACCGTCGCTGTGATGTTTCTACTATTTATTAAAATTAAAGAGCTGCCACGTGCGGAACTTGGATAGCAATAAGGTATGAATGGAGCGGTTATGATTTTAGTTAGCCCGAGTGTGAATGGCAACCTGGTGTAGGATTGACGAACCTTTCAGCCAATAGCGTTGAAGGATATCTCTTATTCCCGCCTTCGGTTGGAGGATCAACCAATCGGCTTCGGGATATGTTTGAGGCCTTCCCACATGCAGGCTAGCATCTTGATTCATAAATACTGAACCTGTCCGGAGTAGTTCAGGACATTTTCTTACATTTGCCTGCTATTATTATTTTTCTTTCCTTTTTCTAGACAATTCAGGATGTTCTTGACAAGATCAGAATATGACAGGTAAGCGAATGTCCTTGATTAAACGGTGCTGAAGCAACTTTCACTTTCAGTTCAGTCTCGTTGAGTCATTAGATGCAGTACAGTCTACCGAGGACATGATTAAGTGATGCTGTGATTATACATCAGTATACAATTATATTATACATCATTTTGAAGAATATCCAGTTTGTTATTATTCTGTTTACTGCGTTACAGAGCCACAAAATACAACCATACTCCTATCATATTTCTATATAAACTGGACTCAAATTCATAAAAGAAATATGCTTTGTTTTAATTTAGCTATTATTCGACTGAAATATGATTTTTTAAAAAGACATTGTCAAGACTTTGATTTATTAGTGTTTATAAAGGTGCTGAATTTCTCAGTCGGTATAGGATCAGATTTGATACGCAGTACTGTGCGAAAGTCGATAGGCAAGCTGTTGTTATAGATTTTTATTTTATGACTTCAGCGTGATCGAGTCAGTACAAAAATGTCTCCAAACGTTAGTTAGCGTAAAATGAAATGTTACAGGAAAAGTTATTGCACGTCAGTAAAGAAAGCAGCGTGTTAAGAGACACTTTTCAGACAAAATGATAAAACATAATGAAGGCCGCTGGGTTTTGCTGCAAAAATAAGAAGCAAGTGCGACAGTCAAAGTCTACAGAAGAGCCGTGTCTGGTTCTGCAAGACGCTCAATAAAACCTACAGCTCATTTCCTTATCAAACTGCACAAAGTGTACCTGAGACTGCTCATTTTGTAAAGGGTCGTCAAACCAAATATAGACTTGAATGTTTAATTTATTACCGTTTCATGATTTTATTTATTTTTGACGGTGTCGTCACTCTTCGGCGAGTAATCTGTACTGTACAGGATCAGGATCGTTTGTGAAACTAAACACTGTGATTACTGCCGTGTTTTTAGTTATGGTTTTTATTTTTACGGTCATTTCGTCCACCCCTCAGAAAACAAAAACGCGCTATTCGAGTTAAATCGGTGTCTTAATGAGACTTTTCTCTCCGCAGAGGCGTGAACACTTTCTCTCCAGAAGGAAGACTTTTTCAAGTGGAGTATGCCATCGAAGCTATCAAGGTATTTCATCTGCTCAAGCACGTAACGGGTAGCAGAGTGCAAAAGTTTGGAGAAAATTTTTTTAAATAACTGTGTTCGGTTTAACAAAAAAAAAATGTTTCTAATGCAAATCATAGACACCTGTGCATTTTAGTAATCCGAGTCCATGTAACTACCTCCATCTATTGTCTTCTGTTGTGATTATTCTTAATTGGTGTGACAGTTTAAATAAAATATTACATTAAAAAAAACACAACCTTCCATCTGTTATTTCTTCTTGCTCGGGCGCTCCTTTGATGCTTGTGAACACGTTTTGTAGCTGGGCTCGACAGCCATCGGCATTCAGACGTCGGAAGGAGTGTGTCTCGCTGTGGAGAAGAGAATCACCTCGCCCCTGATGGAGCCCAACAGCATCGAGAAGATCGTAGAGATCGACACTCACATCGGTAACATGGCCTCGCCGCACCTTCCAAACTTGCAAACAATTTGTTGTTTTGTTTGCTGTTTCTGTCCTGTATAACACAAATGCCGCTCTGTATAAAGAAAATAATTAAATCGCAAGAACAGAATATCTCTCATGAGTGAGCTGGAAGAGCGAAATCGGTGAGCATGAATATGACTGTGCAGATCTGTTTTTGTTTATCCACAGGCTGCGCTATGAGTGGCTTGATCGCTGATGCTAAAACACTTATCGACAAAGCGAGAGTGGAAACACAGGTCAGTGCACGCCTCTGTCGCGCCTTATCGCTGACTCAAACCAATTACAAATCTGCAGGACCACTCTGTAAATCTTTACTTATTAGAATTGTTTGTTCTAAATGTGAATGTTTTTTTTATTTTACGCATGCTTTTCTGTTTCTTCGCGCTGACCGCAGAATCACTGGTTCACCTACAACGAGACGATGACGGTAGAGAGCGTGACACAGGCTGTGTCGAACCTGGCTCTGCAGTTCGGAGAGGAGGATGCAGACCCCGGCGCCATGGTAAAGTAAATCCGAGACACGGAGTGTAGATCTGTGAGTCGTGCTATGCAACGACGTGTGGAAAATGACCAGATATAGATAAAGCCTTCAGGTGATGCGCATCACTACGTTAATAGCGGCGTACACATATATAAAAAAAAACGAGCGCCAGCATCGAGTATCGGATCAGATCTGGTCTAATCTGCAAATCTGTATAGTTTAGGCATATAAAGTGCCAGCAAATGCGAAGTAAAAAACGGATTTAATGAATTATAATCTACAAAAATGTACTTTATGTATTTTAATATATTTTATCAAAAAAACAAAACGTCCCTGAGCGCATCTCTGTTTAAGCTTCGTATTTTTCAGTTTGACGAGCGAAAACGTCATCGTTTAATTTAAATCTGTTTTATTTATTCCCCGTCCTCAGAGCCGTCCTTTTGGAGTCGCCTTGCTCTTTGGAGGTGTGGATGAAAAAGGACCCCAGCTGTAAGCATCCTCAAGAGCACTTCACACAAATTTACAACATGCGTTACTTTTTTTCTCGAAGGCTATCAGCAGAATAAAACCTGACGTTTGTCCTCAACATTTGTTTGTTTTGTTTTGTTTTGCAGGTACCACATGGACCCATCAGGGACGTTCGTGCAGTGCGATGCCAGGGCAATCGGGTCAGCATCCGAGGGTGCCCAAAGCTCTTTGCAGGAGGTCTACCACAAGGTAGGTACACGGCAAATACCGTGTGTTACTCTACACAATTTGAATGAAGCTCATGACACAAAGCGGTCGCTTTTTCCCCACAAAGGGCCACAGAAAATGCAGATTTCTTTCTTTTTTTCTTTTTTTTCTTTTTTTTATTTTTTTTTATTTTATTTTTTTATTTTTTTTTGAAAAAACAGTGTTCTACATGGGACCTTAGAAAAAAGTGTTCTACATACATTTCAAGGTTTCCCCTCTTAGAGTGTACTCTATAAATATTTGTACTCCTCCAACTTAAATATTAAACACCTGGCAATTAAAATTAGTGTGGGGGGTTTTTTTATTTCCTTTTTTTTTTTTTTTCCTCTTCTCATCTTTGTCCAGATCTTTGCTGCAGTCTCGCGAGTTTTGTTTCTAAATCCAACAGCAGGTTATTTTTAGGACTGGAATTTACCCCTGTCACTATGGACGTTGGGCTTAGCACCAAATTATTATTTTTAACTCGCTCCCATCCCGCCCCGCCCACTTTCCGGTTCTTCATAACTTCTCCCTGTGATCACCAGATGGACTGCTCACGTGACCCTGCAGTTTGATAAACATTCACAGCGAGTTCGTGTTTACCGCTTAGTTCCAGATAAATAAATAAATAAATAAATAAATAAAGATTCCTAACAGGATCTGTTCACAGCTGCTCGATTTGTTCTGCCTGGATATCTGGTTTGTGTTAGAGCACTGATTAAAAAGAGAGAGAACAAAAAAGAGAGAGTAAATATTAAATAATCAGCTGCAAGTCAGGCATACATGACTCAAAGTTAACTTTTGAAATGAATGTTTTCTGTTGTTGATTTATTGATTGATTTATTTTTGTTCCAGTCCATGACGTTAAAAGAAGCCATTAAGTCTTCCCTCACCATACTGAAGCAGGTTATGGAGGAGAAGCTGAACGCTATCAACATTGAGGTAAAAAAAAAAAAAAAAAAACACGAGACGACACCCGTTTAGAGCGTGAAGGAACGTTTACACTTCACTTGATGATCTTTTATACCGCGAAGCTGATACGTTACCGTTTCTCTAGTAGCAGCTCGTTTGATCCGCTTCGGCGCACAGCGTAGTTTTCTGTGAGTGTCAGCAAATTTGTAACGGCCTCTAAGTTCAGGAGTTTACACTTGCCTGGTTTTTAGCTTATAACTTCAAGAGCGAGGAAGAGAAGAAAAAAAGAGAGAGAGGCTGGCGAGAGGAATGTCTTTTTATAGCTGCTATAACTTAAGCGAGGACAGGAACCGAGTTGTTTCATGGATGGATTTTCATGAACTGTAACTATAAACTGATAAAACATGTTGGCGTGCCTTTTTTTAATGCATTTCAAATTGTCATTCTTGATTTATTGCTGTGGTGTAAGAGGAGAAAAACACTTCAGCAGTATCAACAGTAATGTCGCTTCGTCACACCACCCACACTTTTCCAAGTGTTTTAATCCCTACATCACGTTTTTATGAAGAGCTAGTGTTACCTGTCTTGCATGTGCACTAGCCAGTCCTGCAGTCATTCTCTGCCAGTCTTGGGATTAGAACTCTCAACCTAAGCATGAATTTGCAGCAGCAGTAGGTCAGAGGTCAGGGTTCTGCTTAAAATAAAATGAGTTACATAAATAATGTCCATAACGGTGCAGTTTAGCCCAGGCTGAATTCATGTCTAGGAAAACCCTCGCCCAGATGATTGTTGAGTAATCCCCCCACTTGTCTTTACTCCGTAGCTGGCTACAATAGAGCCCAACAAGACGTTCCACATGTACACAAAAGAGGAACTCGAGGAGGTCATCAAGGACATCTAGAGCAGTTCTGCGCTGGCCTGACTGATGTTCTCTGATGTTCTCTGTGCAGACGGATAACAGCGAACCTAACAGCAGCCTGGCTGATTTTTTTTCAGACCGGAATCCACTCTTTATACTGTTTTTTCTTTTTTCTTTTCCTCTGTCAATTCAGGATACACAATTATTTCTACTGTTCTGTTCATGCCACAGAACATCAGTTCTTGCAATGGAGTGAAAAAAAGAAGGGGGCGGGGGGGGTATGTTTTTTTTGTTACAAATCAATGCGCTAATAAAAAAATTGTAGTCAAGAAGAATTGAGTGTTGTGTGAATGTTGTACAAAATGTTGTATTTTATCTAAGTCTATCCCAGTCATTAACAGGGAGAAGAGGAGTCCGGTGGCGTAGCAGTCAATGAACACGTCCTGATGCATCACAAAGTGACTTGGTTGATCTAGTTCGTAGTGCGTTAGAGTAGAACTGACATGAGGTTTAAAGCCGATTTTATCACTGTACAAGATCCCAATACACTCTTCACCGAATTCCATAACAGACGTGTTTTCTACGTGCCAGATTATACACTGAACGGTATATCTGACAATAGACCTGCGATTAAAAGAAAACGTACTACGTTCAGATTGTCATCAATCAGTGTGATCTGGACTCGTACAGAAAACGTTTGTGCTTTATGATTGACACTACCCTGTGTGTAGTTTCATGTCATCCTCATCAGTCCCTCAGGATTTCCAGATTTTGTGATCACGGAAATCAAACGGAAAAGCAATATCAGCAGGAGTTTGTGATTTTTTTTTTTTTTCCTCTTCTTCAAAATGACCACAGATTTTCTGCAGATTTGGGCCAAGACGCGTCGTGTGAAATCATCACAACGCGCATTCAGCCAAAGCCCTCTGCGATTCACGTGCGTGGCGCATGAGTACGGCTGAAATCTCATTTAGTAACAAACATCATTGCGAGAGGACGTGCAAAAAATTTTGTGCGATCGCGATTTCTCAAATTCGAATAGTTTTCCGGAAAAAAAAACAGTGCAAAAGACTCTGCAAATTATATTGCTAATTTTTTTCACAAAAAAACCCCCCTCTGAAATCCTGTATGGACTGTTCTTTCTAGAAATTTTACTAAATGTTTCTTGCGCTGCCAGAACTTTGTCATCGGCCGTCTTTGGTCGCAGTGGCACTAAATCGGATGGTAAACCTCATATTATGTGTTCTCGGACCTCTGTTTCTGGCTCACCACCAAGAAATTATTAAAGATTGTACGACGTATAGCTGGCATGTCTTTTGGATGACTGGGGTTTTTTTGTTTGTTTGTTTTTTTTTCACTAATGTATAGAAGTTTATTCAGTGTGGTGACGTCACAAAACAAGTGGCAACGCTTGTGGACCGATTGTGCGTGATCTGCAATAACGATATGATTATTTTAGCAAGACGTGGTAACCAAAAACTTTTTTTAAACCACATAACCTGTGGTGTGCGGTGATAAGTAAAACATAGTTGAATATTATATTTTATGAAATATTTTTGAATCATGATCGTTTTGTGGTTTTTCTGCTTTAAATACGTCGCTGAGGAAATGGCGATGCTAATGGAGACTTAGAAGAGAAAATCCTACTATTACACTGTTTTAAAACATAAGTATATCATAGTATTTGAACTTTTTTATTGTCCGTTGTATTATTTTATTATTATTTTTTATGTCCGTTTGTATTACTCTTCGATCACAGAATTAGTGCCTGATGCCGTAGCAACCAATCAGCGCCCTCAGATACATCACCAGGGGGCGTGGCTAACCTACTTTCTGTCGCGCTATGCTCACTTTTAACTTTTCTCCGCCTTGGGCGACTGGGGTTTAAATCGACACCTGTGCTGTCCAATGAAATCCCGCCGACAATTTTAAGCGGCCAATCGCGTGTGTTAAGGTGCGCGAGTGGGCGGTTTGAATGGGCCAATCAAGCGCTTAGACCCCGCCTTCCTAATTCGAGCTGAACTCGCGCATCAGTAAGTGCACGAGACCGCTACGGCTCGCGACACAGCAGATATGTAACCGTTATACAGCGGCGGTGTCAACGCGAAGTGATGCTCGACGGCTTTTACAACTTTTCACAACTTTTAAACACACACTTGAAATAAATACTAGAGTTTTTAATGCTGTTTGGAGTAAATATGAGAGCTGTGTGCTGGCCTGTTGTAGTTTTATTTGTTTTAGCGGCGCTGTGTGTGGATTTTGAGCACGCATTGAGTCTCAGCCGGAGAGAAAACACGGCGCTTTTAAACCAATGGAAAACCGGTTTTAACGATTTAGTTGAGGGGAAAGTGAAAAGGAGCGAGGAGTCGGTGAGGGAGTCGTGTCGTTCCCTGCAGGACTATGAAGCCAGGCTGCAGGAGGACACACACACTGTGAGTAGGATTTGCTGTTACGCTTCTGGAGAACATGCAGTACTCTTGTTTAGAGATGGATGATATGTCAAGCGAAATATCGCGATATTTGACCCTCGCGATACGTATCCGCGATATTTGGGGGTGTAATGGATGTATAAATGCACTGACAATACACCTGATACTCATAAATACTGTTTTTTTAGAACATTATTTACAAGTATATAAATATGTGTAAAATACTGAGTGTTACGTGTAATAAAACTTAACTGATGGAAGGTACTGATGGTCAGTCAGCCCACAACTGCTTGAAAAACTTTCTCACTTTTTTTAAATTTCCTGTTTCGTTAACTAAAATATGATTGGTGTTTGACTTGTTCTGGATCACAAATGTTTATAAAGTAAACATTTTAATTTTTTTTTTTTTAAAACACCAGTCACTTATTAACTTAATCCATAACTCTGCCAGATGTGTTCCGGGTGCAAAAGAAAGTCTGATTCTTTTTATTCTATTTCTCTGATTATATCTCGTTCCTCTGTCCTGTGCCAAGCGGTTTAGTGTTTGCTGAAACCCAAGTGAACGTGAGCGAAAGCCAAGTTGATCACCGTGTGTGTGCACTGAGGACAGGAAGCCAAACCTGGTTTCACAATCAGACCGTTAGGTCAAGGTCCCTTTAAATACACTACATGTAAAGATAAATGGGAATCACCTCGAGTGATCAGTTGGGTTTGATTCTGGTTTTAGTGTGCTGTATCATGTTCATTTTCACAGTAAAGATGAGGGACACTTCTACAGCTCCTCTATGCTGTGGAATAATACAGTTTGTCTCTCTCTCTGTGTGTCTACCTCTCTCGGTTTATCTGTTTCTGTCTGTCTCTCTCTGTGTGTTTCTCTCTGTGCCCCCCCCCTGTCTGTTTCTGTGTTTTTCTGTATCTGTGTCTCTGTCTGTGTGTGTCTCAGTGTATCTGTCTCTCCATCTCTCTCTGTGCCTCTCTCTTTGTGTGTGTGTCTCTCTCTCTCTCTCTCTCTCTGTATATGTGTCTCTCTCTCTCTCTCTCTGTGTCTGTCTGTGTCTCCCCCTTTCTCTCCTTGTCTCACTCTCTGTGTTTCTCTCTAAATATGTGTCTGTGTCTCTGTCCGTGTCTCTCTCTGTCTGTCTGTTTGTCTTCCTCTCTCTCTCCTTGTCTCACCATCTCTCTCTGTATGTGTCTCTCTCTGTGTCTGTGTGTGGCGAATAGATCAATTAAAGTGACGTAGAGATGAGCTATAGGAAAAATAATTAAACTGCAGTAAATATTTTATTAAAACGTCTGAACATTTTGACAGTAATTTGTCAGACCCACTTTCTTTTTCCACATGAGAAGAATTTGTGCTGCGTACGCCAAGCTGCCAAAAAACGGCAAAGTCGCACAGATTCCCGCTTAGCACAAACGTCGTTGATCAGCCAGGACGTGTCTCCAACATTTGTCAGATGCGGGTTTTTACAGATACAGATCTACCCGCTGTCAGACTTCTACAGATACAGATCTACTGGAATCAGTCGTGCCGGAGTCAGATGTCTTTCCTTCTCTGGACATTTCAATCAGTGCCAAAGGAAACTCGTTAGTTTCACGATCCACAGCAAAAATGAGCTCTCCAAAGAATGTGTGGAATATTGAACTTTCGATTCCTAACATTCTCAACACTTTAGGTGTGGTCTGTGTGGAAGGAATTATGTTAAAACACGCACTGAAGAACGCCAGAGCGTCGAGGTGTCCTGCTGCTGTCCGGGTTTTATAATGGGACCGACAGATGGACGGACAGATGGACGGATTTGAGCAGGCTCTCGGTGCGCACACTCGTCATGTTTGAGGAATTCTTCATACACGCTCAGCAAGAAAGGTTCAGGCTGTTGTTGGGGTTTTTATTTATTTATTTATTTTTTTCCATTTAGCTTTACATAAGGGCCACTCATTAACATATTCAAAAAAAAAAAACTCGCAGCGGCTCAGCCGTTAACGACAAACTTTCAACGAGGAATTACTGTGAAATTTCACAGATCTGTGTAAAAGTCTTCAGAGGTGACGTACGTTGCATTCCACGTCACCTGAAACCACCTTTTCCCTCTAAATACTTCATATAAATGACGTGGGAGGTCTACAGTTCTGCCTTTCTGTGTAAATTCTCCATGTAAGTTCAGACACACCGGACTGCGGTGTTTACATGACTCACTAATGCTAATCAGAATATCGCCAAATTCCGATAATGATCAGAATATTGATTTGCATGTCAACGTAATCTGAGGCGATTCTGAAAAATGGAGGACAGAAGGAAAGAGGGAATTCAGTGTGCCTCCTTTATCATGCTGGATATGAACCGGTTTATTTGTAAATAGTTTGTAGGAGCATTTACACAAGAAATGTTGGATAAAGTGAGTTTGGAAAAACATTTGTATCTGGAGTTTGTGTAAATTTGCAATGATCAGCTTCAGATCATTCAGTATTTATTCCAGGTTTTGATGTCGGAGATTGTTTTTTGGTTGTCGTTATTCATTTGTTTATATATATATTTATTTATTTAAAATTAAAATCTATGCACTGCACCTTTCTAAACGTCCATCATGAAAGTGTGTAACTATTTTTAAAGTTCTGCTCCTTCTCAAACAGTGGAATTTTATTTATTTTTAGGTTTTAACTTTACCGTGTGTGCTTTTGCAGTCGCGCACCTGTCTAAATGTTATTTTCTTTCCAGAGAGAAGCCTGTGGTTTCTGGATTCCTGCTGTTTAAATATTGTAATAAAAATTTTTTTTTTTATAAAAAAAAAACGAAGGAAGCCAAAATAACTTTATGTGCTCGTGGGATGGGGGGGGCGGGGGGTGGAGAATGCAGTGCTTCCAGGAACTGAGAATGTGGACATGCAGAAGAATGATTGTTTCTAACTTTTACAGAGCGAGAGACAGGGAAATAAGGACAGTCTTACAAGAAGAAAACACTAAAATGTTTGCAGTTTGACATGGGGTTAAAGTCAAAACTCTTGTCTGTCATCTCCTCTCATAGTGTGTGTGTGTTGGCTAGACATGAGATGATGTTACAGAGTCTCTCTGGGTTCAAAGCAGAAGAATAATTTAGCAGATATGACCTTTCACCCATGTTCCTCTGGGATGCCTGCTGAACATGAATGACTGCGTTTACATGGACAGCAGTAATCTAATTATTGACCTTACATGAGCCGTGTTTACATGAGTCACTTTTAGAATATTCCTGTCATGTTCCCGTTTTACATGTTATAGAACATAATTAGATTAACAGCCCGCGTCATTACATCACCGCGCCCCGACGTCCCTCCAGAATTTCACGTATCGACATACAGTTGGTCTTTGTTATGGTACCGTATAGTTTTGGGTGTTTTTATTTAATTATTTACGATCGCTTTAACTGCTTGAAGCCGTGGGCTGCGTCCCAAACCGCGTACTTACCGTCTATATAGTAGCCGAGATGCATGTATTTTTTTCCCCACTACAGGCCTATAGTAGGTAAATATGCAGTTTGGGACGCAGCCGTGTTCTCTTGTTTGCCATCAAACGGTTGAGCGCTGCCATGTGTGTACGTGTCTTGTCGCAAAATGTGGTGAGAACTCACACGACGTTAATAGTGTGATTAAGGTGTTTACATGTCTGTAACGCACGTCGATAATGCAAGTAAAACAGGAATACTCCACACGTCTTAATTCCATTTGTGTTTACTTCGAGTATGACTTTAATCGGATTAAGGTCATCAATAATCGCTGTTTACATGCTAGTTTCTTAATCAGAGTATCGTCTTAATTGGGTTAATAGTGGATTATTGTTGTCCATGTAAATGTACTGAGTGTTAATCGTTTATCCTTCATACCGAGGGAGACAGACAGGAGGAGTGACGTCACGTCACAGGGTGTGTGTTTGTGGGGGGGTGGATGGGGGTGGGTGTGTCGGTGTGTCTGTGGGGGGTGTCAGTGTGTGTGGGGGGTGTTGGGGTGCGTGTGGGTGGGGGGGGTGTTTCTGGGGGGTGTCTGTGTGTGTGTGGGTGGGTGTTGGGGTGTGTGTGTGGGGGGGGGTGTGTGGATGTGATTGAGAGGTGTGTTGGGGTGTGTTGGGGTGTGTGTGGGTGGGAGAGGCGGTGGGTGGTTGTTTGTGGTGTGTGGCTGGAAGATGTGTGTGCGTGTGTGGGGGGCGGGGGGGTGCACGTTGCACCTTGCACCTGTGCCTGAAGAGAAGTGTCTGTTCATAGTCTCTTTCTGTCTCTCTCTCTGTCTGTCTCTCGCCTTGTTTCTCTCTTTGTATACCTCTGTCTCACTCTTGTGCTCTCTCTCTGTCTCTCTGTCTCTGTCTCTCTCTTTCTCTCTCTCTCTCTCTGAGGGTTTTTATATTATGTTTGGTTCCTGCAGCCAAACATAACAGGTTATGTTATAACAAGGTGAGACGGGCGGTGTTATTCACAGCACGTAAAACAGAATGTTCTGGAAAAGTAGCTCTGGCAGTAGATTTGATGCAGGTGCTGTGAACATGCCGAGTGCACGTGCTGTCGGAGTTACAGGCCGGGTCTGGAGGAGACGGGGAGGTAAAAACCGCTCTGCATTTGCGAAACATGGAAACTTTTATTCACACTTGGAGTGAACGCAGCCTCGGCTTTCCACTGCCTTCTCCAAACATGCACTGATTTATTAATTTATTTATTTGCCTTCTATTGCAACAAGTTCATCCATTTAAATGCAAACCTGGAGTGTGTGTGTGTGTGTGTGTGTGTGTGTGTGTGTGTGTGTGTGTGTGTGTGTGTGTATGTATATAAAGAGAGAGTTTGAGAGGTTGTGTGTCCTTGGGGAACAATCTGGAATTGCAGAAATGCTGTGAAGGCTTTTTGCCTTCGAGACAGTCGGACTAAAGGGCCATGTGGCCTGTAAAGGGCAGATGGGGTGTGTGTGTGTGTGTGTGTGTGTGTGTGTGTGTGTGTGTGTGTGTGTGTGTGTGTGGAGAGGTTTTCTGTGGTGTCCTAATTTGTACTATGTGTCTTAAACCTCCATTCCATTCATTTTTACTCTCATACTCTCTCTCTCTTGTCCATCCATTTAGCCATCTCTCTTTCCTTGTCTATTTTTCCATTGGTTGTTCAGTCTGTCCAGTCTCTCAATCTGTTT
Organism: Ictalurus punctatus; assembly: GCF_001660625.3. NCBI lineage: Eukaryota > Metazoa > Chordata > Actinopteri > Siluriformes > Ictaluridae > Ictalurus > Ictalurus punctatus. Next base: position 18,882,654 of record NC_030436.2, read on the forward strand.
ATCTATTGGTCTCTCTGTTTGTCTGTCTGTCTGTCTATTTATCGATTTATCGATTTTATCTGTCTTGCTCTCTCTCTCTCTGTCTTGCTGTCCCTCTCTCTGTTTATTGACTTCTGTCTTTCAATCTGTTTTGTTTGTTAATCACTGTCTATATTTTTGTTCGTCTATCTGTTTGTCTTGCCCTCTGTCTGTATACCTGCTAGATTGTTTGTCTGTCTTTCTGTCTACCTCTCCAACTCTTTATCGATCTGTTTGTCTCTTTGTCTTTCAGTCAGTTTATCTGTCTGTCTCTCCGACAGCCTGTGGATAAAATGTAGGTGTTCTAACCTGTCTTTCTCTTAGTGTATCTGCCTGTCTTTCCCTCTCTCTCTCTGTTTGCTTTTCTATTTGTTTAGGATTCTTTCTTTCTGTCGGTCTCTCCATCTCTTTATCAACCTGTCTGTCCATCAGTCTGTTTTAAATAGACCTCCATTAATCTGTCTGTCTTTCAGTTGGACTGTGTCAGTTCACCTTACCTTACAGGTCTATTGTACCCTCCTCTATCTATCTGCCTATCTATCTATTTGCCTGTTTTTCTGTTTCTCTTTCATCTCTTTATCTGTCTGTCTGTCCGTTACTCTGTTTAAATAAGCATCTATAGGCACCTTCCTTTCTCTCAATCCATTTATCTATTGGTCTGCCACTCTGTACGTCAGTCTGTCTGTCTCTTTGTTCGGCTGTCTGTCTGTCTGTTTATCTGTCTGTCTTTCTCTCTCTGTTTTTCACAGTTCATGCCTGTCTGTTTCCGTCATTATCTGCTTATCTCTCTGTCTCTCATGAGTGGATGTTAATGTTTTTTTCCTCAGTGCCTCTTCTTTTCTCAGTGTGTCAGGCAGACAAAAATGTGGTACACACACACACACACACACACACACACACACACACACAAAAGACATTCCAATGGTGAACCCAGTGGTGAAAAGAAGGAGGGGGTTATGCTCTTCCTCAGTTTCTCGCGCCCGCGCTCTCTCACTCTCTCACTCACACACACACACACACTTGGGGGGGCCCTGCTGTATTTCAGCGTCTGGTTTTTGGGGATGAAGCACAGCACTTGATGTAAAAGTAAAGTTAACTCGTGTCTGTATGATTTGCGTAAAATAAATCAACAAACAAGTTTGTTTATTAACAAGTCTGTTACCACGGTAACGCCACGGTTAATCCTCAACAGACACTCTGCGATGTGTTATCACAGCGTAAACGATAATTCAAAGTGTGCTGAGGTGTAACCTATCACTTGAACGCTTTTGTCCCTATGTCTCTTGCAGCGAGTCTTTAATGACGTGTCCGGCTCGGTGTCTCTGGCCTGGGTGGGAGATGGAACGGGGGTGAGTGTTTATCTACCTCTGCCAGCTCAAATCATTCACTTCTGTGATTTCTACAGCGTTGTTCTGCCTACGAAACACCGACCGCGCCTTCAGGAACACTGCCGAGCAGTTTATGTCAGAATGCAATATATTGTTGATGTTGATGTTTTTACTATTAATCCCCTGATAATAATGATAGTACCTCAGGAGTGCAATATCCATATTTCATATACAGATTGGGTGTGGAATTAAATCATTAAAGCATATCAATCATTTAACATGCCAGAGCTTTCACTTAAATCATAACCTTCAGTTCTAAAGGATTGTTCGGGTAAATCATGTCCCTGTTCGGCCTCGTAGTCCTCATAGCCTGGGGTTTTTCTGATGTCAGGTCTGATTCGTTATGAGGACGAGCACCTGCTCGTGAAGCGAAAGGGAAGTTGTTAGTGAAGTGGAGATTCAAGCGTGACCCGAGTGTCCGGGACACGCCGAGACGCGGTCCTCGCAGTACTCTCGCGGTACTCTAACCCTTAAAGCTGTTCTTCCTTTCGAGCTGCGAGAGACCCGCTGTCCTCCTGAGCGCGTGTTTGCGTTTGGCTTCATGCTCTGAGCCTGTGGTATGCGACCCTTCCGAATCGCGAAACCCGGGGCGAATTGAATTTCAAATTCTTATCCTTACGCCGCGTTTTCCGGCACCATACTCGACTCCGTATCAGAAAGACAGCGGATGTCGTTCTTTTAGTCAGCAAAAGATCCAGCTATGAAAATAAAGAATGTTTATGAAGAACCTGTGAGGGTTATTTTATTTTAGTGTGAGGAATTAAGCGATTTCCTTCTCTCCCCTTTTATTATGGGACGGATTCGAAAAGAGTTTTAGTGGATTAAATAAATACACTTAGTATTTAGCAATAAGTAAAATAGCAATTTGTTCGATGAAGAGTGCATGTTGGAGTTCAGCGAAATGAAAAACAAGCCTCGAGTCTTAATATTGTAAGAACAGTTTTCTAAAAGCCGATATTCTGTGATGTCTGTTTGTTCGACTAAGAAAATAAATATCTCTAATAACTGCCTCAGCGCACAGCTAACGCCAGACTGCACTCTTCATCTGACCTTCTCCAGAACTGGCCCTCTCTCTCGCTCGCTCGCTCGCTCGCTCTCTCTCTCTCTCGCGCGCACTCTCTCTCTCTCGCCTGTTCTCTCGCTCTCTCTCCCTCCCTCTCTCTCATCTGTCTGTTTTACTGTCTCTCTCTCTCACTCTCTCCCTCCCCATCTGTCTGTTTTCCCTTCTCTCTCTCTCTCTCTCTCTCTCTCTCTCTCTCTCTCTCTCTCTCTCTCTCTCTCTCTCTCTCCTCACTCTTTCTCACACACACAAATCTGGGCTTGGAGTCACACAGCTTTGAGACTAATGACCTCATTCATACAGGTTGGCAGACTCAGGGGGGATCAAGCTGTTCTAGAAGTCTAGATGGCCAAAAAGGCCAACCACTTATAATAATATTAATAATAATAATAATAATAATAATAATAATAATAATCTTCATAATCATAATATTATTGGAATGAAATAAAAATGAATTTTTAAAATGTTTGTCACCCTAATTGGTTTTGTAAAAGTAAAAAAAAAATTGTCAACAAAAAACAAACACTGTCAAATCAAAAATCTAGTGGCAGGTTTTGTCGAATATTTTTAAATGATAAAGTACAAGAAAACAATTTAAACTGTAATAATAAAATTCACCATTGTGCTATTGTGGTGTGGTCTTGTAAGTGTAGGGTTTTATTTACGCAAACGCAAGGAGCTTGCTATTTTTCAAAATCGCAGCAGATTTTCTGAAAACCCTCTTAGGTTCACGTGCGTCGAACATGAGTGCAGCTAAAATGTCTCATTTACCAACAAACATCACTGTGAAAGACTGTGCAAAACTATTTCATTCGATTCAAGTAGTTCTGCAAAAAAACAAAACAAAAAAACAACCCTGATTGGTTAAGCTTAGGATGGACTGATTGGTTAAGGTCAGGATGAGGGGTGGGGTTATTCATTCCTTTTCATATAGTTTAGTTTAGTTTCCCAACAAAATCCAGCACATTATTTTGTGTTACTGTGTTTACACTTGCTGTATGTTCCTGTGTGCAGGTGTTGCTGGTCCTCACTACGTATCAGGTTCCGTTGTTCATGTTCCGCTTTAGCGAGCCCAAACTCTACAGGAGGTGTGTGTGTGTGTGCGTGTGTCTAATAATCAAATGATTCAAGGATCCTTTCATTAGCATCGCTCACTAATAATAACCCTGTGTCCCAGTGAAGACCATGGGAAGTCCTTCCAGGACGTCACGTATCTCCTGAACAACACCTTCGTCATGACACACTTCGGCATTGCCATCGGCCCGGACAACTCCGGAAAGGTGAGGCTGAAACTCCTCGTGACCCCGGATGACTGTTATGTTCTCTTCGCTCATTCTCCTGTTCACCCAGTAAAAGAATAAAGCATGTGTGGAAGTCTTATGCTGTGTTATTTATTTATTTATTTATTTATTTATTTATTTATTTATTTATTTTCTCCCCAGGTGATCCTCACAGGTTATGTGTCTGAGGGACACGGCTCGAGAATTTTACGCTCGCTGGATTTCGGAAAGAGTTTCACCCCATCCAACCTGCCCTTCCAAGTGCTGACGCAGATCACCTACAACCCGGAGAACAACAGCGTACTCGCTGTTATTAGCACAGTGGTGAGCTCTGGGGAATTGTATCGTTATTACAGTGTCATTTAAACCGTGTCATTATTTATTAGTTTTGGACCCCTCTTATTCCCACATTATTGTTAAATGTGAATGGACACTGAGCTTCTGTGAGTTTTCACTCATGCTCCTTGTTCCTCCTGCAGTATGACCTGTGGCTCTCTAAGGACTTTGGGCTCCACTGGAAGAGGATTCACTATACAGTGTGTCTGGTGAAATGGTAACACGAGCGCACGCACACACACGCACGTACATATGTATAAAGTAAGACAATTCGTGTGATGTAAATCCCATTCTTACATGAGTTTGATTTTGTTCTGCTAGCTAGTGTGCAATTTAAGTGTAAATCCATTCCGTCTCAGCTGTTTTTAAAACGAGCTTCCTTTACGTTCTATTAGTAGTTTTCAACTACCTAAAATCTCCATATGACTGCGAGTCGTAATTACAAGTGAGCGCTCCAGAAACAGCTTAGATGACGCAGGGGGAAAGATGGTTTCAGTGGTCAGTAGTTTTACCACAGCGAGGAATGTTGGTTCGGGCTAATGTTGGATGTACACTTGGATGCAAAGACTTTACAAGGCGGCACATATAAGCGTTGCGTCAGGGACTGCATATGAAATCCACAATAACGTACATTCCTTGACAGGTGAAGAACAAAAATATATAAATAATAAAACACACCCACCGTTAACACTGCGGAAATGGACACATTAACCAAGCAGTGTTCAGTGTCCTGAATCTAAAAGGGTGAATTCTTTTATGCTCATTCATGTGTGTGTGTGTGTGTGTGTGTGTGTGTGTGTGTGTGTGTGTGTTTTAGGGGGACTGCTGACACTCTGTTTTTCACCACCAACCCAAACGGCTCCTGTAGTGAGTCTTGTTCTCATATTGCCACGAAAAATATCAAATGTGTCTAAATACACAGCTGCTTATTGTTTGTCCCTGTTGTTATAAAGTGTGTGTGTTGTACTGTAAGGTGAAAGGGGTGCGCTGGAGTTGAGGAAAACCTCAGATTTCGGCCGGAGCTTTAAGACTATCGGGAGCAGGATTTACTCGTTTGGTCTGGGCGGCCGTTTTCTCTTCGCTTCAATCATGGCTGCCACGGTACGCTCGTGTGTGTTTGTGTGTGTGTAGTTGGGCATGTCTGTCTGTTCTTTGTTAAACCATAATGTCCTTGTAATTACAGTAAAACGTGACAATTGGGAGAATGTAAAGACATTTAAATGGTTTTCACAATTTTTTTCGTTGTATTTTCATTCTCTCTCTTTCTCTGTGTATCAGAGTTCGATGCGCATGATTCATGTGTCTGTGGATCAGGGTGACGTTTGGGACATGGCCCAGTTGCCGGACGTGGGACACGAACAGTTTTACTCCATACTGTCTGCCAACGACGACATGGTTTTCATGCATGTGGATGAACCTGGTGGTCAGTTTTGTGTGTTTGCGCATGTGTATTTACACGTGGTCCTCAAGCTAGTAAGATTAAACCATGTCATTAAAGTCCTCATTGTGTTAGTCTTTCTTATTCATCATTCTGACAATATTACACTACTTACACTATGTATTGTATGAAGTAAGATTGAAACCTGCATTGTATCCTGACCTGGATAGTGTCTTGGCTGCACCTGAGGTTTAAATTTGACTGACGGTAACTCAAGGTTGTCGATTGCGTATCTCTCACTCCTCTCGTCCTCTCCAGACTCAGGGATGGGCACGATCTACGTGTCTGATTACCGAGGCATCGTCTTCTCCAAGTCCCTCGAGCGCCATCTTTACACGTCCACAGGCGGCGAGACTGACTTCACTGTCGTCAGCTCGCTCAGGGGCGTCTACATGACCAGCATGCTGGCTCACGGTACACAAACAAGCGCACATATATCTCCAGTCTGGAATGAACTTTCATCACCCCCACCTTGGACAAAAGAACATAACGTTTAATGAAAGTAGCATGCGCTTATTGGACGTTATTAATTATTTCTTTTAGTTTTAGTTTAAAAAATAGTCTACGTTATTTGTTTTAAACTGTCCTTATGATATTCTCCATTTAGCTAATCTCTTAAAACGCTTTATCTACAGTCGCTTTCAGGCTTTCTTGTATCAGATGTGCTGGTTTATCTGCTGAGTGCTCTTCCAAAAAGCTCTGCGACAGGAGATTGTGTGTGTACTGGTGAGTCCTGGTGTGTGATGTAAGCTGGTGTGTGTTGGTCTGTCCAGATGGTTCTGTTCAGTCCGTGGTAACGTTCAATCAGGGAGGAAATTGGATGCCTCTGAAGAAACCTTGGAACGCAGAGTGCGACTCCACTGCAAAGGATCCGGTCATGGTGAGAGTCCTTTTAAACAAACACACACATGCAGACAATGCAGGTCTAGTTTAGAGGAATATATTAGTGTAGGTGGTTCACGTTCACGTCAATTTAGGCTTGCACCAAGAGCAGGAACGATGTCAGTGAAGGTCCTTGCCAGTGAAGAGTCATTTTGCATATTTTGCTTGAGCAGAGTAGTTCTAAAAGGGCTATTTAGGGAGAATATACACTGCCAGACACATATTTGTAAATTTGTTGGACTGAAGCCATGCCTCCTTCCTTAATGGTACTGTGCGTGTGTGTACTGCCAGGTACATCGATGGGAGACACATGCACAGTGCCAGAGGAAGTTCATGATGAAACGCTGCTAATTAATGAAGGATACTATTATTAGATCAGCATGTGCTGTTAAGCATTTGATTCATACAGAGACACCTGAATTCATTCTGTCATCATCGCCATTTAACTTGCCTTCGCAGCGACTGTGATTAGGAGTGGAAGAGTCTTAAATCATAGCATCATGCAAACCGTGACTCTTTATAGCTATACAAGGCTAGAATTGTGCATTTATTCAGCAGTCTGTCATATTGCATGGAGGAAATGGTAAATTGTTTGTGTGTGTGTCTGTGTGTGTGTGTTGCTATAGTGCAGTCTCCATATTCACGCCTCCTACAGCACATCGATGAGGCTCACCGTGCCAATGCTGCCGCTGACCGAACCTAGCGCTGTTGGTCTCATCCTTGCTCATGGTACTCTCTCTCTCACACACACACACACACACACACACACACACACACACACACACACACACTTGCAGATTTCTATCTGTAAACCACCTACTGTATATTCTGAACTGTGGAAAATCTTTATCCATGTTGCTTTGTTGTTCAGTTGCAATATTGTACCACACATGTTAATTTATGGCATAGAAATACACTCCTAGAAGAAAAGAGAAACATTTTCATGATTTCGCATACTGTCCATACTAAATCGTATCTGAGATGAGGTTAGTGTGTCCCAAATCTTACGTATGTTTAAACGAGTATCCCGAAGGTACCCGGATGGTCTGCGATTTCTGCTAGATTTTTCCGAGTGTGGATCTGTGGACACCGTTTCAGCTAATATTACTCACAAACTCCTTGCATGAGGGAGGAGGAGCTTTGTGAAGGATCGCTTCGCTGAATTCAAGCACGTATTTTAGAGAGGTGTAAATGAAATGTGGGAAAATCTATCAAGGGAATGATCAATTTTATACGACCCCAATTCTGAAAAAGTTGGAACAGTAAGGAAAATGCAAACAAACAAACAAACAAAAAAACCCCTAGAGAGTCATTTGAAAATTCAGTTCGCTCTGTACTATATTGAAATCACATTATTAATACGTTATTTGATTTATTTAACTTTGTGAATTTGATTTATTCTTGAAAATATACATTCATTTCAAATCTGACTACTGTAGCACACTCCAAAAAAGTTGGGACAGTCGACTGTTTAGCACTGTGTAACATCGCCTTTTCTTTTAATAACACTTAGGCGTTTGGATGCTGGGTGAAGATACCAGTTAGTTAAGTTTAGCAAGAGGAATTTTCCCCCATTCATCCATTATGCATTTCTTCAGATGCGCAACTGTACGGGGCCTTCGTTGCCTTATTTTGCGCTTCATAATGCGCCATACATTCTCAATAGGAGACGGGTCAGGACTGCAGCAGGCCATGCTAGTACCCGCACTCTCTGCTTATACAACCATGCAATTGTAATCTGCGCAGAATGTGGTTTGGCGTTGTCCTGCTCTGGATGGCAGCATATGTTGCTCTAAAATGTGTGTATATATATTTCTGCATTAATGGTGTCCTCACAGATGTGCAAGTTACCCATACCATAGGCACTGACACGTCCCCATACCATGACGGACGCTGGTTTTTGGACCTGACTCTGATAATAGCTTGGACGGTCCTTTTCCTCTTTGGCCCGGAGAACACGACAGCTGTTTTATCCAAAAACTATTTGAAATATTGACTCGTCGGACCACAAAACACGACTCCACTGAGCTACTGTCCATCTCAGATGAGACCGAGCCCAGAGAAGTCGGCGGTGCGTCTGGACAGCGTTGATGTACGGCTTCTGCTTTGCATAGTAAAGCCTTAACTTGAATCTGTGGATCCATCCGTTACAGCCTCATGACAGTTTTTAAGATGGTGACGTCTGAGGGATTGGAGATCATGCACATTCAGAAGTGGTTGGACTTGTCTTTATATTATGTTGTTGTTTTTTTTTTTTTGTGTGTTTTTTTAAATACAAGTCAAAGTACATTTACATATCACTGTAGTATAAATTATATAAGGAATAATGAATGAAGAAAAGCTGAAATTCAACGAGAAGTTTGTTTACGGTGACCATGTTCTCTTCCGTTACGTGACGTGTTTGTCTTTTACTACACACATACTTTTAGTACATGGTATAAGTAGATGAATTGAGATGCAGCGCTTGAGATGGTGTAGATCTTTGCTCTAGCTCTTAAATACACTTTGAAAGAACCTTTCCTCCTCAGGCAGCGTGGGGGACGCCGTGTCCATCATGTCTCCTGACGTTTACGTGTCTGGTGACGGCGGGTACACGTGGGCGCGAGCGCTCAAAGGACCGCACCATTATGCCATCCTGGACTCTGGAGGACTGCTGGTGGCCGTGGAACACAATCCCGTCCAGCCCATCTCGCAGATCAAGTGAGTCCTGATGCATACACTCGGTGCAAAAAAAACAAACCTAAAGAGACATATTATTTTGGAATAAACCACGAAGGACCTGTTCTTGTTCTTAAACAACGAAAAAGACAGGAATCTTAACATTGACCCTCGTTTATAAAATCTATGAATATGCAAATTGTAAACCCCACATGCCCCGCCCCTTTCTTCTGCTTCTACCCATCCATTTCATTTCGTGGGCTGTATTTGCATACTGGAACATGATTGGCTCTTGTACTTTATGACGCAGTAACATGCGTTTGCATGTTGTGTTGAACGCTGACTCAAACTTTCTTTTGAGAGGTTTTCATTTTGTCCAGTCTGTGTATTTAAATGAATTCTCCTGAAAGTGATCTAACAATGAAAGTACACGTTTTATTAAATTTAGAGAAGCAGAGAAGGACAGACGCAAGCTCAGTCGCATGAGGCAGAGACTCGGCAGAGTTACTAAGCGTTATTTATCTGTGGTGGTGGCGGCTGTGTTGAAGTCGCTCAGCAGTGTGTCGCAGCCGGAGACGATACGGTTTGCTCGGACTAACAGAAGCTCTTTGTTCACAGTTGACAGTTTGCAGAGCTCTGGTTCAAAGGAAGCACTGATGTTAATTCACACTGTGAGGGAAAATAAGGCAGAACACATTTAGTTGCGTCTCACTGACCAGAAAATATCAGTATTTCTGTCTGTCTGTGTGAATTCAGCACTAACTCAGCAGACAGTTTTATGGTGATCTGGTTTTCATTTTCGAATTGCTGGTGATTAATATGGCACAAACAAGTCATTCATTTTCTATTGATGATGTTGTTACTTAGTTTTCTGTGCACACCCCCCCCCATCACCCTTTAATTTATTTGACTGAAACTGAGTTAAATGGATGAAAACGAGTCAATATTACATGATTATAAATGGACTGCATCGTAATAAACATTTTTCTTAAAACACTAAAACGCAGAGTTTTTTTTTTTTTTAAACTAGATTAACACGGAATTAAATTTGTATCAGTTTTGAAAGTAATGTGTGTGTTCTGGCCTAGCGCTTGGCTGAAAAATGAAACTAAGAGTAAACCTTGTGCTCTTTGTACTTTCTTTTTATTATTTTGTGTGTGTGTGTGTGTGTGTGTGTGTGTGTGTGTGTGTGTGTGTGTGTGTATATATTATATAATATAATATAATATAATATAATATAATATATTTTATATATATGTAATATATATTCTTTGGCCATTTTATTTTCTTGCCACTATCTCCATTTAACTTCTAAACTACATTTCTGATTTTATTTGAATTAAACTGAACTCTTACTCTGCTCTTGTTCAACTGTTTGTTTTTTTTGGGGGGGGTTTGCTTTTCCTTCCGCCTTTTTTCACTGTCAGGTTCTCGACGGACGAGGGCCAGTGTTGGCATGTATATAACTTCACAGACACGCCACTGTACTTCACGGGTTTGGCCTCGGAGCCTGGAGCTCAGTCCATGACCCTCAGCCTGTGGGGTTTCAGACAACCGGTGTTCAGCCAACACTTAGTGTCCATGACTATAGACTTCCACCAGCTGCTCTCCAGAAACTGTGAGTGTATGCGAGAGCGCGCGTGTGTGTGTGTGTGTGTGTGTGTGTGTGTGTGTGTGTGTGAGAGAGAGAGAGAGAGAGGCTTGCGTTATCACTGCACTAGGACTGCAGAAGAACACTCCACGTATGTGTGAGTACATGCGTAATGCCACGTACATATGCGACTAAACTAAAAGAACTGTCTAAACTCTAAAAGAAAGTGTCGTATTGTGAATGTCACACAACCGTTCAAATACAGTATTAAGTGCTCTTATAATATCGCATAATACTTATAATAATATAGTAGTGGCATTTTCCCTGAAGGGGAATTTTGAGTTGTGTGCTTTACTAAATAATTCACAAATATTTAGAGGCTGTGATTAATCTAGCGAACACACTGCTTTGCAGTCTAGTGTGTCTGTGTTTATAGTGTTTCTGAATGCTTTAAATTCCTCACTCATCCTTGACTCTCTCCTCTCTCTCTCTCTCTCTCGCTCGCTCGCTCTGTCTCCCCCTGCAGGCGGGGAGGAGGATTACGTGCAGTGGCTCGCCCATTCCGATAACACTGGCAACCCGAACGATGGTTGTGTGCTGGGATATAAAGAAACGTACTTACGGCTACGCAAAGACTCGGCATGCCGAAACGGGAGGGATTTCGTCATCACCAAGCAGCCCACGCCGTGTCCCTGCACTCTGGACGACTTCCAGTGGTGAGAATTGGTTTTGATGGAAGTTTAGAAATGTTTCGTTTGGGGGGGTGGTTCATAAACATATATATATATATATATATATATATATATATATATATATATATATATATATATATATATATATATATATATATATATTTATATTTATATTTATTTATTTATTTTTACATAAACTTGCGTAAAGGCATCGTGAAAAAATCACTGGGGTCCTTGGAATTTAGAGAATTGTGCTGGGTAAATAAATTGGTGGATGAAATGGGTAATTAATAAACAAATGAAAAAGGTAAAAAGGAATCACTACTGAAGGAAAGGCATGAGAGAGACTGCTGAATCTGGTCTGTATAATGCCTCTCCTCCCAAACCTGGGCTTTTTTTTCTTTCTTCTCAATCCTGCAGTGATTTTGGCTACTACCGTGCCGTGAACAGCTCCGAGTGTGTGGAACAGCCGGAGCTGCAGGGCCACTCGCTCGAGTTCTGTCTGCATGGCCGTAAAGAGCAGCTTCAGACTAGCGGGTACTGCATAGTCTGTCATTCATTATTGTTTTATTATGTGTTTGAACATTAAATGTGCTGCGTATGAGACATGAAGCATGAGTACCTCGACAGTGACACTGTTAATGTTATGTGCTATATCCCAACGTCTTTCCGATGGCGTACTGATAATGACGAGTGGAAAACTATTACTCGTACTTCAGATTGGGTTCATGGATTTTCATGAAATCATTCATGATTTTCAAATTTTTTAAGGGTTTCAAGTAATGCTCGAATGAGTTCATGCCATGTTTCCTCCAAAATACCAAACGGATAACCCTTTAATCCAAACCAAATAAAAACACTAAACACTTCTGTCATCTGTCCTTTTGTCTAATTTGTACTTTGATTGGACAATGTGTGCTCGTTCTATCTGCTTTGAATTTCTCTTACAAAGCCGCTTTGAGGGGGGAAAATGATGATGGAGTAAATAATCCACTCATCACGATTGTCACTGATCGGCTGTGTAAAATCTGCAGTCTGGATGAGAGAGAAATCAGCCTCAGCCTCAGCCCCCCCCCCAAACACTTTTGCCGTTTTTCATACGGTCGTTATTTTTCCTCATGCTTTGTGCTGTGCTATACAGTTACAGGAAGATCCCAGGAGACCGGTGTGAGGGAGGCACGCAGCCGGAGAGGAAACTGATCGACCTGAGCAAGAAGTGTGTCAGTAACCTGCTTAGTCCAGAGCTTCTGGTGAGAGATCTGTACTTTTTAATGCTAATCAGTGTTAACTGGAATCTGGACACAAGTTAGAGCCAAAGTTGCATGTTTATCAGTCAGAGTCTCAGTCAGGAAGCTTGGCTCCTGTAGTGTCCGTCATCATCCTGGTTCTGCTCGTCTGTGCCGTGGCTGGGGTCCTACTCGTCAAGAAGTACGTGTGTGGAGGAAGGTAAGATCTGACTGAATTATATAAAGCGAGTGGAATGGAGTTGTGTTGTCAGTTATCAGTTTGATATTGACACGTGTGTGTGTGTGTGTGTGTGTGTGTGTGTGTGTGTGTGTTAGGTTCCTGGTGCACCGTTATTCAGAGATGCAGAGGCATGTGGAGGCTAATGCCATTGAAGGTGTGGACGACGTGGATGCTCCAGAGGAAGACAAGACTCATTACAATGAGGACTCAGATGAGGTATCAACACCAACACTATTTTGAGCTGTATTACATTTTTAACATAACTATTCTGAAAGGGTGTTTTTGTGTTTCTGTAGGACCTTCTGGCTGGAAATTGAGGCAGGAATTTCTCAGGTAGTGTCCTAAAGCTTACTAGTGAGTAACTGGAATGCCCTCTTCGGTACCCTCTTCGTGTGTGCGATCAGTAATGTTTGATTATTTATGTGTCTTCTTTCTCTGATTGGTGACAGGTAAACGTTAAACCCCGTGTGGGGATAGTGACAGCCCGGACCAGTTTACTGAAGGATGAGGAAACGAAAGTGTAGACTTTTTTTCAAATTAATTGGTTCCAGCCACTGGACAGGAGGCAGTTGGAGGATTTTTGTGACGATGGTTTTCTTTTTGGACGCCTCTTTATTTTCCTCTTTGTGTGTTTCTTCTTCGGCAGACTACTTCACTGGTTGTAGTTTGACGTTTGTTTTCTAGCAAGTCTGATTTTTGAGAAATTTTCATTCCTTTAAGACTTAAGGATTGTAATGGTTATGGTGTAGGGTTTCACTTTACTGCAAATATTAGTAATAACATGAGATCACAGAGCTTAAAGGACTAGTTCAACCTAACTTGTGGTTACAACAAATACAAATTTCTAAATGTTTCCCTGTACTGAGAAAAGAACTCAAAGTTTCAGCGTAAAGGTGTAAAGATTAAATAAATATAAAGAACGTAGTTCTGGTCGCATTACGTCTTCCTGTATCCATGTGGCATGAGACTCTCAGAACTAACTCTGATCGTATTCTAATTCTTCCTTCTCTTAAAGGACTGAATAATTCCTGACTAAACCTTTATTGACGCACCAGCAACTGCCCTTAGACTTCCATTTATAAGTGAGTTTGGCATAAACAAGCTTTCTGTTACTTTCTCGGTGCAGGGGTGGGGGATTCAGTGAAAAACCCTGAATTATTTTGTTAAATGCAAACTGTTATAGGGACAGAGACAAAAAAATATAATATAAGCTTGTGAGGACCTTAAGACTTCTGATTGACACACCAGTGCCATTTTTATCCATATATTTCTTTTTTATATATAAGAATTCAGCCTGAGTAATTAAAGCAGTATTGCAAAACAATAACAGTTCATTAAGCTAAAGTTCAAGGAGTGTGTTCATGTTTGTACAGGCTAGACAACAAGCTAAATGGACATGCTGTGCAACAATAGCACTTGCATTGCTTCTAGCTCTTTCCCTGTTACTTCCTTGGATGAAGGTACTTTCATACCTGCACTGTGGGTTTTTACTGATGACCCACTAAGCTCATCTTATTGTAAAATAAGCCAAGAGTTTCTAAGCAGTTGTGCACTAGCAAAAAAAAAAAAAAAAAAAAAAAAAAGCTCCTGATGGCATAAGATAAGTTTTTTTTTTTTTTGTTTGTTTGTTTTTTGTATGATTTTGTATTAAGTAATACACTAGGCGAAATGAATGATAAGGGAGATTGAGAACGTATGTTTTTACTACGCAAAGGTATAATTACTTTTCATAGCAATAATTAATCGAATGACTATTTGTCTAATCTTAACTACGACACGGTGTGTGATGTGTAAACCCGACAGTATTGGGCAACAATGCAATGTATGTATGTAAGTAATTAGCTCGATAAAGGGCCACTTTTATTTCAGATTTTATGCCAGTCGGGAAATAAAACCCACAAGGCCAGTCGGTGTAAGACTACGATCGATTTGAGTGCACAGATTTGTCAGGAGGGCGTCTGCCCAAATAAGATGTGAATACAGTACTTTTTATGTACTGATTTTTAATAATGCACGTCTCAGGGGCCCCTGGTTTTCACCTTCAGCTTCAAAATGTGATGAGAAAAACCTTGAGTGAGTTTCGGTGTTTGATCGCTGGATGGATTTGTCAGTATTCGGTATTTTTAATGCTACTGGGGTAATTCAGAGAATTTACAGCATCTGTCTTTGAATGTAAGGGGAATAAACACGACGTTGTAATTCCAGTGCTGTAAATAAGATATGTACAGATAAGCTACTGTTCGTAACTACATTTCATATGTCTGACGTCTCAATCCAAGTCTCGGAAACCCATTCAAAATGTAAAGCCTTGATTGAGAAGATTTTGTTGTCTTTATTTGTTGTTGGTTGTTGTCCCCCCTCACCCCCCAAGTCAGAATAAAGAATTTAAAACACCTATACCATCGTGGGTTTTCTTTGTGTGAGCATAGAGCGCTTGGGGATATTTAACAAACCGAAGTCAAATTAGAGTTTATGGTATATCCACTTGTGTGTGTGTGACTTTTGTGTAAAACAAATTACTGTGAATTAGTTATCAAATCCACCAAATAAGGAGCAAATAACGCACATCCGAGGTGGCAATGAGGCCGTTACACCTCGGGTGTGCATTTATTGTCCAATAATTCAACGAACAGGAGTCAATTATTCCTTACTTATTTCTGGAAATATCAATTTTCTGTCAATTTGTTTGTTGTTAAATGTGTGTGCCGTGGTGGTTAGTTCAGTTAACTGCAAAGTGACCTAGAACTGTAATGCGGTCAAGACCTGACTGGAACTACTTTAGCTGCCCGTTCACTGAAAAATCATTGCACACCTCGGAACATCTATCAGCCAATCAGAATCGAGAATTCAGTAGCGCTGTGGTATACGCAACTTTAAATGCTGTTATGACTGATGTTATAGCAGCTATAAAAATTAATTTCCTCATCTGCTTCTCTTTTGCCATGTCATAGAGAAACCTGTGTTCTGAAGATATCTGACAACTTAAAATTACACCGTCAACTCTTAACTCCTTGCCTAAATGTCTAACACTCTATCCATCTATATCCATCCATCCATCCATCCATTTTTTTTATTCCGCTTATCCTACAGGGTCGTAGGGAACCCGGAGCCTATCACAGGGCGCATGGGACACAATCACATACACGTTCACACACTACAGACACTTTGGACATGCCAATCAGCCTACCATGCATGTCTTTGGACTCGGGAGGAAACCGGAGTACCCGGAGGAAACCCCCGGGCACACACCGGGGGAATTGAATCCTCAACCCTGGAGGTGTGAGGTGAACATGCTAACTGCTAAACCAGCAATTACACAAGGATTTTATTTTACTCAGGTTATTTATTTACTATTTTATACTATCCCTCTTTTCACAGCTTAACAGACATATGAAATCTTTTACAAAATTGTATGAGTTTTCGAGACATGAGGATGTTATTTATTTGCTTTCTTTTTGGGATGTGTGTTTTCCATCCATGTTTACTTGATGGTCATTATTTGTAGTTACACACCAGCTGCGTTTACATGGTCAACAATAATCCACTCTTAACCTGATTAAGACCATACTTTGATTAAGAAACTACCATGTAAACAGCAATTTTTATTTGCCTTAATCTAATTAAGGCCATACTCAAATTAAGCTCTAATCGAATTAAGACAGGTGGAGTACTCCTATTTTCGCATTATGGACGTGTATTACAGACATGTAAACATCTTAATCACAAGATTAACGTCGTGAGTTTTCACCGCATTTTGCGACAGGACACGATCACACACGGCAGTTCTCAACATTTTACGGCGAATAAGAGACTTCGGCCGCGTCCCAAACCGCATACATTTCTACTATAGGCCTGTAGTGGGGAAAAATACATGTATCTGGGCGACTATATAGATGATAAATACGCGGTTTGAGACGCAGCCCCACAGCTTCAAGCAGTTGTCTATTAGCACGTACAGCATGACTAATAATTAACTGCACTTAAAGCGTTCGTAAATAAATGAATAAAAACACCCAAAACTGTATACGGTCCCATAACGAAGTCGAACTGTATGTTAATACGTAAGATTCTGGTGGGACGTCGACGGCGTGGTGCGGTGACGTAATGACGTGTGCTGTTAATCGAACTATGTTCTAGAACATGTAAAAGGGGAACATGACAGGAGTATTCTAAAAGCGACTCATGCATTCTAAAAGCGACTCGTTTTCAGACTGGGCGCCATTTTGCCGCGCTGTGTTCCTGTGCGCGAGAGAGTTGTGATTGGGCTCTGCGCGCCGCCGTTGGAGCCAATCAGAGGTGATAATAGCGGGAGGACGGTGAGTGTGGGCGGTGCTGAGAGGGAATGGCACTCGGTAACAGAAGGCGATTGGTGTGCGTCCGACCAACCAAAAGACTACAATAATTATAAACAGGAAATTAAGGGGCACTATCCGTGTGCGTGTTAACCCGGACGGTGTAATTCTCAGATGAATTGGACCGAGTTAGCCGAGAAGCTAACCGCTATAAAGAGGCTTAGCTAGCGTAGCTAACATACCCGTCGGTGTCTTTGTGTTGTTAGCAAAAATAAATAAATAGTTAGCGTCTGTTTCTCAAACCAGAAGTTAAAACATGTCCCTTCGTGAGGATGAAAGTTATTGATCCTGGCATGTTCTTCCAAAAGCACAGAATTTATTTACTGGCCTAAGTAACGTTATAAGTCACGTTTTAACGATAACTTCGTTATAACGTTATACTGCATTTATTAAACCAGCGGACATGACCGTATCCCACATGCGTAAACTTGACTTGCTAGGGCACTAAACAGAACGTAGGGCGTCGTCGATTGGGGTGCATTTGTAGTGTGCGTGTGAAGGGAGCGAGGAGCAGTTTGGGATACGACCCGTGACTCCAACAGTGCAAACGAGCCAATTCATTCCAAGCTGTTGTCCGCCGCAACCATGAAAATAAGGAGTTTATTTCTTTATTTTTTCTTTAATTATCTTGTATTTAAGGTGCAATGTGTCACTTATTAAACTTATTCGTGTAGGGTAGGGCATTAATCGCAACACTAGGCTTGTAATATTGTTCATGTGGTGAAAAGTTTATTTATATCCATGTTCTGGCTCCATGTTCTACTTGAACTAAAATGACTAGGCCAAATAGAAAAAAATGTCGCTTGAATGCAAATTATATCAATAATGATTATTATCGAATTGAATGCTCATACATTTATATTTACATTTACATTTATTCATTTAGCAGACGCTTTTATCCAAAGCGACTTCATAAGATGAGCACCTTTATATCAGAGCTCATGTAATCTGGATGTCACCTAGAATATACCCTGAATTACACCCCATTCAGCACAGCTATGTATTTGGGGAAAAGGGGTGGGACCAGGTGGGGGGGACACTGGACTGGGTACCAAAACATCACAGGGCATGATCTCACACATTCACATGCTACTGCCAATTTGGAAATGCCAATCAGCGTACAATGCATCTTCGGACTGGTGGAGGAAACCCCCGAAGAACGGGGAGAACATGCGCTAACGCAGGGCGGAAGCGGGATTCGAACCCACGGCGTACTAACCACTACGCCACCGTGCCCCTCTGAGTGCCTGACTAGAATGTGGATTTTGTGCACCGCCAAAATGTACCACTAAACTAAATCCTTCCCTCTGTACTCGTACCTGTTTCCTCTGTTTGTGTTCCCGCAGTGTAGTGTTGAGCCTTGTTTCTGAATAGACTCTGAGCATGGAGCAGTTCGCCGAGTCGACGAGCGGCGGAGAGCAGATCGTGGTGCAGCCGTCCAGTGGAGCGGTGCAGCAGCAGGTACGAGATCTGCCTCTGAATGCATGGGTGCGGTACTACTGATGACCGGTTGCTGCAGGCCACTGTGTGTTTGTGCGTGAGAAGAGCGTGGTGTTTATAACCGTACGGCTTCGTTCTCTGTGGTCCAGAGCGCAGTGACTGCAGTACAGCTGCAGGCCGACGGCCAGGTGGATGTGGGTTCAGGCCAGCAGGTTCAGACGCTCCAGGTAGTGGTATTCTCCCTCCGGCTCGTCAGCTGTCTGCATGTCCGCGACTACATGAAAAAATTTCCCCGAAATCACACGGTTACCAACGATCATCCGTAAAATAACCCTCATTGCTCTTCTCTTTGAAGGTTGAAGGGCAGCCTTTAATGGTGCAGGTCAGCGGGGGTCAGCTCATCACCCCTTCCGGGCAGCCCATAATGGTACAGGCCATGCCGGGAGGACAGGCGCAGACGATCATGCAGCTACCGGTGACGGGCTCGCAGGGTCTTCAGCAGGTGAGCCAGAGTGTGTGTTTATTATCACATTAATAATAATAACAATAATGTCTGGCTGTGTGTGGTATAAAGTATCAAATAAAAAATTTAAATAGTAGACACCAACTGTTAGTCCCAGCATCCCGAGTAATAGTTGATAATTGTGCTGATTTTTTTTGTTTGTTTGTTTTTGTCATGCGTCTCTGATAGATCCAGCTCGTGCAGCCGGGACAGATTCAGCTCTCAGGAGGTCAAACGCTGCAGGTACAAACAGCACAGGGACAAACTCAGCAGATCATCATCCAGCAGCTGCAAACTGCAGTGACCGCAGGACAGAACCAAGTCTCAACACACACACACACACACACACACAAACACACGCATAAATAAAAACAAAATTACAGTTTGTATGAACGCAGTAGTTTACCATAATGCACTATAAAGACTACATAACATACTGTTTAACACTAGATTAATATTGTATTATATTTATAGAATGCAACACACAAGCTTCTGTGTAAATGTAAATGTGTGTGTGTGTGTGTGTGTGTGTCAGCCTCAGCAGATCACAGTGCAGGGTGAGCAGGCTCAGACGGCGGAGGGTCAGACCATCCTGTACCTGCCGGTCAACGCTGATGGAACCATCCTCCAGCAGGGTAACACAACAAAAACACACTCTAGTGCACAACTGTGATGTTACAGAAAGTGTGTGTGAGCTCTGAGGGAGTCTTCTGATGGAGTTTGTTCTCTTCAGGCGTGATCACTATTCCGGCTGCCAGTTTAGCAGGAGGTCAGATCATCCAGGCGGGTTCAAACGTGAGCGGCACCGGGGGTCAGGGCACCGTGACTGTCGCCGTTCCCGTCACAGGAAACATGGTCAACGCTGGAGGAATGGTCATGGTGGGTCACTCACGGGCTGAGGTTTGCCCAGGTTTACTGGCATTTATCAACAGCATGCAGGACCGACATCTTTCTGACATTATATGTCGTATAAATTTGTTCGCTTAATCACACGCGTTTCTGTCATGGTGCTTCAAGCAGGATCGTAGGCCGATAGTAAAGTTGTATTACTTGTGTATTTATTAGATGGTCCAAAGCGGCGGCTCTGTCCCGACCATGCAGCGGATCCCTCTCCCCGGAGCTGAGATGCTGGAGGAGGAGCCGCTCTACGTCAACCCCAAGCAGTACCACCGCATCCTGAAGAGACGCCAGGCCCGCGCCAAGCTGGAGGCCGAGGGCAAGATCCCCAAAAGGAGGAGGGTGAGTTAAACACACAAAACTCGCAGATATAATGGATTTACTTTCTGCGAGAAATGTTTCTATGTTACAGTAATGAGGTTCCAGCCTTTAAAGATGTGGTGTGTGTTTTTATTTTTGTTTTAGAGTGTGTTAAACCTGTATTAATCGCATCATTTAAATAAAAACATAATACAAACGTGACTCTCAATATTGCCTGATTAATTTTTTCCGTTTCAGATTATTGTTTGTATAATTTTTTTTTCATTCTGGATGTTAGCTCCACCTCAGCTCCGTCCCTTTTTCTTAAACAACCCCCCCCCCCTTAAGGTGGCCGCAGTTTTGGAACACATCCTAAGAGTTAGTGATGGTCTATGTGTGTGTGTGTGTGTGTGTGCGTGGGTGTGTTAACCTGACTTGTTCTTATTGTCCTAGAAATACCTGCACGAGTCTCGTCATCGGCACGCCATGGCACGGAAGCGTGGTGATGGCGGGCGCTTCTTTTCGGGGAAGGAGAAGGATGAGCTGGACGTGCAGGTGAGCGGGAGGCTCCAGATCAATCCCAGCACTGATTGGACTGCCTTCTCAGCCCCACCCCCTGGGATAAATATGGCAGGCTTTTAAGCAATACATGTTCACCTTTGCCAGACAAAGAAGACTGTGCACATGCGCGCTTGTGTGTGTGTGATAATTCTGTCAGGCTTTTTCACATGCATGCATCTTTTATTATTGCTGAGAATGTGTGGCTCGATGCTGGAACTGTAGAATAATCAGAATTTCCTTAAAACGCTGCAGCAGCCGTGGAATATTTCAAGTGGGAGGTTTGTTAATAAGTGCTTTTGTGTATTTGGTTGGATCTGAGCAGTGACTGGAGGATGCCGTGATACACGCCTCTTAGATAAGAAGGGCTTAATTTTTTTTGCATGATTAACTTAATAATAATAATTAGTATTATAATTATGTAATAAATACATAGTAAATATGTCCAGCACTTTATCCTTATGTCACGTGTCGTGACGTAACGGAGATAAGGCAGGATGCAATCGCAGTAAAACAGGTTTATTTAAGAGAGAGACAGGCAGACAAATCCAAAACGTGATCCAAAACGTAATCCATAAACAGGTCAGGCGATCGGAAAACAGGCATAAAGGGGCAAGGCGGGGATCAAGGTTCCGGTCACGGAAATACAGGGTCGAGGAACAAAACAAGAAACATGAACTATAGCGCGGGACTGGTAGCGGAGAAACCAGCGTGAACTAAACTAACTAACCTGAACATGAACCTAAACATGAACCTAAACATGAACCATGAAACATGACGTAAACTAATACTATGGATATCTATCGTGAGGACTCTAAACAAAGTGACCAACTCCTTCAAACTACTCTAATATTCCGCGCCGTGTGCTGGGAGGCGTGCGGTATATATACATACATAATCAGCTTTGTAATGGATGACGGCTGAGGGCAATTCAGACACACGTGACACAATAGCCAATGACAGAACAGGGAGGAGACATAACAAAACATAACAAATGCACGTGTCCAAATGTCACGAATGTCAACAACGATAAAGCAGGTGCTCGCGCACCTTGCACAGCAGCATGCATTCACATGCTCTTCAGCCTGCTGCTTAAAGGGGAAGTCGTGACAGAACCCCTCCCCAAGGGCACTCCTCCCGGAGCGCCATGAAACATCCATCTCCATCGGCGGCCCCGGCCCCCTGGGCAGAATGTCCCAAGCAGAGCCAGGAGACCACACGGCGTTTTTGGCGAAACAAAAAGGCAGAGCGACGTTCACGGCAGAGCAGGAAAGCAGAGTGACGTCCACAGCAGAGCAGGAAAGCATAGTGACATCCGCGGCGGAACAGGAAAGCGGAGCGACGTCCTCGGCGTAAAAGGAAAGCGGAGCGACGTCCTCGGCAGAACAGGAATGCGGAGCGACGTCCTCGGCGGAACAGGAAAGCGGAGCGACGTCCTCGGCTGAACAGGAAAGCGGAGCGACGTCTTCGGCGGAACAGGAAAGCGGAGCGACGTCCTCGGCAGAACAGGAAAGCAGAGCGACGTCCTCGGCGGAGCAGGAAGGCAGAGTGACGTCCTCGGCAGAGCAGGGAAACAGAGCGACGTACTCAGCAGTGCAGGAAAGCGGAGAGACGTCCTCGGCTGAACAGGAAAGCAGAGCGACGTCCTTGGCGGAGCATGGAAGCAGACCGACGTCCTCGGCGGAGCAGGAAAGCGGAGCGACGTCCTCGGCGGAGCAGGAAATCGGAGCGACGACCACAGCCAGGCAGACAGGCTGAGCGGAGTCCTCGGCGGAGCATGAAGGCAGAGCGACGTCCTCGGCGGAGCAGGGAAGGAAGCAGGGCGACGTCCTCATTGGAGCATGAACGCGGAGTGACGACCACAGCCGGGCAGGCAGGCTGAGCAACGACCACAGCCGGGCAGACAGGCTGGGCGAAGTCCTCGTCGGAGCATGAAAGCAGCGCGACAACCACAGCAGGGCAGGCGGGCTGAGCGGAGTCCTCGGCGGAGCATGAAGGCAGAGCGACGTCTACAGCTGAACAGGAAGACTGAGCGACGACCTCGGCTGAACAGGAAGACTGAGCGACGACCTCGGCTGAACAGGAAGACTGAGCGACGACCTCGGCTGAACAGGAAGACTGAGCGACGACCTCGGCTGAACAGGAAGACTGAGCGACGACCTCGGCTGAACAGGAAGGCTGAGCGACGACCTCGGCTGAACAGGAAGGCTGAGCGAAGACCTCGGCTGAACAGGAAGACTCAGCGACGACCTCGGCTGAACAGGAAGACTGAGCGACGACCTCGGCTGAACAGGAAGGCTGAGCGACGACCTCGGCTGAACAGGAAGGCTGAGCGACGACCTCGGCTGAACAGGAAGACTGAGCAACGACCTCGGCTGAACAGGAAGACTCAGTGACAACCTCGGCTGAACAGGAAGACTGAGCGACGACCTCGGCTGAAAAGGGAGGCTGAGCGACGTCCACAGCTCAACAGGGTGGCTGAGCGACGACCTCAGCTGAGCAGGGAGGCTGAGCGACGTCCACAGCTGACCAGGGAGGCTGAGGCACCAGGTGAACCTTGGGCATGGGCGGAGCTTGGGTGGCCATGTCAGTAGACTCTGGCATGAGAAGAACTTGGCTGTGCTTGTCAGCAGACTGGGGCATGAACAGAACTTGGCTGTGCGTGTCAGCAGACTCTGGCGTGAGCAGAACTTGGCTGCGCGTGTCAGCAGACTCGGGCGTGAGCAGAACTTGGTCGGCCGTGTCGTTCGTTAGACTTGGGCGTGAGCAGAACTTGGTCGGCCATATCAGTAGACTTGGGTGTGACATCAGGAACTTGAGACTTGACTTGGACTTGGATCTCGGGGACTTGAAACTTGACTTGGATTTCAGAAACTTGAGACTTGACTTGGACTTGGATTTCAGAGACTGGAGACTTGACTTGGACCTCAGGGACTTGAGACTTGACTTGGACTTGGACCTCAGGGACTTGAGACTTGACTTGGATTTCAGAAACTTGAGACTTGACTTGGACTTGGACCTCAGGGACTTGAGACTTGACTTGGATTTCAGAAACTTGAGACTTGACTTGGACTTCAGTGACTGGAGACTTGACTTGGACCTCAGGGACTTGGTTGTCCGTGTTAACATCAACTTGGTGGCTCATCTGCTAATAATGCATGTGGAATAGAAGATCAGCACTGTTCGCCACATTAACTCCCTTCAACAGCTCATCCAAGTTGTAGCTCTGCCCTGGTTCTCCAAACTCCCTCAGAAACAGGTCCGAGAACTGCCTACTGTCCTCCAGTACCCGGGGTCTCATGGCTGCTACTCGCTGTGCCAAAAAATCGGGACATCATGAACTTAATCCATTGTTTCTCCCTTGGCTTCAGGTCAAACAGGCTGGAGAAGTAACTCTGGCAGTCAATCATATAATATGATAATATGATAACCAAAGAAGCCATCATACCGATCAGGAAGGTCCATGAAAGTCCATTGCGCAAAACTGCATAGAATCCAAGGCGGGGATGATTGGTGTGGACCTCCGGGTTCTGCGTTCTCTCCGTTCTCGTGCTGCATCCATGAATGGCAGAATATTCTGTCACGTGTCGTGACGTAACGGAGATAAGGCAGGATGCAATCGCAGTAAAACAGGTTTATTTCAGAGAGAGACAGGCAGACAAATCCAAAACGTGATCCAAAACGTAATCCATAAACATGCAAGAGGTCAGGCGATCGGCAAACAGGCATAAAGGGGCAAGGCGGGGATCAAGGTTCCGGTCACGGAAATACAGGGTCGAGGAACAAAACAAGAAACATGAACTATAGCGCGGGACTGGTAGCGGAGAAACCAGCGTGAACTAAACTAACTAACCTGAACATGAACCTAAACATGAACCTAAACATGAACCATGAAACATGACGTAAACTAATACTATGGATATCTATCGTGAGGACTCTAAACAAAGTGACCAACTCCTTCAAACTACTCTAATATTCCGCGCCGTGTGCTGGGAGGCGTGCGGTATATATACATACATAATCAGCTTCGTAATGGCTGACGGCTGAGGGCAATTCAGACACACGTGACACAATAGCCAATGACGGAACAGGGAGGAGACATAACAAAACATAACAAATGCACGTGTCCAAATGTCACGAATGTCAACAACGAAAAAGCAGGTGCTCGCGCACCTTGCACAGCAGCGTGCATCCACATGCTCTTCAGCCTGCTGCTTAAAGGGGAAGACGTGACACCTTACAGTCACTGTTTCAGAGCCAAAACCCAACTCGTCCGCCTGTATGGCACTGTACTGTACCGCGTGTGTGTGTGTGTGTGTGTGTGTGCGATCAGTAATGTTTGATTATTTATGTGTCTTCTTTCTCTGATTGGTGACAGGTAAACGTTAAACCCCGTGTGGGGATAGTGACAGCCCGGACCAGTTTACTGAAGGATGAGGAAACGAAAGTGTAGACTTTTTTTCAAATTAATTGGTTCCAGCCACTGGACAGGAGGCAGTTGGAGGATTTTTGTGACGATGGTTTTCTTTTTGGACGCCTCTTTATTTTCCTCTTTGTGTGTTTCTTCTTCGGCAGACTACTTCACTGGTTGTAGTTTGACAGTTTGTTTTCTAGCAAGTCTGATTTTTGAGAAATTTTCATTCCTTTAAGACTTAAGGATTGTAATGGTTATGGTGTAGGGTTTCACTTTACTGCAAATATTAGTAATAACATGAGATCACAGAGCTTAAAGGACTAGTTCAACCTAACTTGTGGTTACAACAAATACAAATTTCTAAATGTTTCCCTGTACTGAGAAAAGAACTCAAAGTTTCAGCGTAAAGGTGTAAAGATTAAATAAATATAAAGAACGTAGTTCTGGTCGCATTACGTCTTCCTGTATCCATGTGGCATGAGACTCTCAGAACTAGCTCTGATCGTATTCTAATTCTTCCTTCTCTTAAAGGACTGAATAATTCCTGCCTAAATCTTTATTGACACACCAGCAACTGCCCTTAGACTTCCATTTATAAGTGAGTTTGGCATAAACAAGCTTTCTGTTACTTTCTCGGTGCAGGGGTGGGGGATTCAGTGAAAAACCCTGAATTATTTTGTTAAATGCAAACTGTTATAGGGACAGAGACAAAAAAATATAATATAAGCTTGTGAGGACCTTAGACTTTTGATTGACACACCAGTGCCATTTTTATCCATATATTTCTTTTTTATATATAAGAATTCAGCCTGAGTAATTAAAGCAGTATTGCAAAACAATAACAGTTCATTAAGCTAAAGTTCAAGGAGTGTGTTCATGTTTGTACAGGCTAGACAAGCTAAATGGACATGCTGTGCAACAATAGCACTTGCATTGCTTCTAGCTCTTTCCCTGTTACTTCCTTGGATGAAGGTACTTTCATACCTGCACTGTGGGTTTTTACTGATGACCTACTAAGCTCGTCTTATTGTAAAATAAGCCAAGAGTTTCTAAGCAGTTGTGCACTAGCAAAAAAAAAAAAAAACAAAGCTCCTGATGGCATAAGATGAGTGTTTTTTTTTTTTGTATGATTTTGTATTAAGTAATACACTAGGCGAAATGAATGATAAGGGAGTTTGAGAACGTATGTTTTTACTACGCAAAGGTATAATTACTTTTCATAGCAATAATTAATCGAATGACTATTTGTCTAATCTTAACTACGACACGGTGTGTGATGTGTAAACCCGACAGTATTGGGCAACAATGCAATGTATGTATGTAAGTAATTAGCTCGATAAAGGGCCACTTTTATTTCAGATTTTATGCCAGTCGGGAAATAAAACCCACAAGGCCAGTCGGTGTAAGACTACGATCGATTTGAGTGCACAGATTTGTCAGGAGGGCGTCTGCCCAAATAAGATGTGAATACAGTACTTTTTATGTACTGATTTTTAATAATGTACGCCTGGTTTTCACCTTCAGCTTCAAAATGTGATGAGAAAAACCTTGAGTGAGTTTCGGTGTTTGATCGCTGGATGGATTTGTCAGTATTCGGTATTTTTAATGCTACTGGGGTAATTCAGAGAATTTACAGCATCTGTCTTTGAATGTAAGGGGAATAAACACGACGTTGTAATTCCAGTGCTGTAAATAAGATATGTACAGATAAGCTACTGTTCGTAACTACATTTCATATGTCTGACGTCTCAATCCAAGTCTCGGAAACCCATTCAAAATGTAAAGCCTTGATTGAGAAGATTTTGTTGTCTTTATTTGTTGTTGGTTGTTGTCCCCCCTCACCCCCCCAGTCAGAATAAAGAATTTAAAACACCTATACCATCGTGGGTTTTCTTTGTGTGAGCATAGAGCGCTTGGGGATATTTAACAAACTGAAGACAAATTAGAGTTTATGGTATATCCACTTGTGTGTGACTTTTGTGTGAAACAAATTACTGTGAATTAGTTATCAAATCCACCAAATAAGGAGCAATTGACAATGGGCTGTTGAATTATTAGAAAATAACGCACATCCGAGGTGGCAATGAGGCCGTTACACCTCGGGTGTGCATTTACTGTATTTATTAACGATCACACACGGCAGTTCTCAACATTTTACGTCGTATAAGAGAGTTCGGCCGCGTCCCAAACCGCATACATTCCTACTATAGGCCTGTAGTGGGGAAAAATACATGTATCTGGGCTACTATATAGATGATAAGTACGCGGTTTGAGACGCAGCCCACGGCTTCAAGCAGTTGTCTATTAGCACATACAGCATGACTAATAATTAACTGCACTTAAAGCGTTCGTAAAAATATAAATAAAAACACCCAAAACTGTATACGGCCCCATAACGAAGACGAACTGTACATTAATGCGTGAGATTCTGGAGGGATGTCGGACGACGTGGCGAGGTGACGTAATCACGTGTGCTGTTAATCGAACTATGTTCTAGAATATGTAAAACGGGAACATGACAGGAGTATTCTAAAAGCGACTCGTTTTCAGACTGGGCGCCATTTTGCCGCGCTGTCTTCCTGTGCGCGAGAGCGTTGTGTTTGGGCTCCGCGCGCCGCCGTTGGAGCCAATCAGCGGTGATAATAGCGGGAGGACGGTGAGTGTGGGCGGTGCTGAGAGGGAATGGCACTCGGTAACAGAAGGCGATTGGTGTGCGTCCGACCAACCAAAAGACTACAATAATTATAAACAGGAATTTAAGGGGCACGATCCGTGTGCGTGTTAACCCGGACGGTGTAATTCTCCCAGATGAATTGGCCCGAGTTAGCCGAGAAGCTAACCGCTATAAAGAGGCTTAGCTAGCGTAGCTAACCTACCCGTCGGTGTCGTTGTGTTGTTAGCAAAAATAAATACATAGTTAGCGTCTGTTTCTCAAACCAGAAGTTAAAACATGTCCCTTCGTGAGGATGAAAGTTATTCATCCTGGCATGTTCTTCCAAAAGCACAGAATTTATTTACTTTTTTATTTATTTATTTATTTTTATTTAAGTAACGTTATAAGTCACGTTTTAACGATAACTTCGTTATAACGTTATACTGCATTTATTAAACCAGCGGACATGACCGTATCCCACATGCGTACACTTGACTTGCTAGGGCACTAAACAGAACGTAGGGCGTCGTTGCTTGTGGTGCATTTGTAGTGTGCGTGTGAAGGGAGCGAGGAGCAGTTTGGGATACGACCCGTGACTCCCAACAGTGCAAACGAGCCAATTCATTCCAAGCTGTTGTACGCCGTAACCATGGAAATAAGGAGTTTATTTCTTTATTTTTTTCTTTAATTATATTGTATTTAAGGTGCAATGTGTCACTTATTAAACTTATTCATGTAGGGTAGGGCATTAATCGCAACACTAGGCTTGTAATATTGTTCATGTGGTGAAAAGTTTATTTCTGTCCATGTTCTGGCTCCATGTTCTGCAAAATGTCACTTGAATGCAAATAATATCAATAATGATGATTATTGAATCGAATGCTCATAAGATGAGCACCTTTTATATCAGAGCTCATGTAATATCGAAGAATATACACTGAATTACACCCCATTCAGCACAACCATGTATTTGGGGAAAAGGGGCGGGACCAGGTGGGGGACACCCTGAACTGGGTACCAAAACATCGCAGGGCATGATCTCACACATTCACACACTACTGACAATTTGGAAATGCCAATCAGTGTACAATGCGTCTTCGGACTGGTGGAGGAAACCCCCGAAGAACGGGGAGAACATGCGCTAACGCAGGGCGGAAGCGGGATTCGAACCCACGGCGTACTAACCACTATGCCACCGTGCCCCTCTGAGTGCCTGACTAGAATGTGGATTTTGTGCACCGCCAAAATGTACTACTAAACTAAATCCTTCTCTCTGTACTCGTACCTGTTTCCTCTGTTTGTGTTCCCGCAGTGTAGTGTTGAGCCTAGTTTCTGAATAGACTCTGAGCATGGAGCAGTTTGCCGAGTCGACGAGCGGCGGAGAGCAGATCGTGGTGCAGGCGTCCAGTGGAGCGGTGCAGCAGCAGGTACGAGATCTGCCTCTGAATGCATGGGAGTGGGTGCGGTACTACTGATGACCGGTTGCTGCAGGCCAATGTGTGTTTGTGCGTGTGTGCGTGAGAAGAGCGTGGTGTTTATAACCGTACGGCTTCGTTCTCTGTGGTCCAGAGCACAGTGACTGCAGTGCAGCTGCAGGCCGACGGCCAGGTGGATGCGGGTGCGGGCCAGCAGGTTCAGACTCTCCAGGTAGTGGTATTCTCCCTCCAGCTCGTCAGCTGTCTGCATGTCCGCGACTACATGAAAAAATTTCCCCGAAATCGCACGGTTACTGACGATCATCCATAAAATAACCCTCATTGCTCTTCTCTTTGAAGGTTGAAGGGCAGCCTTTAATGGTGCAGGTCAGTGGGGGTCAGCTCATCACCCCTTCCGGGCAGCCCATAATGGTACAGGCCATGCCGGGAGGACAGGCGCAGACGATCATGCAGCTACCGGTGACGGGCTCGCAGGGTCTTCAGCAGGTGAGCCAGAGTGTGTGTTTATTAGCACATTAATAATAATAACAATAATGTCTGGCTGTGTGTGGTATAAAGTATCAAATAAAGAATTTAAATAGAAGACACCAACTGTTAGTCCCAGCATCCCGAGTAATAGTTGATAATTGTGCTGATTTTTTGTTTGTTTGTTTGTTTGTTTTTGTCATGTGTCTCTGATAGATCCAGCTCGTGCAGCCGGGACAGATTCAGCTCTCAGGAGGTCAAACGCTGCAGGTACAAACAGCACAGGGACAAACTCAGCAGATCATCATCCAGCAGCCGCAGACTGCAGTGACCGCAGGACAGAACCAGGTCTCAACACACACACACACACACACACACACACACACGCATAAATAAAAACAAAATTACAGTTTGTATGAACGCAGTAGTTTACCATAATGCACTATAAAGACTACATAACATACTGTTTAACACTAGATTAATATTGTACTATATTTATAGAATGCAACACACAAGCTCCTGTGTAAATGTAAATGTGTGTGTGTGTGTGTGTGTGTGTGTGTGTCAGCCTCAGCAGATCACAGTGCAGGGTCAGCAGGCTCAGACGGCGGAGGGTCAGACCATCCTGTACCAGCCGGTCAACGCTGACGGAACCATCCTCCAGCAGGGTAACACAACAAAAACACACTCTAGTGCACAACTGTGATGTTACAGAAAGTGTGTGTGAGCTCTGAGGGAGTCTTTTGATGGAGTTTGTTCTCTTCAGGCGTGATCACTATTCCGGCTGCCAGTTTAGCAGGAGGTCAGATCATCCAGACGGGTTCAAACGCGAGCGGCACCGGGGGTCAGGGCACCGTGACTGTCGCCGTTCCCGTCACAGGAAACATGGTCAACGCTGGAGGAATGGTCATGGTGGGTCACTCACGGGCTGAGGTTTGCCCAGGTTTACTGGCATTTATCAACAGCATGCAGGACCGATATCTTTTTGACGTTATATGTCGTATAAATTTGTTCGCTTAATCACACGCGTTTCTGTCATGGTGCTTCAAGCAGGATCATAGGCCGATAGTAGGCCGTAGTAGCTAGTGGATTTTTAATAAAGAAAAATCGTTAGACTCAAACAAATCGTATATAGAACGTCAAATAAAGTTAAAAGTCGTTAATCATTTGAGAGCCACAACAACGATAACAAGCTACTTATATTTGTACACGAAGTTGGCTGAGAGTTCGTTTGCCATTTTGTTTTGTTTTTTCGAGGTGAGATATTGCGGTGCATTGTGGGATGTTTTTTTAGGGAGCACTGGAAGGATTTTGTGATTGCGACGGCTCTTAAAATGACCGACTCCCTGATCAGTGCCTGGGCTACTGAACTAGGGATCAGATTGAGACACACACGTGATTACCTGTAATGCGCTTTCATATATAATTCGCCAATTTGTTAAATCTGTTTTTTGTTTTTTGTTTTTAAAGAAAATAGACCGCGTGTAAAATGTGGTACCGCTCGTGTATTTATCAGATGGTCCAAAGCGGCGGCTCTGTCCCGACCATGCAGCGGATCCCTCTCCCCGGAACTGAGATGCTGGAGGAGGAGCCGCTCTACGTCAACCCCAAGCAGTACCACCGCATTCTGAAGAGACGCCAGGCCCGCGCCAAGCTGGAGGCCGAGGGCAAGATCCCCAAAAGGAGGAGGGTGAGTTAAACACACAAAACTGATTGGACTGCCTTCTCAGCCCCGCCCCCTGGGATAAATATCGCAGGCTTTTAAGCAATACATGCTCACCTTTGCCAGACAAAGAAGACTGTGCACATGCGCGCTTGTGTGTGATAATCCTGTCAGGCTTTTTCACATGCATGCATCTTTTATTATTGCTGAGAATGTGTGGCTCGATGCTGGAACTGTAGAATAATCAGAATTTCCCTAAAACGCTGCAGCAGCCGTGGAATATTTCAAGTGGGACGTTTGTTAATAAGTGCTTTTGTGTATTTGGTTGGATCTGAGCAGTGACTGGAGGATGCCGTGATACACGCCTCTTAGATAAGAAGGGCTTAATTTTTTTTTGCATGATTAACTTAATAATAATAATTATTATTATAATTATGTAATAAATACATAGTAAATATGTCCAGCACTTTATCCTTACAGTCACTGTTTCAGAGCCAAAACCCAACTCGTCCGCCTGTATGGCACTGTACTGTACGGTGTGTGTGTGTGTGTGTGTGTGTGCGATCAGTAATGTTTGATTATTTATGTGTCTTCTTTCTCTGATTGGTGACAGGTAAACGTTAAACCCCGTGTGGGGATAGTGACAGCCCGGACCAGTTTACTGAAAGATGAGGAAACGAAAGTGTAGACTTTTTTTCAAATTAATTGGTTCCAGCCACTGGACAGGAGGCAGTTGGAGGATTTTTGTGACGATGGTTTTCTTTTTGGACGCCTCTTTATTTTCCTCTTTGTGTGTTTCTTCTTCGGCAGACTACTTCACTGGTTGTAGTTTGACAGTTTGTTTTCTAGCAAGTCTGATTTTTGAGAAATTTTCATTCCTTTAAGACTTAAGGATTGTAATGGTTATGGTGTAGGGTTTCACTTTACTGCAAATATTAGTAATAACATGAGATCACAGAGCTTAAAGGACTAGTTCAACCTAACTTGTGATTACAACAAATACAAATTTCTAAATGTTTCCCTGTACTGAGAAAAGAACTCAAAGTTTCAGCGTAAAGGTGTAAAGATTAAATAAATATAAAGAACGTAGTTCTGGTCGCATTACGTCTTCCTGTATCCATGTGGCATGAGACTCTCAGAACTAGCTCTGATCGTATTCTAATTCTTCCTTCTCTTAAAGGACTGAATAATTCCTGCCTAAATCTTTATTGACACACCAGCAACTGCCCTTAGACTTCCATTTATAAGTGAGTTTGGCATAAACAAGCTTTCTGTTACTTTCTCGGTGCAGGGGTGGGGGATTCAGTGAAAAACCCTGAATTATTTTGTTAAATGCAAACTGTTATAGGGACAGAGACAAAAAAAATATAATATAAGCTTGTGAGGACCTTAGACTTGGGATTGACACACCAGTGCCATTTTTATACATGTATTTCTTTTTTATATATAAGAATTCAGCCTGAGTAATTAAAGCAGTATTGCAAAGCAATAACAGTTCATTAAGCTAAAATTTTTAAATATTTTTTGTATGATTTTGTATTAAGTAATACACTAGGCGAAATGAATGATAAGGGAGTTTGAGAACGTATGTTTTTACTACGCAAAGGTATAATTACTTTTCATAGCAATAATTTATCGAATGACTATTTGTCTAATCTTAACTACGACACGGTGTGTGATGTGTAAACCCGACAGTATTGGGCAACAATGCAATGTATGTATGTAAGTAATTAGCTCGATAAAGGGCCACTTTTATTTCAGATTTTATGCCAGTCGGGAAATAAAACCCACAAGGCCAGTCGGTGTAAGACTACGATCGATTTGAGTGCACAGATTTGTCAGGAGGGCGTCTGCCCAAATAAGATGTGAATACAGTACTTTTTATGTACTGATTTTTAATAATGCACGTCTCAGGGGCCCCTGGTTTTCACCTTCAGCTTCAAAATGTGATGAGAAAAACCTTGAGTGAGTTTCGGTGTTTGATCGCTGGACGGATTTGTCAGTATTCGGTATTTTTAATGCTACTGGGGTAATTCAGAGAATTTACAGCATCTGTCTTTGAATGTAAGGGGAATAAACACGACGTTGTAATTCCAGTGCTGTAAATAAGATATGTACAGATAAGCTACTGTTCGTAACTACATTTCATATGTCTGACGTCTCAATCCAAGTCTCGGAAACCCATTCAAAATGTAAAGCCTTGATTGAGAAGATTTTGTTGTCTTTATTTGTTGTTGGTTGTTGTCCCCCCTCACCCCCCCAGTCAGAATAAAGAATTTAAAACACCTATACCATCGTGGGTTTTCTTTGTGTGAGCATAGAGCGCTTGGGGATATTTAACAAACCGAAGACAAATTAGAGTTTATGGTATATCCACTTGTGTGTGACTTTTGTGTGAAACAAATTATTGTGAATTAGTTATCAACTCCAACAAATAAGGAGCAAACAATGGGCTGTTGAATTATTAGAAAATAACGCACATCCAAGGTGGCAATGAGGCCGTTACACCTCGGGTGTGCATTTATTGTCCAATAATTCAACAAACCGGAGTCAATTATTCCTTACTTATTTCTGGAAAATCTCAATTTTCTGTTGATTTGTTTGTTGTTAAATGTGTGTGCCGTGGTGGTTAGTTCAGTTAACTGCAAAGTGACCTGGAACTGTAATGCGGTCAAGACCTGACTGGAACTACTTTAGCTGCCCGTTCACTGAAAAATCATTGCACACCTCGGAACATCTATCAGTCAATCAGAATCGAGAATTCAGCAACATTAAATGCTGTTATGACTGATGTTACAGCAGCTATATTTAAAAAAAATACCTTCCTCATCTGCTTCTCTTTTGCCATGTCATTGAGAAACCCGTGTTCTGAAGATATCTGACAACTTAAAATTATACAGTCAACTCTAACTCCTTGCCTAAATGTCTAACACTCTATCCATCTATATCCATCCATCCATTTTTTCCCTGCTTATCCTACAGGGTCGTAGGGAACCCGGAGCCTATCACAGGGCGCATGGGACACAATCACATACACGTTCACACACTACAGACACTTTGGACATGCCAATCAGCCTACCATGTATGTCTTTGGACTCAGGAAACCAGAGTACTGGAATAAAGTTGGTTTGACGTTGTGCGTTCGATATTCACGGAAATTAAAGGACCGTCTCTAAAGTTACATACGACATTGTTAAACACGATTCTAACTTCAGTAGCATTTGAAGGGAATGACTTACAGTCACACAACCAACTGTAAACTGTTCATCTAGGTGTCCGGTATGAGACACACCTTTTAGATTTTGGATATTTATCAAAATAAACTATTAAATCATATATAAATATTGTCATGTATTTTATAACTGCATGGGCCCATATACAAAATATAACATTATTTAAAGCTCAATAATGATAAGTCAATTTACACGTGCTGTAGATAAGGTGGCAGTTTAATAAACGATTTGAATAAAGGTGTGTATAAAAATAAATATAGCTTTCATGGTCATATTTAATATTCTTATATTGGATTTATTCCACTGTATTTCAGTGGAGTCAGAATTTCAGTGGAGTCAGAATGTAATATTTACATGGAATTTTCCATAATATTTCATGGAATTTTCTCCAGATTTTAAAATACTATAACTTTAGGAAAGCCTGTCATTTATTTATTCATTTATTTTAAGGCCGTGCTGGAAAATAATGGTGGTCACACAATTTGGACATTTTCACTTAGGGGTGTACTCACTTTTGTGAGATACTGTACATACATATGTATGTATATATATATATATATATATATATATATATATATATATATATATATATATATATATATATATATATAGAGAGAGAGAGAGAGAGAGAGAGAGATAGTGTATGGGCCCATGCAGTAATAAAATACATGACAATATTTATATGATTTAATAGTTTATTTTGATAAATATCAGAAATCTAAGAGGTGTGTGTCATAGATGAACACTTTACAGTTGGTTATATGACTGTAAGTCATTCCCTTCAAATACTATTGAAGTTAGAAACGTGTTTAACAATGTCATATGTAACTTTAGAGACGGTCCCTTAATTTCCTAATTTCCGGGAATATCGAACATCACACCCACTTTATTCCAGTACCCGGAGTACCCGGAGAAAACCCGTGCGCTCACCTGGGGGAATTGAACCCTCAACCCTGGGTGTGTGTGTGTGTGTGTGTGTGTGTGTGTGTGTGTGTGTGAGGCGTACATGCTGACTGCTAAACCAGGAATTACACAAGGATTTTTTTATTTTACTCAGGTTATTTATTTATTTATTATTTTATAATTTCCCTCTTTACACACTTTAACAGACATATGAAATCTTTTACAAAATTTTATGAGTTTTCGAGACATGAGGATGTCATTTATTTGCTTTCTATTTTGGGGATGAGTGTGTTTTTCCCTCCATGTTTACTTGATGGTCTTTATTTGTAGTTACACACTGAGCAGTTTATGTTCTACTGATACTGTATTAAAGGTGTTTGTTGGGGGGGTTGTCAAAAAAGAATCAAATCTCCTGCGTGTGTGTGTGTGTGAGAGAGAGAGCGAGAGAGAGAGAGAGGAAGAGACACACCCACTCGGCGCTGCACTGAACCCCGCCCCGCCCCACTTTCTCCCCGCCCCCCAATTTCCCCCGCCCCCTTTTCAGACTGGGCGCCATTTTGCCGCGTTGTGTTACTGTGCGCGAGAGAGTTGTGATTGGGCTCCGCGCGCCGCCATTGGAGCCAATCAGCGGTGATAATAGCGGGAAGACGGTGAGTGCGCGCGGCGCTGAGAGGGGATGGGACTCGGTAACAGATGGCGATTGGTGTGCGTCCGACCAACCAAAAGACTAAAATAATTATAAACAGGAATTTAAGGGGCACGATCCGTGTGCGTGTTAACCCGGACGGTGTAATTCTCACAGATGAATTGGACCGAGTTAGCCGAGAAGCTAACCGCTATAAAGAGGCCTAGCTAGCGTAGCTAACCTAACCGTCGGTGTCTTTGTGTTGTTAGCAAAAATAAATAAATAGTTAGCGTCTTTTTTTCAAACCAGAAGTTAAAACATGTCCCCTTCGTGAGGATGAAAGTTATTGATCCTGGCATGTTCTTCCAAAAGCATACAGAATTTATTTACTGGCCTATGTTACGTTATAAGTCGCGTTTTAACGATAACTTCGTTATAACGTTATACTGCATTTACTAAACCAGCGGGCATGGCCGTATCCCGAATGCGTAAACTTGACTTGCTAGGGCACTAAACAGATCGTAGGGCGTCGTCGATTGGGGAGCATGTGTAGTGTGCGTGTGAAGGGAGCGAGGAGCAGTTTGGGATACGACCCGTGACTCCAACAGTGCAAACGAGCCAATTCATTCCAAGCTGTTGTACGCCGTAACCATGGAAATAAGGAGTTTATTTCTTTATTTTTTTCTTTAATTATCTTGTATTTAAGGTGCAATGTGTAATTTATTAAACTATTCATCGCGGCACTAGGCAAAACTTATTTCTGTCCATGTTCTGGCTCCATGTTCTGCAAAATGTCGCTTGAATGCAAATGATATCAATAATGATGATTATCGAATCGAATGCTCATAAGATGAGCACCTTTTATATCAGAGCTCATATAATATCGAAGAATATACCCTGAATTACACCCCATTCAGCAAAGCTATGTATTTGGGGAAAAGGGGTGGGACCAGGTGGGGGACACACTGGACTGGGTACTAAAACATCGCAGGGCATGATCTCACACATTCACACACTACTGACAATTTAGAAATGCCAATCAGCGTACAATGCGTCTTCAGACTGGTGGAGGAAACCCCCGAAGTACGGGGAGAACATGCGCTTACGCAGGGCGGGAGCGGGATTCGAACCCACGGCGTACTAACCACTACGCCACTGTGCCCCTCTGAGTGCCTGACTAGAATGTGGATTTTGTGCACCGCCAAAATGTACCACTAAACTAAATCCTTCTCTCTGTACTCGTACCTGTTTCCTCTGTTTGTGTTCCCGCAGTGTAGTGTTGAGCCTTGTTTCTGAATAGACTCTGAGCATGGAGCAGTTCGCCGAGTCGACGAGCAGTGGAGAGCAGATCGTGGTGCAGGCGTCCAGTGGAGCGGTGCAGCAGCAGGTACGAGATCTGCCTCTGAATGCATGGGAGTGGGTGCGGTACTACTGATGACCGGTTGCTGCAGGCCACTGTGTGTTTGTGCGTGTGTGCGTGAGAAGAGCGTGGTGTTTATAACCGTACGGCTTCGTTCTCTGTGGTCCAGAGCACAGTGACTGCAGTACAGCTGCAGGCCGACGGCCAGGTGGATGCGGGTTCAGGCCAGCAGGTTCAGACTCTCCAGGTAGTGGTATTCTCTCTCCGGCTCGTCAGCTGTCTGCATGTCCGTGACTGCATAAAAAAAAATTCCCCGAAATCGCACAGTTACCGACGATAGTCTGTATGTTAAATCCGTGTAGTCACGTGCGTGTGCAGCCGCGCCTCGTTCATTCATTTCATGTGTATATTTAACTGTTCGGTGCATTCATGTTACTCTGCATGCTTATCTCATGACATTCAGCGATTATAACAATGCACAAATATCGTTCTCCAGCGCATGTGTTCGCTGTTAAGTGTACGAATGTGTGTGAGCATGTTCGTACTCGGTGGTTGTTTTTCAGACCCCTGTATATGTTCTGCATGATGTCATCTTGATCTGGACTGTGAGAGCACAAAGAAACCCGTGGCACCAAAAAAAAGAAAAGAAAAATAACCCTCATTGCTCTTCTCTTTGAAGGTTCAAGGGCAGCCTTTAATGGTGCAGGTCAGCGGGGGTCAGCTCATCACCCCTTCCGGGCAGCCCATAATGGTACAGGCCATGCCGGGAGGACAGGCGCAGACGATCATGCAGCTACCGGTGACGGGCTCGCAGGGTCTTCAGCAGGTGAGCCAGAGTGTGTGTTTATTATCACATTAATAATAATAACAATAATGTCTGGCTGTGTGTGGTATAAAGTATCAAATAAAGAATTTAAATAGTAGACACCAACTGTTAGTCCCAGCATCCCGAGTAATAGTTGATAATTGTGCTGATTTTTTTTGTTTGTTTGTTTCTTTGTTTTTGTCATGTGTCTCTGATAGATCCAGCTCGTGCAGCCGGGACAGATTCAGCTCTCAGGAGGTCAAACGCTGCAGGTACAAACAGCACAGGGACAAACTCAGCAGATCATCATCCAGCAGCCGCAGACTGCAGTGACCGCAGGACAGAACCAGGTCTCAACACACACAAACACACACACACACACACACACACGCATAAATAAAAACAAAATTACAGTTTGTATGAACGTAGTAGTTTACCATAATGCACTATAAAGACTACATAACATACTGTTTAACACTAGATTAATATTGTATTATATTTATAGAATGCAACACACAAGCTTCTGTGTAAATGTAAATGTGTGTGTGTGTGTGTGTGTGTGTGTGTCAGCCTCAGCAGATCACAGTGCAGGGTCAGCAGGCTCAGACGGCGGAGGGTCAGACCATCCTGTACCAGCCGGTCAACGCTGACGGAACCATCCTCCAGCAGGGTAACACAACAAAAACACACTCTAGTGCACAACTGTGATGTTACAGAAAGTGTGTGTGAGCTCTGAGGGAGTCTTCTGATGGAGTTTGTTCTCTTCAGGCGTGATCACTATTCCGGCTGCCAGTTTAGCAGGAGGTCAGATCATCCAGACGGGTTCAAACGCGAGCGCCACCGGGGGTCAGGGCACCGTGACTGTCGCCGTTCCCGTCACAGGAAACATGGTCAACGCTGGAGGAATGGTCATGGTGGGTCACTCACGGGCTGAGGTTTGCCCAGGTTTACTGGCATTTATCAACAGCATGCAGGACCGATATCTTTCTGACGTTATATGTCGTATAAATTTGTTCGCTTAATCACACGCGTTTCTGTCATGGTGCTTCAAGCAGGATCGTAGGCCGATAGTAAAGTTGTATTACTTGTGTATTTATCAGATGGTCCAAAGCGGCGGCTCTGTCCCGACCATGCAGCGGATCCCTCTCCCCGGAGCTGAGATGCTGGAGGAGGAGCCGCTCTACGTCAACGCCAAGCAGTACCACCGCATCCTGAAGAGACGCCAGGCCCGCGCCAAGCTGGAGGCCGAGGGCAAGATCCCCAAAGAAAGGAGGGTGAGTTAAACACACAAAACTCGCAGATATAATGGATTTACTTTCTGCGAGAAATGTTTCTATGTTCCAGTAATGAGGTTCCAGCCTTTAAAGATGTGGTGTGTGTTTTTATTATTTTTTTAAACCCGTATTAATCGCATCATTTAAATTAAAACATAATACAAACGTGACTCTCAATATTGCCTGATTAATTTTTTCCATTTCAGATTATTGTTTGTATAATTTTTTTTTCATTCTGGATGTTAGTAGGCTTGCAGCAGTTTTGGAACACATCCTGAGTTAGTGATGGTCTGTGTGTGTGTGTGTGTGTGTGTGTGTGTGTGTGTGTGTGCGTGGGTGTGTTAACCTGATTTGTTCTTATTGTCCTAGAAATACCTGCACGAGTCTCGTCATCGGCACGCCATGGCGCGGAAGCGTGGTGATGGCGGGCGCTTCTTTTCGGGGAAGGAGAAGGACGAGCTGGATGTGCAGGTGAGCGGGAGGCTCCAGATCAATCCCAGCACTGATTGGACTGCCTTCTCAGCCCCGCCCCCTGGGATAAATATCGCAGGCTTTTAAGCAATACATGCTCACCTTTGCCAGACAAAGAAGACTGTGCACATGCGCGCTTGTGTGTGTGTGATAATTCTGTCAGGCTTTTTCACATGCATGCATCTTTTATTATTGCTGAGAATGTGTGGCTCGATGCTGGAACTGTAGAATAATCAGAATTTCCTTAAAACGCTGCAGCAGCCGTGGAATATTTCAAGTGGGACGTTTGTTAATAAGTGCTTTTGTGTATTTGGTTGGATCTGAGCAGTGACTGGAGGATGCCGTGATACACGCCTCTTAGATAAGAAGGGCTTAATTTTTTTTGCATGATTAAATTAATAATAATAATTATTATTATTATAATTATGTAATAAATACATAGTAAATATGTCCAGCACTTTATCCTTACAGTCACTGTTTCAGAGCCAAAACCCAACTCGTCCGCCTGTATGGCACTGTACTGTACCGTGTCTGTGTGTGTGTGTGTGTGTGTGTGTGTATATATAATGTCTTAAAACAGCCTTGAGCACATCATTGCGAGTGCTTACATTTAAAGCTCTCTCGCTGATAGAAAGTCGAAATTACACTGGACTTGAATCTGACTTCACTTGATCTCAGTAAAGTCAGTATTATAATATTGTCCTTCCATATAATTTCTTATCATTCCAAGCTGATTCCCAGCGTCATCCAGCTTCAGGACTCGTTTGCAGGATTTTGCTTTTCACTGTAAAGTGTTCTGTGTCGTCTGCATGCCTTGCCTGTGTCTGTATCTCTGCCGCTTTCAGAGCTCTAGATCATTGCTTAATTGTTTGTCATAAGTTATATTTGCATGTTTTAAAAGTGTTATAGAAAAGAATGCACGCAGAACCGAGCTAGCGTTGTGACCTGCTGTATAAAACGAGCCGTTTTGTCATATTCGTAGTCCTGCTGTTTTCTTGTACTGTTTTCTTCTGTTACTTTTTTTTTTTTTTTTTTTTAATTTGCAAATAAACACTTTTTTTATATTTTGACTTTTCTTTTTTCTTGTTTTTAATATCCATATCCAAACGATTATTCGATATATATTTTTTTCTAACTTCACTATAATGTAAAATATTGAGAATGTTTAGAGATTTTGTGACCTTTTAATGACGTTTAAAGTGATATTAATGGAGTGATGCAGACGCACATGCGAAGCATAAATGCATTATTATTTATTATTTATTCAGGATAGTGTGTGAGTGTAATAAAACAGGTATAATGTCACAGTGTAATTGATTTTAATTGCCTTCATCGCACTTCCTCTTCCTCTCTCTGTTCGGCAGGTGGAGTCAGAGCAGGCCCCGGTCGGAGAGGAAGCTGTGACTCAAATGATCAGCGTTTCATAACCCTCCGTAACGCTTCGTACGGTGTTAACTGCAGCGTAAAGCTGAAAGATCTCAGTGCCGGTGCTTTGTACAGCTTTCTACACTGGCTCTGTTCGAGTCTGGTGCTTAATATGAGCGAGAACGCAGAGCTAGGATCCGTTTTTCGCCTTTCACCTTGTATATAATGCTACTGTAAAGGCGCGGAGAGCAGATCCC
Source organism: Ictalurus punctatus (assembly GCF_001660625.3). Lineage (NCBI taxonomy): Eukaryota > Metazoa > Chordata > Actinopteri > Siluriformes > Ictaluridae > Ictalurus > Ictalurus punctatus. Next base: position 18,924,437 of record NC_030436.2, read on the forward strand.
AGATCGGCGCCCTGCACAACTGACAATTTCTGTATGAAAGCTTGGAGAGACTCGAAGAGACAGATCCTGTGCGTTTCTTATCTCGCGAGGTCGCTCCTGTGTGCTGTGTTTTTCTATGGGGGATCTGATTGGCACAAGTTTTAATAATTCTAAGCACGAGTTTTAATATTTCCAACGTGAACGTTGTAGCGAGACCAACGTTTTCGGATCAGAGAAGTTATTTAAACTCATCTGGCATGTTTTATCGAGTTGTGTTTCCTCGTACAAATTGTGAAAAGTTGAAATGTTCTGACTATGCACTTCCACACTGAACGTTCTCCAGAACGTACCAAATACTTCAAGGTCTCCAAGGCCACGTCTCACGTGAACTTTACAGCACGAATATCCATTTGATGAATAAAAAGCTGGCGTGTTTCAGAAATGCAAGCATTGTGAATGTATGGATGTGTTTAGCAGTAGTGGGTGAGGTTTTTTCTTTTTTTTTCTTTCTTTTTTTTTTTTTTTTTTTTTTTTATAAATCAGATCGTTTGTACAAAGTAAACTCCGGAACTATTGGCACCGTGCAGGAGAAGTTGTTTTGCAAGAATTAATTTCCCCCATAGCTTCCTTCTTGATTTGATACTTCTCTTTTTCTTTGAGCACTGGTATAGTTTTGTTGAAATCATTGCTTGTTTGACTGTGAGAGCTCCATTTCATTTCATACGAGATTAACAAAATAATATAGCATGTGTTATCTCTTCCTGAAGCAAACATGATTGCTGTTGTAAATTGTTGATTACACTAACACAGGGTTGACCTCCGGATTGAACCGACTGTTTGACCATCGACTTTTGTTTTGCTTTTTACAGAAATAGAACAAAAATCTCGCCACTTTCAAAGAGAAGTTTCTCCATGGGTGTGGCTATGTCTAATTTTGATTCGGACTTCTGTTTCTTTGCCAGGCATCTACACAACATCCCAGAGGAACTGTGATTAAATATAGATGCCTGATAGTCATTTCCAAATGCCACGCTTGTAGACCATACCTTTGACAGAGAAAGAGAGATGGGCTGAATCAGAGCACATTCTCCATACCACTGACTGAACAGCCGGTTTTGAAAAAAATAAAGAAGGTGGGTTTTATTGATTAGGGTTTTATACAACAAAAATTGTTACAAGTGTCTACAATCTCATGCACCGACTACCCTCTTCCCACCACTAGAGGGTGCTGTTCAGAAGAGCCGGACGTGTTGTGTACGATCACGATCTTACTGTTCAGCAGTCTGGAGAACACCGCGTCCCTAAAATGAGCCTTGGTATTGATATTCCTTTTTGTTCTGGTGTTCAAGCCTCGCTCGTTGTCAGAGTGTCAAAACTGGCCTCAGATCAGCAGAAAAATGGAGGCATCCACCAACAACCACCCACTGGACCAGCTCTCCCAGCTCAATAGCCACACATTAGCATGAAAATGGTGTGCTACAAATAATCAGGCCTGGAAGCGTGCAGAATAATTTGAATACTAATATTTTCTTTTTCAAACAAAAGGTGCTTCATGTATTCAGTTCAATAGCTGGGATAAAATGCAGCACGTCGCCCAATTTGAATTTAAGACAAGAGAGACAGATTGATAAGCCTTGGCTGCCTTTTTATAACATCATATAGATTTAAGGTAAAAAAAAAACTACAACAACAACAACAAAGGATTAAAAACGGCGGCCCGAGTTTATATTGCGTTACAAAAATACCTGTGTTTGTTACACAATTGTAATGTAACCTGAGGTGGTAAAAGTACCTCGTTCATACAGATGAAATTACCTTAAAGACCTGCAATCATACGCTAAAACTGACTAAGTGAAAAATCACGTAGGTTTTACGCATCTTTCGACAGATTGACTAAGTGCTGGGCGATATATCGATATAACATCGATATCGTGATGGATGATTACACAATACAATTTTCTGATATATCGTCGGTATGGTGATATATATATATATATATATATATATATATATATATATATATATATATATATATATATATATATATATATTAATCATTAGAAATTAAATAGTACTGAACAGATGCAGTTGATTTGACGTGATTTTTAAAAAAAAAACGTCTTTGTAGACGTTAAACTCGGTGTAACGTTGTTGTTTTTTTGTTATTTTACTGCTGTTTTGCTGGCAGTTTGTTAGCTAAATTATAAATCGTGATACGCATCGTGTATCGTAGAAATGCCCTCAAGTATCGTGATTATGATATTTTTGTCATATCGCCCCGCCCAAGATTGACTCGTTTTTACCACCATGTGAGCTGAACTGCAGGGAGATATCCTAGGCAGGATCGGAAAGTAAATAAAAACGTTTACATGAAATATAATTACGGTTTCTTAAACCTGAGGTGTTTTCATCCCTCAGTTTGTTTCATCACATTTTATTGGCTACCAGCAACTATGATGTGAAACAGGATTAACCAATAGGAATCAAGTGGGGGGGTGTTTCCCCAATAAATACATTTTTATACGTTAAGATGTAATTTCCATCATATTACTAGCATGTTTGTGAAAAAAACAAAACAAATTTCACCGTTATAAATTCCCGGTGCCTGTTAACGTTATTTATACAGTATGATAAGATTAGTTGATGGTAAACAGTGCTTTTACTGCCGTCTAGCGTAATGTGTAATTACACAGGTATTAAAGACTAAAGATTAAAGTGGGACGAAAATAACTTGTGTTTAAAGTTTTCACGGTGTTCAAATGGTCTCACCACCACCATAATGCACAATGTCGTTCTTCATCACTAATAACGCTAGCACGTTTGGACACCGGTCTACTGCAGAGCATTGTGGGATTGGATGACGGTTTTAGACGTGACTTACAAAATGGCAAATCTCCTTAAATGGTGCGGTATACCGTATAGTCGATAGGTACAGGATGATCATGACATTTTCTTGTCCTGATCCTGATTGGACATTTTTTCCCTAACAAAACTATGACACCAGTCCTATCTGGTCATTCCTTGTAAAAAGAAGAAGAAGAAGAAGATTCCAAGAGAATCCATAGAGTCCTGTCACTACCACTCTACATCTGGTGATCATGTCTCTGCTCTGAAAGCTCCTTTTAAGATACAGATGGTCCAGGAGTGAGTTTTTCATTCGCTCGTCAGTCACATGCTAATGCTCGTGCAGGACTTGGAGACGCTGCGGTAGACAGGGAGGATGAAAATGTCCAATAGGCTTCTCCATAACCTCTCCAGCCAGCTGGTGTTCATGAAGATTACCTTTACGCAGGGGGTGAGAAGCCTGAAGGACAAGAGAGGAAAGCTCAAGTCATTACAAGATCGCAGCATCTCTATCCAAACTCTATGAACGCAACTGTCCTTTTAAAGGGACGCGTATAATTCGCACCAATTTCTTCCCGCTCTGACGTTTTACCCCACTCGTCAGTGTGAACGATGAAGTGACGTGAAGATGCCACGAGTTCAGTTCCCCTCGACAAAGCTGTAAATGATTTGAAAACCAGGATGTTGATATTAAATGAAGCATACCAGATGTGAAGGCAGGTGAGGAACGCGAAGAGAACTCCGGCGACGATGGAGAACGGGATGGCGAGCACCGCGGTGACGATGCGATAGAACCAAACCCGGGACACCTCGAACAGCGCGTTGCTCCAGAACCACACCCGGTCTCCGGTGCGCACTGAGAGCGGCTCGGCTATCACGTCCTCGAAACTCACCTGAACACACACACACACACACACACACGCACGGCTTACACATCAGACCTGATATTTTAACACTGGTTGACCTTTCAGAGACATAGCTGTGTAATCATGTGCTATTAACAGAGAATAAAACACCATGTCATTCCGTTATAGGAAAATAATCAACAGGGTGGTTTGATGAAGTGGAGTTACTGCTACCATCCTGAAGTTTATTATTTACCTATAACAGCATGTCCCGAAGTGTTTCAATCCTCTTCTACTAAAGCAATTTGCCAAAGAATTTTGCTTAGACATTTTTATTTTATTAATTAAACAACACGTCAATCTTTTGGGGGTTTCCCCCCCCCCATCCATTTGTAGTTATGTTTAACCCTGTGGAACGACCACAAAACGACTTACTTCCTGTTCTCACTTATGTTATAGCAGCTATAAACAGTCACTCCTTCACCGGCCGCTTTTTATTTCCTTCTCTCTTGAAGTTAATAAGACACAAATTGAGCATTTTGTCACGTGTGTTACTTCATCATGTCGCGCTGATGTTTATTAATCAAACAAAATCAGGTCAGTAGCGGCCATCTTGTAACCACAAACACTGCGAAGTTTGACGCTAAATGATGATCATACGTTGAACTTTTCAACTAGATTAGTACCTTCATTGAGCCAAGTATCATATTTGGGTCATTTTGGAAGATTTTGTGTTACCTCTCTCGATCAGAGTGTAGTGTTAGTCTCGTGATGCAGATAAACATCAACCTGCACGAACAAACCTGCACTGAAACTCCTTCAGCTGATTACTGGAATATTAGCATATGAACAACACACGCTGTGAGCGCTAATCAGGGGGGTTTGGAGAATACTCACTTCAATGGCTAATGATGTGGAGAATATTTCAACAGAGTGAACTTGAGACAAAACAGCGCAGGTTGATAAAAATGTATAATGTATGTGTCTGATTTACTTTCCATTACTCCGTTTCCATTAATATATATATTACACGTATTAAATTTGTTTAGTGATTTAATAGTGTTTGATTGAGCGTGTTAATATAACAATAATCAACACCTTGTGACCAATCAGAATCATCAGCGCTGTAGTATAAATGGCTTCAGTGATGTAACGTGAAGAAATAACCTGTATGGGTTAAGCCAGAGAACTCTTGAATGCACTTTACACACACACACACACACACACACACATATATATATATATATATATATATATATATATATATATATATATATATATATATATATGTTTTACACAACTTTGTCATTTATTTAAAGAACATTCATGGTTTAAAGTGTTGTTAAAGCCATGGTTTATTTGTAGAAGCCGGGATTTCCCATTCACACAATATAAGATGAGTCTTCATCAGTGCGCTGCTATAATTGTGCTCATGATCCGAACACTTGTGCTGCTTTTATCCTCCATCTGTCTCAGAGCAGCAGCTGTTCGCTTTCACTTCAAGACTAACGAGCAAAGAGGAAACGCAGACCTCTGGAGAGAAACATGTTTGTTTGGTGCAGTGGACCACAGAAGGGCAGGACTACTTCTCAACGTTAGCGCTATAGTACACTGTACTGCGTGCTCAAAATGTACTTCCGAGCACAGTTTGTTCTGGAGTTACAGTGCAAATTGCGGTTCATGTCGACTCTGTAGCATTTCGTTGAGATGTTTTGCTCCGCTTCTGCAGGAGTTATTGATGCAGCGGTGGTCCAGAGCAAAATAATCACAATGTAAGATGAAGTCAGGTCAAAATAAGCCAGATAATTTTACTACGTCTTCGAATTTGGTTATTGGCGATGGATAATTGCTAAAGTTGGTGCGGCATTGTTTTTTTTTTTTTTTGGCACGCGATGAAGAAAATTGCATGCTGAAAAGTGTCCCAATCTACCCGATGTCACCCTATGGAGCTAAGAATTTCCTCATAATGTCAAGAACCTGAGGATTTCTTAGTACATGGAGTTCCTCTCAAATATTTGGTCCATTTCCAAGACTAAGCACATTTGGATTTGGATTAAATCACACTGTCAGTATGAGTACTGTGTCTCATCTGGGACGTACCTCATCACTAACTGTGATCCAGTAATTCGTTCAATTACCTTCAGGCATTCGTTCATCTGTCGGGGATCTCTTTCATTGATCAAAGGCCTTGTGTCACTCTGTGTCGAAACCATATCCTCCTCTTCCTCCTCCTCTTCTTCTTCTTCCTCCATGACCGTCTCCAGCTGCGTCTTCCATGGCTGCTGTCCCTCGCTGTCCTCGCTGTCCTCGCTGTCCCCGTAGTCCCCTAGGTCGATCTCTGTATCTACAGGGATCGTACTCCGCATCATGGTGTCGGTCATGAATACAAAAAACTCCTTAACTCAGTAAAACTCTGAGCGGCGTGTTAGCTGTGTCGCTGCAGTGCCGGGGTCGAGGGACGGATATATTAGGAAAGTGACCGTGCTCATACAAGAATTCCCCGTGGGAAGATCTGTACCCCCTGCTAGATGAGCTATAAATACCGCACGATGGGCCGTCACTTTTTAAACGCTCCTCTTGTAAGTAACCAGAGAAGCACATGGAGGGTCAGACCCACCTTCCTCTCAATGAAAGCAAATTATTTTTTGCACGACTGGATGGATAGACATAAGCTTAAAGGGGCAGTCTGCGATGTTTATAGCCAACTGCTGCCCTCTGACAAAACACTCATCTTTCCCCGAAATGACCCCACCTCCTCTGTTAATACAGTATATACCACATGAGCAGCTAAGGAAAAGAGGGGCAGGGCTTAGCTCTTCTCTTCTGTTTGAGCATGGGCGGGGCTAATTTCTGGGCTGGAAAAATGTAAACAAGCCTGAAATGGAGAAACTAAAGTGCGTGGAAATACTTCAAATCGCTAATTTTAGGTTTCATTTTAATTTGAATTAAATTGGGAAACATTTGAACGTTTATAAGCTGCATCTTTACAAGAAACTGGACATTTTTAATGGGAGGATTTTATACACTGTAGGAGTTGGGAAAAAAAAGTCAAATAAATAAATATATAAACATCCTTAAATGTTTAGCTGTGGCTGTGGAAGGATTACGGTGTAGTAGTGTAGCGGGTTTGAGACGTGACCGTGCTTTACGGAGACAGGGTTTTCATCACTGCAAAGATTTAGTAAAAGTCTCTCTACTGACTCTGACTCTGAGTTAACGTGTGACTTGACTCGCTGAAACTTCTCCATAGAGGCTCAACAGCACCACCTTTGGCTTCTGCTGAGCTCCAGAAGAGCTGTTTGCAGTTAGAGCTGGGCTTTACAGCTCATTTTAACACTGTTATTTATAAGCTACCCGTTTAAACAGAGTCCCTCCATTTTCACAGGCTCAAAAGTAATTGGACAATTGACTAATAAGCCAGTTTCCTGGCCAGGTTTGGTCTGTTTCCTCATTACTTCATGACAAGTTAAGTCATGGAAATTAAGGTCTGGAAGACCACTGAAGACAACTGAAGTGGACAAATGCAGAGTTCTTTCCTTGTTGAAGAAAAGCCCCTTCACAACATCTAGCCGAGTCAAGAACGCTCAGGAGGACGTAGGCGTGTCATTGTCAAAGTCTACAATCAAGAGACGCCTTTATGAATGTAAATAAAGATGTTTATTTGAATAAAGTTTACCTCAAGATACAAACCACTGGTAACGCTCAAGAACAGAAAGGGGTCAGATTAGACCCTTAAAAAACCATCTCAAGAGAGGAAACTCAGCGTTTGGTGATATCCATGGGTTCCAGACTTCAGGATTTGCATCCAAGTATTAAAAATAATCCTCATATTTATGATTGTGTTAGTTTGTCCAATTACTTTTGAGCCTGTGAAAATGGATGGCTATAATTCCTAATCTGTCAATGTGATATGTTTTGTTAAACCCCTTGAATTAAAGCTGAAATTCTACACTTCGGTCACATCTCGATCGCTTCATTTCAAATCCAGCGTGGTGGTGTACAGAGGGAAAATTCTGAAAAAAATCGCTCACCGTCCAAATACTTACGGACCCGACTGTAGATTCGCCAGGTTCGCTTAGAAACGTTTTGCAAAAGAAACGACTGAGAAACAATATACACACCGAAACACGAATCAAATGTCTAACGATTCATTATTAGAGCTGCAAAGTGCCTTCAGCACGAACCCGGCTTGCGTTGATACTGCGACTCTGTACGCCGCTGGAATCCATTACGCAGACAGCGAGGTGATGAATGGGTTTGAGATTGTTGGTGACCTGTCAGTGTTTCATAATGGCAGTTAAAAAAGTCGCCTCAGAGTCGCTGTCCTGAACATTACGCACTGTAAACACAAAGACTAGCATCTTTACGTTTTATTATTCTCACGCATTTATAAAAAAAAAAAAAAACAACAACGTGAAGTTTATGTTCTACAAAGTTATTTACAGTGATGATCGACATCGTGGGTAGACATGATGAATAAAAATGATCCGGAGAGTGTTTTATTCCTCTTATACTACAGCAGTTTCCCATGATTGAATTGAACCTCTGACTGTTACACTGACACTGGAGACTCCTTCCATAAATGTCAATTAAACACATTTCTCCTTACAGAAACCTTTGACGATTACGATGCGATGCATTGTACGCATTTAAAAATATATATATATTAGAACGAGCGCGTTCATTTAAACCCGTGACTTGTGGCTGCGCTACTGTCTGAGCTGCTGTTATAGAAATGAATCAACACCATTAGACCAATCAGAATCCAGCATTCACAGAAGAACGGAGATGATTACATTTCTTTAGTTATGAGATGTTGACTGTACGCGCAGTCACTCAGGAAGTGTGTTTAAGCCGCTTTGTTTAACGCGAGCACGTCGTCTCGTTCATCTAACGCGTGAATTGTTTACTCGACAGAACGCGTTAGTCATAACGACGTGCTCGTGTGCGCGATCGGCACTAATGAAGTCAACCATGACGTCTTTCAGAGAAACACTGCGCCGTTTCAATCCACTACAGAAACGCGTGGCGTCGCGTCATGCGGCGACGGGATGATGTGGAAAGAAAAGAAGAAGAAAAAAAAAACCCTCTTTGAGCTCTTAGGGAGATTTGTTCTGTTCACACATCATACTCAAGTGTGTATTTATAGCCACACAACCAGATTAACTGAAGTGAGATTAAAATACAGAAATATTGAGGGGGGTTTTTGTGTGTGTGCCTTTCTCTCTTAAACACTTTGTGAGTCCTGAGTTCTGATTCGTTGAATCAAACGAATTATTACATGAAAAATCTTCTGATTTGTATTTCATGAATAGGTATTGAAATTAAACAAATTAAGTCACAGGCTGTGTTTGTGTTTAAACTGATATATGCAGTGTACAGCGTGTGTGTGTGTGTGTGTGTGTGTGTGTGTGTGTGTGTGTGTGTGTGTGTGTGTGTGTGTGTGTGAAAATAAAGAGCAAGAAGAGTAGAGATGGAAAGAAAAAAGAACCAAGTGAATCTTGGTTCTCTTGCTCTTCTTGTTCTTTATTTTCACACACACACACACACACACACACACACACACACAATGCTTATTGCTTGTGGGCTTCATTTACTTACTGTGGTATATGAAGGCACTAATGGACTCGAAGTCTCTGTGGCAGATGGCTGTGTGTGTGTGTGTGTGTGTGTGTGTGTGTGTGTGTGTGTGTGTGTGTGTATGACAGTACATGGCTGATGAACATGTCATGTATAACTTTTTGCATTAAAAAGGAAAAGAAACCTAACGAATAAAAACAGAAGCAGTATTCACAGAAAGTAGACCACTGATTTATTTTAATTTTAAAAAGGAGTTCATGTCTCCTGAGTGGATTATAAACAGAAGTGTATCTTTCTCTTTCTTTGTTGTTGTTGTTGTTGTTGGGTTTTTTTGGTTTAAGCTCTCATCTCAATCACGGTTATTTCGCAGGCTGAAAATTCTCCACAAGGGGGCGCTCTTACTGCCATAGCTTTTGGGTGCGTCGCCGTTTTAAACCGCGTGGACTGTCGTGAAGCTGCAGCGGAGAGATCTGACGACCGCACGTATAATTCGACGACGCGTAAATCTCGCACCCCGATGCAGGTTACGTTTATTTCCGACATTATCGAAACGTTCACTCGGTCGGAGCCCCTTAACGATTAAAGCATTCGCCGACACACTGTCTACCGGATGTCGCTCTTCGGCTAAAGATATCCCGCGTCGAAATCTACGTTCCTCCAGGATTTGGCGATCCCAAAAGAAACGAACGCAAAAACAAGCAAACTCCGCAATATATAAATATATATATATACATATATGACCCGCGACGCATCATGTGACATCATCACAATGTGCATTCAGCCAAAGCTCTCTTCGATTCACGTGTGTCGAACATGAGTACGACTAAAAGGTCTCGTTTACCAACAAACATCACCGTGAAAGGTCGTGCACAACAAGGAAACTAGGATACAAATAAGCAGAAGCGCATTTACACACACACACACACACACACACACACACACAGCATTGTGGGGGACAGAAAATCTTTTCCCAATGCATTATACACTCTAATCTGACAATTTGTTAGATCTCTGTGTTTTCATGCTGCATGTCTGTTGGGTGTTATGTAGAAGTGTGTCATCGTGACCCAGACAGGTAGCTCTGTGTGTGTGTGTGTGTGTGTGTGTTTGTGTGTTTGTGTGTTTGATGTTTACGCAGCTGTAGCATGTAGTCCTGCTGCTTCTACAGCTGTTCCAATGCTGGTTTTCTCTATATAACCGTACACATCAGCATCAGGGTCACGACTCCTCATAAATCCTCCACTCTGGATGGACAGATGGGGAAATGGATGGTGCGCTGTTTTGAAAGAGAGAGGCAGCTTGGTACAGAAAGCCTGTGATAAAGTTGTTTTAGGACGTTGGTAAATTTTATATGTTATATATCGTGCGAAGCACATGTTATCATCGTTGGATTCGAAACTACGAAGCATTTTTCTATCCATGCCTGAACACTTCTGAGGAGAAAAGCTGTCCTTTCTTTTCTAGGGAAGGAACATCCATCCATCCATTCATCCGTCCATCCATCCATTTTCTGTACCGCTTATCCTTCAGGGTCGCGGGGAACCTGGAGCATATCCTATAAACGTATTTGTTTACTCAAGCCTACCTTGACTAGACTTTCTACTACGCTAAGCACAGTCCTAATAATCTTTTCTCTCCGTCTCTCCTTCTGTCGAGCCACACACGATTTTATGGAGATACTAGAGATCCTGATCCTCTCCGGACCCGCCTGATCCGTTTCGGATGTCCTACCTCTGGATGGAGCTCTCATCTACTCCAAGTCTAGATTGCTGGGACTACGGTTGCTTCTAAGGCCAAAACAGACTTCATATAAATCCATAGTGAACTTTTTCACACTATCCGGTGTTACCCAGATGAGGACGGGTTCCCTTCTGAGTCTGGTTCCTCTCAAGGTTTCTTCCTCTTAACATCTTATAGGGAGTTTTTCCTCACCACCATCACCACCAGCTCGCTCAATAGGGATAATTTCACACACTTAAAATCTGTATCCTGTGTTTATATGTTTCTGTAAAGCTGCTTTGAGACGATATCTATTGTAAAAAGCGCTATACAAATAAAATTGAATTGAATTGAGTTGAATATCCCAGGAGGCATTGGGCACAAGGCGGGGTACACCCTGGACGGGGTGCCAATCCATCGCAGGGCACAATCACACACTCGTTCATACACTACGGACACTTTGGAAATGCCAATCAGCTTACCGTGCATGTCTTTGGACTGCCGGAGGAAACTGGAGAACCCGGAGGAAACCCTCAGGGGAGTACGTGCAAACTCCGCACAAGTTCTTCCAAATTCTTAAAGCTCTGAGTGTCTACGTTCATATGAGCTATTAACACAACTAATCTGGAGCGTGACATCACAAATAAATTAAATCGGCTAAACCAATACAAGCAATCCATAACGTATTTTGTACTCCCTAGTGCAATAATGTATCGGTTCTGAAGTTTTACTGACGTCTTTTAATCATATGATTAAAAGACGATATGCCATTGATCGATATGCCATTGATCTGTGCGTGCCAAAGGAAGTATTCTTTAGGTTAAGTGTATTATACAAGGACATAACAGTAATAGTGAGAGGAAGTTGGGACATTTAGCTCTCCAAAATCTAAATTAGGGGTCTTGTGTGCACTTTATAGTTTGTTATTTATCACTTGTGCACTTGTTATCATGTTATAGGACTGTTTGCACACAAAAAAAAAAAAAAAAAACAAACGCTCCACTTCGTAATGTGCCGTCTTACTGGGTTGTTATGGAGAATTAAATGCAGCAGACACTTATAAGGTCATTACTTATGCTTTTTGTGCTATAGTGTGATAAGTAGGCCTTTCTTTATCCCCTGGACTTTGACTAGCAGACACATTACCCAGCAGTGGCGTTCGCCAAGGCTGTTAAACCATTTTTTTTTTTTTTTTCTAAACAAAGACGTGTTGTATAACACAGCGCACGTGACAGGGTGAAGGGTGGGTTTTATTTATTTATTTATGTTGAATTCAGCACGGAGACAGGAGATCTTAGAAACATCTCAGAGCCACGTGGTGAAAAGTGAACAGGAGATAAAAACAGAAAGACAACTTGAATAAATATAGTTCCAAATAAATATCATTTTTGCACAGGAAACTACTCGCATCACAAATGACCGAAAACGACTGTTAAAATAAATACTTAAACAATATTTAAACAACACCGTGTTGTAATATCCAGTATCATATAGAGTCCTTAGTATTGTGCGGCTGCGTAAAACGAGGTGAATCGGCGAACAGCTCGACAAACACTGGTACCAAAATACAGGATATTTGTTAAAATCATTAACAAAATAGATGACTTTAAAGTGTCATGTTGTATTTTAAGGCAAACGAATGAAGACGTGTTGTTACGGACCGCGATGAAAATATTCTTGTTCTGAATAAAACACGGGTGAAAGCGGTAATCCAAGGCGTTATTGTGGCGTACGTGTAAGGAAAGCTTCTCACTTCTAACAGCCCTGAGTATCTGAGGTGGACTTCAGAAAGCCCGACCTCAGTATCAGATTTTATTTTCACATATCTGAGTAGGAATCAAAGTCAAGTCACTGGAACATTTTACTTCAGAAATGAACCAGAAATTTGGTCATTTCTGATAATATGCTAAAAACCGACCTTCTCTATTATTTAAATAGTAATAATAATAATAATAATAATAATAATAATAATAATAATAATAATAATAATCACCAGTGGTGTAGTCCATGTTAAAATTCAGTATACATTAACAACCCAGTATAAAAGTGAATGTACTGGGTCTGTGTGTGTGTGTGTGTGTGTGTGTGTGTGTGTGTGTGTGTGTGTGTATGTGGCCTTGACTACATCACTACACTTTCACATGCTATAAGCATGACAAAGCAGAACCAAAAGAGATTTGAATTGTCCTTTTGTTATTTTTCTGTTCGCTTGAGCAGATTTGTTTGATTAGACCTGCTTTTGGCGTCTGATCAATTGCTAAAATAGCAGAAATGACCTTTTCCCCCCTTTTCTGCAGTTTTTCTCTTTATATCTGATTTGAACATTGATTTGAATCTGATATCAACCTTCCAGATTTGGATCCGTTTGAAATGTCCATGCCATTTGAATCTTCCAGATTTGGATCCGTTTGAAATGTCCCAGATTTGGATGCCATTTGAAGGTTCTAGATTTGGATCAGATATGACCTTCCCAGATCTGGATCTAATTTTTAACATTCCAGATTTGGATCCGTTTTAAATCAAGCAGATTTGGGTTCAATTTGAATATTCCAGGTATGGATACGATTTGAATGTTCTGAATTTGGATGCAATTTGAATGTTCAGGATCTGGAGCTAATTTGGACGTTCCAGATTTGGATCAAACTCGAAAGTTCCAGAACAGCCTAGGTGAGTTCCTCAGGGATCTGTCCTGGTATCCTGAACCCGGTTTGGTCCAGTGTATTTCTGGGAGTTGCGGTGTTGTAACTGCTGCGTGTGGCTTCCACCGAGCTGCTGCGCTTCAGGAAGTGCAGGAAATCTTCATGTGCCGAGGCATCGTGGCCGGACGCTGGGGGTCTCGCGGGTCTGCTGGGAGAGCGGCAGCAGCAGCACATCGTCTTACACACCTCCTCGCGGATCTGGCGGTTCAGAAGGCCGTAGAAAAACGGGTTTGCAGCGAATGAAGAGTACGCCAGCCACGTGACAGGGCCTTCAGCCTCGTCAGCCGAGGTGTGCGCGACGCCCAGGGACAAGTGCAGATGAAAGGCAAAGTATGGCAGCCAACAGAGGACAAACTGGCCCACGATGACGGCCAGTGTGAGTGCTGCTTTACCGCCCACCAGTGTCCGACGTGGCCTGCGAGGTGCGTGTGTCCCTGTCCCTCTCCTGGCACTTGAGCTGCTGGTGATGATGGTGGTTTGGCTGTTGACGGAGTCAGAGCGGTGTTTTGGACGGGGTGTTGCAGGCACCCAGCTAGGCAGAGGACCCCTGTGTCGGGCGGCCATGTGCGCCACCTTGTAGACGTTGGCGTACACGGCTAGGATGATGGCGGCGGGGACGCAAAAGCAAAGCACGCAGAAGATGATGGAGAAAACACGCCGGTGCCCGCTGTGGCTCCAGTGAAGTGAGCAGTGAGCTGCAGCAATGGCGCTGTGGTGGCGATAACTGGGCCACCCAAACACAGTGGCCAATCCGAGGACAGCAGACGCCAACCAGACCAACGCCATGACCGCAGCAGCAATGCGGGGCGTCATTTTGGCCTCGTAGCGCATCGGGTGCACAATGTAGTAGTAGCGCTCGACGCTGATCGCCGTCACTGTGAAGATGGAGGCGGAGATCAGAAAAGCGTTGAGGAAGACGTACAGGCGACACTCAAGTGGCGTGAAGACGACCCCAGCGAAGATTGGTGAGCCGCACACGATGGCGAGGGGCATGAGGAGTGCTGCGCACAGCACATCCACGCCACATAGGTGCCACACAAAGCTGTACTTCCTCAGGTGTGCTGCCTTCAGCACCACAATCAGCACGGCCAGGTTCGCCAACAGAGCCACGGCGTTCAGCGTCACCATGGCCGCCAGACCCACAGCATCACGGAGACGGGACTGTGGGTTGGACATGGTGCCCAGCTGCATGCTGGGAGTAGGGTGCCCAGACGTACCATGTTCCAGTGAGTGGTTGGCTTGTGTTCCGTTGAGGTTGGGGGTCTGAGGGAATCCATATTCTGCCATGTTTGGAGCTCAGATCTACACAGTGCAGGTCACAATCACAGATTCCTCCATTGTCCAGCACCGGGGACGCTGGGCTTGACTAATATACAGGCCAGACCTGTTGATGAAATAACAGATAAGGTAGTCATTTGTGTAAAAAGATCCCTAAACACAAAAAAAATGTGTTTTTAAAAAAAAAAAATGGTTAACTTCTTTCCCATGGATGATCCCATGATTACACAGATGGAAATATTTCAAAATATACTGTACACAAAATATACAAATCATACATTTTTCCCCTTTAAATTCGAGACTGTTTATGAGATGATACATGTACTGAATATCGTTAAAATGTCTTCGTTTTAAAATATTGCTGTATCGCCTACCACAAGTTTAGGAACTCGTTCATTCATTCAGTCGTTCATCTTCATAGCCTCTTATGCTTAAGTCAGGAGAATTCCCTCTGGATGGGACACGAGTCCATCATAAGTCAAGTTTAACAACTGTTGGAATTATGACCGTGTAATAGCCTCACAGTTCAGTGATGAGCATCAGGACTTATTAACTTGCAACTCTTTTTAAATTTTTTATTATTATTTTTTTTTATACTTGTGCCATAAGCCCTAAAGCGTGTCACATTGTTTTCAGCTTAATTCTAGACTCATAATCCTTTGGTTCAATATTTGACTTGCATGGATGAGTCGTTACAGAATTGAGAGAGTGGGAGTTTGATCACTGAGAATTATTCATGGCACACTCTCTCGCTTTCTCACTCTCTCTCTCTCGCTTTCTCTCTCTCTCTCTCGCTCTCTTTCTCGCTCCTTTGCTTGCACTGCATCTTTCTGCATCTCTCAGTGACCTCTGTCTCATTTCACATCTCAGCTCTGTCTTCATCTCTCTCTCTCTCTGTCTCTCTCCGTCTCTCTCTTTCTCTGCGTGTGTCTCTGTCTCTCTCTCCTTTTGCACGTCGTCTTTCTGTCTCTCTCCCTGTCTTTGTCTTTTCCTATCAGTCTCGACCTTTCTGTTTTCTCTCCCGCTGTGTGTGTTTGTCTCTCTCTCTCTCTCTCTCTCTCTCTCTCTCTCTCTCTCTTTGTCTCCCTCTCCTCTCGCTCTTCCTTTCTCTGTCTCTGTCTCTCTGTCTGTCTCTCTCCAACCTTTTGATGGTGAGTATAATGAGGCGGCTTGTTGGGTTGCAGCTGCGGGAAGCTTTTCTGCTCTAAGCGGCATTAGCATTAGAGTGAGGTCACTGTCACCTGCACCTCACCACACACACACACACACACACACACACACACACACACACACACACATACAAAATCTCTTTTTCTCTTTCTTTTTCTCTCTCAATCACACGCATACAAAGCCCCCATGCACACAGAAACATCCTCCCACACACTCATACAACATGCATTGTAATACAGCTTCTCCACACACACACACACAAAATCTCCACAAAATCAGCATCTCAACTGAGAGCATGAAAACCGAGCACCACTTAAACAAAAGACTACGTTTTCAATGACATCCAAGCAGCATTGATTATTTGCATTAAAAATCCGACTCAGAATCGAACCTGAAATCTGAAATGTCTCCTAAAGCC
The DNA here is from genome assembly GCF_001660625.3 of Ictalurus punctatus. Classification (NCBI taxonomy): domain Eukaryota; kingdom Metazoa; phylum Chordata; class Actinopteri; order Siluriformes; family Ictaluridae; genus Ictalurus; species Ictalurus punctatus. The sequence goes on from NC_030436.2 coordinate 18,940,969, forward strand.
GATCGTGCCTGCTGATAGTGGACCTGCATCACCTTCTGTTTGTTTGTCCATCATCTCTGGGTTTGTTATTTTGTGCATGTATGAGCCACAGTCGGTGAATACACTTTATAGACACTAATGGGTGTTATAAATGTGTGTGTGTGTGTGTGTGTGTGTTACATCATCACGGCTGCATGGTGTTTTTCAGCTTTATCGCTGCGTGGATCTTGATGGATCAGATGGATAGGATGAGGGCTTGCACACTCAGCTCCCACGCTTTTTTCCTATGGATGAGGAAGCCAAAGAGCTTTATCTCCAAACACACTCCTCGCCCGTCTGGTGTGAAACGTTGATAACAACGCCGAGTACAAAACATGAAATATTACCTTGTGTTTAACCCTCTCTCCTTCACACACACACACACACACACACACACACACACACACACACAAACAGAGCCTACACATGCGCAACTATCTCTGAGCACCGTGCGAATTCTGTGCTCTTCTCAGAATCTTCTTAGAAAGTTTCCCAGAATGCTTCAGTGCTACAGGCTCATTAGTTCAGGCCATGTGGCACGTTTCTGATTTTATCCACACTAATCTGCTCTAATGGACCGAGTTTGGTCCACGGTGTGTATTAATGAGGTCAGGACACAGAGCTGTTTCGGATTATGACAGTTATATAAGATTTTAGCCAGTCTCTTTAAAATGTCACACACTGCACAAAATAAATAAATAAATAAATAAAATGCACAGAACAGCGATGACCGGCAATCACAACGCCTTTTTACTTTAATTAGTGATGACGCTGACTTTGCCATTATTTTCTTTTAGATAATGATGAGATGAGAAATAATGATCGTAACTTACCTGACTGAATTTGCCTATAATGAAGAAAAATGTTAGCCAATGACACAGACGTGTATATGAATTAAAAAAATCTGTACATCTGATCAGAAAGTCGATCTGATTTCCCCATCCGATCTGATAATTGAACAGTTCTGATACTATGGTAAAGTTTCTGGTCAATATCAGTCTGAGATCAACAATCTACAGCAGATGAATCGATCCACCTTAAATTAATCTTTCCTTAAACTATAATCTATTCATGTATAGAAGCTTTATCCTATATGTTTATCTATCAACCAACCTACCCATCCATCCATCCATCCATCCGTCCATCCAGCCAGCCAACCATCCATCCTTCCATTCTTCCATCCATCCTTCCATCCATCCATCCATCCATCCTTCCATTCTTACATCCATCCTTCAATCCACCCATCCTTTCAGCAATCCATCCATCCATCCATCCTTCCATTCTTCCATCCATCCTTTCATCAATCCATCCATCCATCCACCCTTCCATCCATTCTTCCTCCATCCATTATTCCATCTATACATCCTTCCATCCATCCTTCCATCCATCTATCCATCCTTCCACGCTGTGGTATAAAAATATTTAGATTTGGTCAGAAGGTGTTGATTCATTTTCTATAAAAGCACCACTGACAGTAGTGCAGCTGCAAATCACAGGTCTGATACGTTATTGTT
>NC_030436.2:18945000-19057500 GCF_001660625.3 Ictalurus punctatus
GTGTGCATGTGTTTGTGCATTTGTGTGTGTGTGTGTGTGTGTGTGTGTGTGTGTGTGTGTGTGTGTGCATGATGTCCCATCCAGGGTGTACTCCCGCCTCACACCCAGAGTTCCTGTAATTGGCTCTGGATCCTCAACCCTGACCAGGATGAAGTGACTGAGTGAGTGAGTGAGTGAGTAGATTGGATTGTATGTAAATTAGTAATGTGTCAGTTTGGGAATGAATAGTTTCCTTTAAACATCTCCTTAATATGAGTTGGATGAATTGTTTGGAGTTTTAGCAAAAGAGGTCTATTTTATTTGAATTCTTTCAGTTTTTGGTTTAAATTCAGCCATATTTAAATCCAGATTGAAAACACTGCTCTTGTTGCATGCCTTTGACACTTTCTACCTGCACTTTGTACTGTTTATATCTAATTTATGACTTTTATTTCCTCTTTTTTTTTTTTTTTTTGCTTTTAGTTTTGTAAAATACTATAAATTGTTTTTGCGTATGAAATGAATTTTCATGTAAATAAACTTGTCTTGCCTGTCTGTTATTATGAGCTAAACTGGAATGAATTATAAACGTAGCCTTAGCTAAGCTTCTGTAAGATCACTGGTTGTGAAATAAAAAATTTCATATTTATTCATCTCTCTGTGAAGCGAAGCAAATGAATCGAGAAGCGAATCTATTCCGTATAGAGGACTCGGTTCATTACAGTGAGTGGCGGTACAGAGTGAATCGACTCTGTGTAAAGGAATTATAATTAAAGTGAGTCACTTAGAAAGTGAATCGGTTCACTTTAATTGACTCGTTTTAGTAGCATGAATCGCGTTGGAGAGTGAATCGATTCTGTAGAACGGATTTGTTTCATTACAGCGAGTCGCGGTCTAGCAGTGAATCGATTTTGTATAAAGGATTCATTTCGTTACAGTGAATCGCGGTCGAGCAGTGAATCGATTCCGTTTAAAACTCCCAATTCGGTAAAGTGATTCGCGAGTATTCCCGTGCCTCTCCGATCCGCTGGGGGACGATAATGAGCAAACACCCGCTTACACGCTCCTCAACCGAAGAAAACAAAAAAGATAGTAACATGTGGAAGTGTTCCATGTGGGGCTTTAATGCATGAGCTAACTGAATATTTTTGATGAATTAAATCACTCTACTTTATCATAGTGAAAATCAATAGGATAGTTCAATATTTATTAATCATGTCTTTCTTTATAAAGAAGAAATCCGCCTCAATGGCTGCCGGGAAAGGCGAAAAGTCTGTTGCTGGCAAGCGGAAGGTAAGATTTTAGCTAGCTTATGGCTAAACTATACAGTACTCTTCATGCCTGTAAACATAGAAAATATTTCAACGTTGTTATTTCTGTCTCCAAGTCTAAGCACAGTTAAAGTAAAAACAAGTGCAGATTAATATGCATCTAATTCCTTATTAAAGTTGTAGTGCTTTCAGTAATTTGTGTGTTATTTACAGTGTTGGGTGCAGACTCTACATTGACACTGTTGTTCTTTTTTTTTTGTCTTTAGGCTGATAATCAGGGTGGAAAAGGGCGTCCACAAAAGCTCAATAAACGCCAGAGTGAGGAAATCTCCAGCGAATCAGAAAACGAAAAGTCAGACTCCTAACTGAAGCACACACCTTCTGTTCTTTGTCTTTTTAATACTGCGAACCTTTCAGATTGTACGTGTTCTAGACGATACAAGTTTTCCAACCGCCACCGAGTTTGTAATCCGTCTCTCTTTCGTACAGCGATGACGCGCAGGTTCGAAAGCAGAAGGAGGTGGAGGGGGACGAGGAGATCGAGGAGACGCCGCAGGAGAAGAAGCTGCGTCTGGCTAAGCTTTACCTGGAGCAGCTGAGAGAAGAAGGTCAGTGAAGGCGTACAGGCGTTTGTTCTGATCCGATGCCGTTAACGCTGATCCTGGATGAGAGTTTATTACACCTGATCTCGTTCGGTGAGATTTACTGACCGTGTATGAGCAGGAGAGAAATAAAACAAATCATCACAACGAATAAACCTTCTGCTGCATCTGACTGTGTTTCATCTTCTAACACCGATCAGATATTGTTACCCGTTATTGCTTGAATTAGCGGCTAGAATCGAAACGGGCCACGTTCAGATATGGTTCTGATTATCTGGTCAGTAGACTCGTGTTTAGGCGCTTACGTCCGATATTCTGATTAACGGACTCTGAAACGCAAAAATATCAGACTTTTGTGCCAAGGCTCGTGAAGTGAAGGCAGTCTTTGTAGATTGTGCGTGTGTGTTTTGGCGTACAGAGGAGAAGAAGGCGGAAGACGAGGAGTTTGAATCAGACCTGATAGCCGGACGCCTGCAGGAGGACGTGGTACGCTCCCATTTTCGTTGGTTTAAATGTGAAACCGTTTGTCGCGATTCCATGTTTGATCTTTCTAACGTCTTTCGCCTCCCAACAGCTGGAGCAGAAAGGCAAACTGCAGAGACGCATCGCTGAAGAGGTGAGTCGAGTTCCTGTTTACGGCCGTACCGAGCTCGGTGCTTCGCTGCGCCTCGATAGATCGTGAGATTTAAAACGCACGGCGTTGTCACGGTCGCGCCCGGAAATAGGCCGTAGAGACGACGACGATCAGGCTGTTATGATTTTTCTTTCTGTCTTGGCTTTTGTCCTCGTATTTTATAGCCATATAAAGTCATACGCGGTGTACTTTCAGCTCTGTTTGGAAAGACGACGAAGAGTAAATAAAAAAAAAAAATACAAACAAGAACGCTCTTTCAGAGCAGTGACGTTTTTTGTAACCATGGCAACGTAGATAATTACTGTAAATCTGTTTGATCTATAGAAGGGCTTCGTTGCTTCAGCGGGGAAATAGAACATGATCCGGTCTGAGATTCATCCGATTGAAGTTGAAGGTTAAGCGATGCTGCACGGCATTCTGACGCATCGACGTGTCTCTGTTTGTTGTCCTCGTGTCCAGCTCATAGCGCCGGATCCTGCCGAAATCCGCTTGCTGAGAGGACACAAGCTCTCCGTCACGTGTCTGGTCATCACCCCGGACGAGAAACACATCTTCTCCGCGTCTAAAGACTGTTCCATCATCAAGTGTAACTATGCCTTAAAACTTTTTCAAAAAAAAAAGATTCCTGGTGTTTCAGGCGCTCACGCTTCTGATGTCCCGGGCTGCTTCGCTAGTTCCGGGTTTGGCCGAGCCGCCTTTTTAAAAAAAATTTCTTTTAGGTTGATTTAAAAACTACTAGTTTCCGAAATCTTTAGCGTTCTAACATTTACCATGAGTATATACACTGTATTATATGTTTAATTACATGTACTTAAACAGTTCTGTCGCAGTGACGCGTACGCAGTGGTTTTATTTTACACTATTGATTACTTTTGTCCGAATTGTAGCCTCACACCGCCGAAGGAAATAACGTGTTGGTTTTGTTCGCCGGACGACCGCCGAGAGAACGTCCTGTACGTCTGTGGTGTTGTTCAGTGAAATATATCGTCCCTAAAAGCTCAATATTGTTTCCTGTCAGTCCTGCGTTATTAACAGCGTCAGGACTTCAGGTTTCACACTTAATGCTGTTGTGTGTGTGTGTGTGTGTGTGTGTGTGTGGGAAGTGAGGAAACATTTCTTTTCCAGCCTCTGAAAGGCTTGTACACTCGAGGAATAAAGTAGTTTGTGTGTGTGTGGTGGAAATGATGGTCTGTGTGTGTAGGGGAGGTGGAGAGCGGGAGGAAGGTGCAGAAGATCGCAGGAGGGAGGAAGGGGACGGAGGAACGGCACGTGGGTCACACGGGACACGTCCTCTGCATGGCTATTTCCTCTGATGGCAAATACCTGGTGAGGGAACACACTAAAAGTGTGATTATTACCTCTCTGTGTGTGTGTGTGTGTGTGTGTGAGAGAAAGAGTTCAGCTCGTGTATTAGGGGGTGTTTTGTGCACAGGAAATAGAAAGCTTTGTTTAGAAGTGGAGAAGGGTTATAAAATCTTCTTATATTGAAGACAAAAGGAAAAAAAAATATATATAAAATATAGTTTTTAGAAGAGGTAACTCTAGTATTAAGTTAACATGAGTAAGTCGCGTGTGGCACGAGCCAGCGACCCGAGTTCGACCGAGCGCTTGAAGGTATTTTATCAAATCATGTTTGAGTTACGAAAACAAACAGTGCTATTGTCGCTTAATTCATTCATGTGGAACTGATGTTTATTTTCTTTCCCCCTAGTGTACAGAACCACACAGAGCAGAAGAACTGTCGTTTATCACCAGAGCTTCGTGATTATTAAAGCCATTCTTCTTTCCCAGGCCACAGGAGACACGAACAAGCTGATCATGATCTGGGAAGCTGCTACGTGTAAGCACCTGTACAGGTTCACGGGACACAGAGACGCCGTATCGGTGAGGACGCGGCTCATCGTCGTTCCTGATGCGTAACCGACCCGTTCTCCTTTTCGCGCGCGTGCAGAGAAATCATGTTGTTTTTTTTTTTTTTGGCGAATTTAAATAAAAGTAATGATCGGAAACGTTTCTGAACTTTTCAGAAAAATGGCAAATCTATAGAGATAAACACTACTTTAAAATAAAACTGTTTCTTATAAAGGTGTAAATGTGAGTTAAGTGCTTATGTCTTATGTGCGATATTTATTTATTTATTTATTTATTTATTTTTAATTTAAATCATGATTTAATTAATTTATCAGGGGTTGGCGTTCAGGAGAGGAACACATGACCTGTACAGCGCCTCTCACGATCGCTCAGTCAAAGTGTGGAACGTGGATGAGAACGCTTATGTAGAAACTCTGTAAGTGCACACACACACACACACACACACACACACACTGCAGGCTTTATTCCAGCTGTTGTAGAGACGTTCTCCTGTCCAAAACATGAACTAGATGGAGTGTTTTTAAAAAAATATATATATACACACACACATACGTACATTTTTATTTTTTTTTTAAACTGTTCTGCTCCTCAGATTTGGGCATCAGGACGCGATCACGGGCTTGGACTGCCTCGGACGGGAGAGGTGTGTGACCGCAGGGGGCCGCGATCGAACGCTCCGAGTGTGGAAGATCGCCGAGGAGACGCAGCTGGTCTTCAACGGGCACGAGTGAGCTTCACCACAAACACACAACCCTTCTCAAATCTCGTGTTCAATGCAGAAATGCAGCATCTGACTCGGATCTTTATGCCCCCCCCCCCCCCCCGTTTACATCCATAACGTTCTCTCTCTCTCTCTCTCTCTCTCTCTCTCTCTCTCTCTCTCTCTCTCTCTCTCTCTGAAGGAGCTCCATCGACTGCATCCAGCTCATAAACGAAGAGCACATGGTTTCAGGCGGCGATGACGGGTATGAATTTAAAATCGCGAGTCATTTTAAGCAGTAAATCATTTTCAAAATAAAGAAGGTGATGAATTTCTGGTAATGTTGTTTGGTTTGTTTGAAATTAGTTTAGTCAGCCCTAACATTTGATTTCTTTTCAAATGGAAATCTGATGCAGCGGTTCTTCTGTAAACCCTTTGACGGTTTTTAACGAAAAATGTGCTGGTCCGTCTGTGTGTCCGTGTCCAGCTGCGTGTCCGTCTGGTCCGTGAACAGGAAGAAGCCGCTGACTACTGTGAAGCGGGCACACGGTCTCCATGGCGACGCCGGGCTGGAAGGGCCGTATTGGGTGTCCTCCGTTGCAGCGTTGCACAACTCCGACACCGTAGCCTCAGGTGCCTCAGGTGCACACACACACACACACACACACACGCATATTAATATATGTATCAGCACAAGTTCACACACCTAAAGCCTCTGTGAATTGTTTTTGTGATTAGCTCCTTTCTGTTAGCTGTAGTTTGTTTTTGTTACCCGAGTGTGGCTTAGAAAAGAACGATTTCTGAAAATAAAAGACTTTTTATTATGACACGTTCTTTTTATTAACGTTTTATACCGAGCTGAAAAACGATGCCGTACTCACAAGCTCTTTTGTATTGCCTCACTCAAACATTTTCTACACACACACGTTCACTCAGAGACTCGAAAGTACACACCCACACACTCGTGTCTATTCTTCATGTCTTTCTCTGTTTTTCTCTCTCACACACCCCCACACACACTCTTTCTCAAACTCAATATCGCCATCACACTGTAAACAGCTCCGCTTTTCAACTCGTGGTGATCTCCTGTCACGGAGAGAGACAGACAGACGGAGAGAGAGAGTGAGTGATGGATGGAGAGAGAGACAGAAGGACAGAGCGAGACGGACAGACGTAAAGAGAGAGGGGACGTGAGAGAGACAGAGGGAGAAATGGTCGGAGAGAGCAAAAAGGACAGAGGGAGAGAGCGGGAAAAGGCAGCTAGAGAAATGAACGAACAGGAAAAGAGAGAGGGATGGACAGAGAGACACGGAAGGACAGAGGTAGAGAGGCGGGGGAGCAAGAGGGAGACGGAGAGGCAGAGAGACAGAATCACAGCAGGAGAGAGACAGACTGAAGGAAAGATGGGGAGAGAGCGATGGAGAGAGACAGAAGGACAAAGCGGGAGAAAGACTGGGAAAGCGAGACGGAGAGAGATAGAAAGACAGAGGGAGAAAGGGAGAGAGACAGCCAGTTAAATGATAGAACAGGTAAAGAGAAGGAGAGATGGAAAGACACACAGAGAGAGAGAAAATGACAGGGATAGAGATGATGGAGCAAGAAGAGAGAAAGTGAGATGGACAGAGAGACAGAAGGATAGAGACAGACAGAGAGTGTGAAAGATGCCCGCTCTTTGAACGTCTCATTCACACAACATCGTGCTCTTGTGCTGTTCCTCAGGCTCCCATAATGCCTCTGTGCAGCTGTGGAAGTGCGGGCCGGGATTCCGAGGCCTGGAGCCGCTCTTCAGCATCCCAGTGGTGAGAAACGATACGGAGCGTTTCATATCTGAACCTTTATCCTGAGCACAGTGAGACACAGGCGTCACATCAGGCTGTAGTTATGTACTGGTAACTGTCTCTTCTGTGTTCGCCGTCAACACGCCTCCTTCCGTTAAACCGCTTTTGCATCAGCGCCGGACACCGTGATGTGATGTTGGTGTTCGGTACAGCACTCACAAGAAGAATGCTTTTTTTTTTCTTTTCTTTTTTTTGGGCGTTATTGGACAAATTGAATTGATTTGATGAAAACGTGTGGTGATGTTATGTGCGACTCGAGGGCAGAGCGCTAGGTTATGCATTCAGGAAGATCAATTTCAGCCATTGAAAGCAATCTGAACACCTGCCTGCCAGAAAGGTTTAAGAAAAATGCATCAGATGCTGTGGTAGGAACAATATTTCAAAATCTCTACAAGCTGATCATTACCCCCCCCCCCCTTTCTCTGGCGTTTTGGCATAAGCTAGATGACCACAATTCAATCAAATAAGCCACACCCGTCTTTCATGAGGTGATGGGATAAAACAGGAACCTTACTTTTGTTCAAATTCAGATGGAATTGAAATAATTGATCATTTCAGTTTCAGATCATATATTTGCTTCAGTTTTTAATCATTTCACTGGTGTAGCTTTGGTCACATCGCCATAATCATGAATCGTGTGTACAGTATCCTGGCAGTTAATCAAGAGGGACTTTCCTCTGTTTTTCTTTCTTTCAGAATGGTTTTGTGAATAGTTTGAAATTCTCCAACACGGGCAAGTTCCTGGTGGCCGGCGTTGGACAGGAGCACAGGTACACACCGGTCATCGACAACATTATTTAAAACTGTAAATACGCTGTAGTCCTGTTGATCAGCGGAGAGCACTTAGTGTAACAGCATTGTGCAGGCACATGGCGGCGCTGTTGCTCTGTGCAGATAAAGTGGTGGTGGTGGTGGTGGGGGTGCTCTCTCCCTCGCAGCCTGAGTGCCCTATGATTTTGATCAAAAATGTGCAAAGAGGGTGTAATTTATTTAACAAGTGGGAACTGTAAAGTTTTTGATTTCAGAGTAGAAAAATAAATTCATTTGAATAGACCTCCAACTCGTAATTCCCACTTGGAAAGTCTGACCACCTCAAGTTCCCGGACTTCTCTGAGTGATGTTTTAAGCCTTTTAATCAGGCTTTTTTTTTTGTTTTCACTAAATACAGGAGGATAGCGCCATGATTTACTACTACATAGACTGATATGATAGACTACATCTACTGAAGAAAAACAAAGAACTTACCAATGGTTCTTTTTTTCTTTCTTTTTTCTGGTGGCTTTTTTTTTTATATTGATTTGATAATATAAACATCCATTATTACCAAACTTAACCAGTTTAAGGTGGAGGAAAAAGTAAGTTTTTAGTTGTGACGCAGCATCATACGTGTGTGTGTGTGTGTTTTAGACTTGGCCGATGGTGGAGGATGAAGGAGGCTAAGAACGGACTTTACATCATTCCTCTCAGAAGACAGAACAAAGAGACTATGACGACTGAGCAATAACACAATAATACACACTCTGAGGACTGGAGTTTTGTCTAGTTTTATTATGGATATTTTTTGTTGGCATCTGTATTAGTATTCCGTTATGTTCAATATGTAATATTGTGCAGAAATCTAAAAATAAATTTAAGTTCCCAGATTTGACTCATTATTACATACCTTTATACCTGTTGAATTCTGGATTCTGATTGGTTAGGTTTATATTAATGCACTTGCTCTAATATCGTTATTGTTTCTAAAGTAACAGCTCATTGGCAGGGATGGGTTTTTTTTTTTTTGTTTGTTTTTTTTTTAAATGACTGGTTAAAGCTGGCTTAGTGGTTAGCACGAGCGCCTCACACCTCCAGGGTTGGGGGTTTGATTCCCGCCATGGCCTTGTGTGTGCACGGAGTTCGCATGTTTTCCCTGGTTTCCTCCAGGTACTCTGGTTTCTTCCCCCAGTCCAAAGACATGAATGGTAGGCTGTAGTGTATGAATGGGTATGTGTATGTGAGTGTGCCCTGTGATGGATTGGCTCCCTGTCCAGGGTGTACCCCGCCTTGGTATAGGCTCCTTGGTATAGGCTCCAGGTTTCCCGTGACCCTGAACGATAAGCGGTATAGAAAAAGGATGGATGGATACACCACCCTGTCGATGATTGATTATATTCCTATTTTACCATTTAATCTGTCCCAGCCTACTATAACTACACTTTAGCTTCAAATACAATCATTAAAAAAACTTTTATTTATTATTATTATTATTATTTTGCATGAATAATGTATGAATCCATTGCACATCTCATGCTTATGAAAAATGTACGTTGTAGTTGATTTTCTCTGAGCCCTACTACCTGAACACCTTCACCCCTATGAAAGATCTGGAATATTCCACAAGTCACGTGTTCAACAAGTCGCCGAATAGTCCGAATTTCCTGAAGATTATTAATAAGAAGAAAAGTAAGTTCTCTCATCCTTTATTCCTTATTTTCAGTGATTAGAGGCTGACTTTGAAATTATAACACAGTTATACAAAAAAACAATCATTTTAAGCAAATCACCAGAATGTCTTTAATGTCCTCTTGCCATTAGCATGGATGCTAGTCTGTTCTTAAATAAATAAATAAAAAGACTATACAAAACAAACTCAACCTTCGTTACTTAAGAGCAAAATGCTGCCTATACTCAGCAAATAAATCTTTAAAAAAAAAAAGAGAGAGATATTTTTCCATGAGATGGGTTAACATGGTTAAATAAATGGTTGATTGCGCTTTTATTTATCAGCCTTTTTTACTAAAAGTTTTTTTTCCGGAATGATTTATTTATAGTTTCAGAAACGCTGATTTTTCCGTTGGTTGTCCTCGCGTGCGCGTGCTGATGGAACGCCAATCACGCGTCAGTTAACTGGCGCGTGCCGGCCACAGCTGATTTGCATTCGGTGACGCCCACAAATATACATAAAAGGCAAAGCTCATGACACTGAAATGGCGGAATAAACGGCAAAAAGAGACAAGACACTTCCTCAGAGGTAGAAGTCTTATTTTGACTCGAGTCTGTGCCAATTAAAAGGTATATTATTCAGCATCGTAACAACCCCTGTGAAAATACCAGAAATCTGGAGTTGATACATCTCTCTCTCTCTCTCTCTCTCTCTCTCTCTCTTTATTCATTCAGTAGGCTATATTGTACTGTCCTGATGGGAAAAAAACCCCAATAGAAACAGTCATATAGAATTTGTAATGGTTATAATGGGAATTGTACTGGTTTTAATGGAAACTTTTATGGTCCCTGTGGGTCTCTACTGGTAATTTGTTGCCTTCAATTGATGGCATATTCAGTCTAGTGGATACCATTTAGGACTGGTAATGGATTTAATGATTAGCTGATGGTTTGTAATGGAAACCTTTAGAATTTCTGTGCTGGTTTCTATTGTTTTTGTTGTTGCCCCCCCCCCCCACCCCCCCCCCCCCAGCTGTGTAGATTCACTGTATGTCAGGGGTGTTGTGGGTTTTTTTTTGTGTGTGGCCCCCCCCCCCCCCCCTTTCATTTTTAATATTTCTTTACTTAAATCTCTTTATATAAAACAACTGGGTTTCACAGGCGTTTCATTAAATTTGTTTGTAACTGAAATGCATAAGCTTTTTAAACTTTAGTCTATTAATAAAAGTGCAGTAACCTAATCAGTCAAGGTTTACGTCAGTTAGTCTTGCGCGTAAACGTAAACATACGAAAGTTTCGATATTTTTACGAATGCTAAATTTCTTGTGTAAACGCTCCTATTCGATATGGAATTATTCCCATTCTCGGGAAAACGGTTCAAGAAATCTGGACTAAGTGGCATCCCAGTCATGACATCATCCAACGCTAACCGAACGCATGCATTACACTGGTGTCTTGATTTCTTAAAGCTGCAAAGAAACCGACAAGTTTGTCATTGAAAAAAGTTTATTTACATATATTACAAGAATAGCACTGACGGGTTCACCAAAGTTCACATTTAAACACATTCCTATAACATGTATTGTTATAGCTACTCTCAAATACTTTATTCAAATCTGACACACTAAAGGTTTAGTCTTCAAGTTCAAAAGGAAATACCGACTATAGGGATTTGTTCTTGCATCGCCACTAAACTAGTGCACGGAAATAAAAACGTGGGACATTTCATTAACGGCACGTAAAGAACAACGCAAATCTGCTAATGAGCTACGGAAGTAAAACATGGCGGAGCTCTGGCGCACGTCCTCCCAGAGCTCTGCTTCAAGTCAGGTTCACAAACGCGACCATTTTCTGAAAAACAGATCTAACAGCTACCACTGTTTCATATTTAAATCATAAACGGTGGTGTGAAAAAGTAAATACACCCCCTGAAAAGTTGTTTATTTACTTCATTATCATTGCACATTCAATATTTGAACCTCAGTGCTATTAATGAAAATAATACACTGAACTAATCTAACAGCAAACTATATATATATATATATAATAGGTCTAAATAATTTCGCAGTCATTTAAATACTAAATACTGTAGATCTAAAAACATTATACATTTTAAGAACAACTTTTCAGGGTTGTACCTACAGCAAAATGCTGGAAAGTGTGTGTCTTGGTGCCATCACTGACGAAGAATATTGTTACCTGATAAGCTTCGTTCAGTGAAGTTCAGATTTTATAAATATGTAAAGTCAAATATCTACGGTTAATGTTCCTTAAACTCCAAAGTGCGCTGTAAAGCATTCACTTCTATGACACACTTCATACAAATGAATTTTAAATACAGTTCCCTTTCCTTTTCTTTTTTAACACGCCCTTCTTGACTTTTTCCCTCACCAATTCCCCTTGTTCCTCTTGAGGGCTGTTCAAATGCTTCATTATCTGACGGAAAACCTTTTTAGATGACCCTTTTGGAGGACTGAGATTTCATATGTATTTACTCAGAAGTTACTGTGATCTGACATTTCCCTGTTTACAAAATCTTAATATAAACCTATGACCATTAGCCAGTTACTCCATATATACATGGACTGATGACGTAACGCATTTGTTCTGGTCTCGTCACAGCTGGCTAGTTAAGCGCACCAGCAGGTTACAACTCTAGATCAGGAGTATTCAAGTAAAGTTTCTGGAGGTCCAGTTACATAAACGTTCTTGCTTACAAAGATCTGCATAAGAGACTAACGTGATCGATTGATTGGTGACTATGGTTATTTTAAAATTCTTAACGATTAAAGATTACTTCATTTCGGTTTTGTTTTGTGGTGGTGCTTTGTGTTTGATCAACACATCTGATCAACGCCACCGAATGATGCAGGGAGAATAAACACAAACTTCTTTGTCCAGCCATCTTTAAAGGTTATGTTTTCATCGCCAACTTTTCTTTAAACGGGCCGTCATCAGCGCACTGATCAGACCACAGAGCAGGTAAATATAATGAAAAATCTGTGAACATTACAGCTCGATTCTGGTCCAGTGAGCTGCCTTCAGCTAAGTCATTTACATAAATGCATGTGATTTGGATAAACCACAATAATCTTTTGAAGAAATTGGTTCCCTCTGCTGAAACCCTTTGCTGGGTCCACATCCGATCCTTGTTCTAGATAGATATCTAACATAACTGTAATATATAAATATATGTATGCATGTATATATGTATGTATATTTACAGAACTCGACTCATAACTTTTTGTCAAAAGTTAAATAGTAAGAATATCCAAGAAATTCGCCCAACTGCTTATTGGTGAGGGCGTGTCGTCAAAGTCGTGTTAAAGACCCTTCCGAACTGGAGTTCTAGCATTTTACACTTTACTTCCATACTACAGCAAGTCCCAACTTTCCAACATTCAAACGTTAGTTGCCAGCGAAGCTTTGTAACTTAAAAACATAAATTCATGTGGCAACAAACCTACTTACTAGTTCATACTGGCACGTTGTTTCCACATAGTCACATTTACAGGATTTGTATTTATTTATTTATTTATTTATTTATTTATTTATTTATTTATTTATTTTAAATGATTGAACTCTTGGATAGCCAAGTATTTTGTTTAATAGAATTTCCGCGTAAGTGCCTGAAACGGATGACAGAAGCACCCTTGGTGGAAGAGGCATTGATAAAAGATTTATCCATGACATCACTGGAGATGGTGTAGTCGTGTGCAGTCGTGCTCGGTTCCTCCCTCACAACGATGAAGTCGTAGAGTCCACTACCTCTCGTCCATTACACACGGTAGGAACTACGGTCGCGGCTGAAGCTGCGGATGGAATATCAAACGTTTCCTTGTCAGTTCGAGTGAAAGAACATTTTTCAAGTATTAAACTTTTTTTTTACGCACAGAAACATGATGCAATCTCAGTGTAACCGTGCTGATCACTCAAGCATGTAAAGGTCTTTGACATACGTCTGTATGACGTAGGTTTTTTTTTTTTTTCCCCTAACCTTAAAGGAATACGCCAGCGATTTTAAACCTCATCTATAACGAGATACTATCTATAGAGTATATGTTTTTAACCACAGACGCTTTTTTCCCCCCCCTGTACTGTGAAAAATAATGGTTCGGTAAATCAACTAACTGGTTCAGAATGGAAGTTTATAAATGTTTAAAATACGCAAGAAATAAAAGACTCGGGAGAGTAATGTAATAGAAAAGTAATCAACAACGGTTAGTTATTAGACAGTAGGTTGAAATACGCCATAGAATTCCTTTACCCCTGATAAGGATGAAGCAGGTATTTGACTACCGTGTGAGTAGGTGGAGCTGGGGGCCGTAGTGGCCGAGGAGAACCGGTTGTCCTTGGCCCTCAGCGTCGTCACGTTCTTCTGCGGCTGGAACAGTATGATGTGGATCTTGGGGGCGAAGAGGCAGCCGAGAACCACCGAGCCGCTCAGACTCACCGAGATGCACATGGTGGTTGTCTGAACCTGTGGAGAACACCGAGAGACACGGGTGTTAAGACATTTCTAAGCAGATAGCGATACAGTACAGATGACTGCCTTATAGCACCATGTTAGAATTCAAAAGAATTTACTGATTTATTGATTCATTTACATTTCACCTAAACGCCTCTCGTCACATTTTGACATTTGGATCATTTTCACTCTGCTTCGATCAGCAATTATGTGCTGCACAAGAAGCCCATGTATCTGTACCGACCTCTACGTTTTTTTAGTGGCGTGCATCATTAAGCTCCCAGATCACTTCTGGAAAGCTCACCTCTTTTCTCCTGTTGCCTAAATCTCTTTATTGTAAATTACATTATTAGCATATTAAAAAGCAGACTCGATATTTAAAAACCCAATTAACGATAGAAAATGCAAAGAATTGTACAATTTGAACGTCATTTTTATTCATCGGTGCCTCATTATAGAGTAAAGTGTCATTTTTATTTTATTTTATTTTTAAATGACATCATCACTGTTTGTGATTAATCGGTTCTCTGCACGTACCGCCCGACTTGGTTATCGCTATCGGTATGTAAAATCCAATATCGGCCGACCTCTAAGCGAGTCCGCATCAATCCTCTACATACCAGGAGAACGACGACCTCACCACCGGGCCTTTGTTGTTTTCTTTCAATGATGCCATCAATGACGAGTGTGTCGTTTTAAGGGAGCAGACCTCCATTGGTGCACACGCTGCCGGGCTCCTGAATTCAGAGAACCTTCTTAGCTCTGCAGATTGCGCCTAATATTCTTCAATTTTAGCAAGCAGAAGCTTCTGAAACCTTGGAGGATGCTTTCATGCTGTCGGGGGCAGGTTAGCATTTCATTCAGCAGACCTGCATGACTACAAAAAAATCTTCTGCTTTTATTTTTTTTTCTTTTTTTTCGAACGTCATCAATCTGCACAATGCAGAAAACACGGACGTTCTTCAAAGTGAGCTTGAGGTTACTTGAGGACATTTTTTTCTGTTCATTAGGATCATTATCGCCGCCACAGTGTTTGTAGCTGTACTTTTCAGTTTCATGTCATCCTACGGCATTCTCCCATTGCTGGCTTTTACACGAAATGCCATAATTTTTTTTTTTTTTTTTTTTTTTTTTGTGGCTGTCTTTGGTCGCAGTGGCACTAAATCATCTGCTGGTGAACGCATGCTAAATTATGCACTTTAAGACCGCCAGTCTCAACTCACGAGAAAAGAATTCTTTTTACGGTGTGCGGTTTTTGTCTACGAAAATCGTACAACGTACACGCGGATGTAGCAGCCCAGCAGAGGTCTGGGGGAAAAACTTCGAGACGTCTCCGTTTACATTCCTGTTTAAATTCTCACTGATTTAAAACGTGTCTCAGAGCGCAGGCAAAGAATTACATTTGTGTTCCATCACTTTTCTTTTTTTTTTGTCTCCGTCTGAAAATTTCTGTCTCATCCACGCTGTTACTGCAAACTCGAGAGACACCAGCGTGTGACGAGCAGAGCTCATTTGGGATCGCCCCCTGCACTACTCTGCGGCACGCCGTAAAATGCTGGACGAAATACCAAAGCGAGGCTTGACAGGAGCCAAACCGCTGTGGGAAAGAAAAAGGAGAGTGAGGAAAATACGAATCTCTTTGTTGCGCTGACAATCGCTGCACTTTGCTCCCGTCTGCGAGGCCGAGGGTGGCGTGCTGAATCCCATCGCCGCAAGCCTCCCTTTTATGCCAGAATACATTAAAATGTATTATTTTCCAAACTGTTTTCATACTCAGACGGAGCTCCTCATTAGTTATGATTCTACATTTTAAACATGGCCAAAAGCTCCATGAATACATTTTTAGACCGTTGTAAACATCTGCTATATCTTGATACCGCGGATCGCTAGGTCTAGGTCTAAAATCTGACGCAGGAATGACGAAACTTTTGGGGGGAAAAACAGGTTTTTAGACCTATTAAACAAAGGCCATGTTCACCACAAAAGCTTTAAGTAACGTTTCCTACTAATACGCACGTCTCCGCAACAAACGTTGAGCAGCTGGTACGATAAGGCTGCCCGCGTAATGCCGACCGAACCCTAGAAAACGTTACTGACTATGAGCATCGTCCGCACATTTATCGGAAGGTAGCCCTTGTACAAGGAGACTCTGCACACAACCTGTAACACTGGATGCTCATGTGAACTCCTCGTTAGGGGGAAAAGAAAAAAAAAGGTTGACGCCATCACAAGTCGATTTTTGCCGAATCAACTTTTCATAAGTGTTGAAAGTTTGATTGCATACATCTTGGTATTGCGCAACACTACCGTCTCGGATCATTTTTTCGGATCGTAGCCGAGCTACCTTAAAAATAACGTAGGTTTTTATCCTGAAATAATCTGCTTTCTAAAACTATCCAGCTGGACCAAGAGTATTGCAGCGAGCCCTCTTTTGCATCTGTTGTTTTTTTTGTTTTTTTTTTAAAGATTTGATGTCTTACAATTCTAATTACTGAAGTATTATTAACGGCTCTGTTTTGGCATACTCTGTACAAAGCATGCCAAATTTTTTTTTTGTTTTGTTTTTAAATGTTTGTGCATTTAATTAGCTTCACAATAAAATGAAAACGTCACAGTGGATTTTATTCAGTTTGACAAAGTCGCTTCGGTGTCGTTCGCTGCTTTTTATTAAGTAGCTCGCCGTGTAGCTTTAACAGAAGGTTCGGTTGCAGTGTAGCTACTTTAAACCAAGAGTTTCTGTAGCGTGACCAGTTGCAAATGCAAAGTAACTCCCCCAGCGCTGTTTTCATATATACATGAATATACATGCAGTGTATTTTTGATCTACGAAGTTAGGTAGCAGCTTCCCATCATGCTGATGAAACTCTGTTCGATTAGCTATTGTTTTTCAGAAAATATAACCTCAATCATGAATCGAGCTACTTTTGTCATAACGCTTTTAGGAAAGTTATGAAACTACGTTTTGCGTTGCGTAACGCTGCCTATTACGTTCCGTTTCTGTGCGTTCTCCGAACGTATACCTGACGCGTCGACTTTCGACGTGTTCACAGCCTTTTCTTTTAAAGACGCGCCTCTTGCCGTCTTTCTCGCTACGTAACGCGATACTCTGTTCTCCTGTTGTCGTCGGATCAACCGGATCTAGGGATACATTGCAATTCTTTCCTCAATCCGGTCTCCACTTTGCACTGATGAGGAAACGCTGGCTTTCTTCCCGGCGCTGTGATCTTTTCTGACAGCCTGGCGTTGCCGCTCACACAGCCTTGGGCCGTTCTTGATGACTGTGTTTACCGTGGAGCTAACTCGGTTCTGACATCTCGCACCACACGGCAAAACGAGTCCGCTGATAAAGTGCGACAGGCCGCCCACGGTCTGCCGGAGGGACTCGTAACGCACTCGAGTGTTACGTGCTCACGCCTCGGCGAGTCGTGTGTTTGCGTTGGTTGATTATTTATTTATTTATTTATATATTTTTGCTGAATTTATCTGGTTAAAAAGCCATGTCACTTAACGCCCCGTCCGTTGTGGCATGTCTGAACTGTATGTATAATAAATTGCCGTTTTTATGGGTAGTGTTTTAAAAAATCGAAGAAGCCTCAGCATATCAAAGAAGCATTTACCCATCCTTTAGAAGATGTGCATTTTGTTACTTGAACATACAATTGTTGTTTTGCGGTTTTATGGGAAAATGTAGTAGGGTGTCGTTAATGGTGGAGTAAATGATTTGTGCCTGGCAGCTCCAGGGTCCCTGGTTTGATTATGAGCTCGGGTTACTGTCTGCACGTTCTCCCTGGGAGTTCCCTCCAGGTTCTCTGGTTTCCTCACACATCCCAAAAATATGCCAGTTGGTGGGTTGTCTATGATAATTTGCTCCTAGGTGTGAGTGAGTGTGTGTACTCCCGCCTCAAGCCTGTTGTTCCCGGGATAGGCTCCGGATCCACTGTGACGCTGACTACGATGAAATTAACCGAAGACGAACGAATATGAGGTTCAGAAGCTTCAGTCCGTTACCGAAACCTGTTTTCATTTCCTCGGCGCTAAAAATCAAGTGCGTTTCTCAAGGACTCGCTCAGCAACGAAAGATGGTCGAGCCTTCCGCTTCACTCCCAACTGACCCTTCTTCCACTTTTAAAGCTATAAAAAATGGTTTTGTTGCAGAATATTACCAAGAGCTCTGAAGCTCATTGAAATGACCTGATTGTTTTAGTTTTAGAAACCTTTAAGGGATGATGATAAATAGTCTGTCTTAGAGCGAAAGTATGCAATCTCCTGTGTAAACATGAGTTTTTCACATCAGTTTAAAATACAGTAAATTGGGTTAATAATAATAATAATAATAATAATAATAATAATAATGTATTACATTTTGAAATGGTTGCATATGATAAATGTTTAAATAAGGACTGTTCATGGTAGTGCACTCATGGTACATGGTAGAGACATGATCTTCACTCACCCTGTAGTCACTTGCGGTGACGTAGAAGATGGGCTGAAAGGCCAGCCAGATGATGCAGGTGGTGTACATGGTGAACCCGATGAACTTGGCCTCGTTGAAGTTCTCGGGGCACTTCCTGGTCTTGAAGGCGTAGAACGTGCACAGGACGATGAGGATGCAGTTGTAGGTGAGTGACACCAGCATGCTGGAATCCAGACTGTTGCACTTCAGAGTCACCACGTCACGCCTCTCGGGACTCATTTCCTTCCTGACACCTGGTGCCTCCACCAGGAGCCATACCAATGCCACCAACAGCTGGGCAGAGATCAGCACACCACAGATGGCCACTTGCGATGCGGGGCTGATGAAACGAGGCCGCTGGGCACCGTCTCGTACTCCACCGAAGATCCGCGCAATACGATTGGTCTTGGTGAGCAGGGCGGAGTAGCACACAGCGAACGAGGTGCCGAGGCCGAGACGTCGCAAGACACAGACAACTGCCGACGGCTTAGCAATGTAGATGAAGGTCATGGCGTAGCACAAGAGAACCCCCAACAGGAGGATGTAGGACAGCTCACGGCCACTAGCCTTCACCACTGGAGTATCGTTGTGCCGTAGAAAAACTCCAGCCACGGCCAGGGTACACATCATACCCAGACAGGCGATGGTCACGGGTCCTACAGCCCAGGCATCTGACCAGTGGATGTATTCTTCTGGAAGCTCGTAACAGCCAGTCAGGTTGGCCAAAGGCCATTCTCCAAAGCCGCAGTCCTCACAGGTGAACTCGTCTAGAAGGTACTGATGGGCTTGGCAGGGGATGCAGATCCAGCAGCAAACGTCCCCGGGTTGCATGCTCTTGGCCTCGTTCGGATGGCAAGGGTCGCTGCACTGGGAGGTGGGCGCTGGTCCTCCGGCCCAATGTAAAGTGCTGGTATTAAGAACCAGACTTTGGGCCCAGTACCCTACCTTCCTGTAGGCATACCTTCCGTTCTCTTGCTGATAATGGAAGATGTTGTAGCGGCCCAAGCAGTCACCCGAAGAGGTGAAGCGCACCACGTTCTCTGTATCAGCAGGTCTAAATGGAGCTATTTAGTAATGGTAGAAAGGGGGGGGGGGGGGGAGAGCAGTGAAATTTAGTAAAAAGATAATATTGAATAAAAATGGTTTCACTTATAGAACACATCCTTCATTAGCACATTTACTAGCCGGAAAATGATCTCATCCTGCCTTCAGCAAAGCTTTTGAAAAATGTTAAGGCTTTGAGCTATGGTTGCTAATTATCACCACCTGCTGGCCAAAACACTTTAATGTGCATTTATTTAATGCTGTGAAAAATAGCTCTTTATTATGGGTCATCAAAGGCCATGATTAACACCCAGATCAATAATAAATTAAAAAAAAACAGCTGGAGACTGGAACGAGCATAACGTCTCCACTGATCTTCGAGAGATGAAACACCGTCGGTGGGCTTATTTGCTGAAATCCCATGGGCTTTACTGTTGAAACTGTCTACACTACCTCTGATGTATTGCATGTATAAAGTGCGGCTTTTAATCATTACAAAAATGACGTATTTAACCGCTAATTGTGGCTGAATCGACATTTTCTTCTTTCAGGCTCTACCAGATTTAAAATCCTCTCTCTGCTTATCTTTTCTTCTCATAGTTTCTCTCTGCAGCTACGCTGACTGGCGCTGTGTGGTAACCTAATAATTACAGTTTTCAAATCTGAAATTCAGCAGCATCCTTTTAATCAGCAGTAAAAACAACGTGCATCACAGGCCATTCATCTGAAGGATGCCTGAACATTCGTAGAAATAGCTCTCCTCTCTTTATACAGGGAATACTTGATGGATAAACATTGTTGATAATGAATGAAAGACGGTAGGTGGCAATTAGCATTATGCAAAGCAAATCGTGCTAATTGGTCCCACTAGCTTTCAGTAATTGCTATTCATTTTGAAGCATCCTTTTTATGAAGCTGTGGTAAACATTTGTAATCGTCAGTCACGCCACTCACCATCAAACTTGGTCTTGAGGATGAACTCTCGGTAGAACCTTTTGCCGTTGCCAGGCTTCATGGCGTCGCACACTCGCGTGGTGTTGGGGCACACGGCCTGCCGCATGTTATGCAGAGCGTGCGCCATCGCGTAGACGGCGTTCACGACGAACATGATCTTTGACTCCTGCTTGAACGAGCCATCCCTCAGACTGTGTCTGGCGCAGCCCGGCTCGTGCAGCCGACACCCGAACTTGTGCTCCCAGAATTCTCTGAACCAGGGGTTGCGTGTGTTGAGCTCTGGAGTGAGTTTGGTGAAGTAGTCCTCGAACTCTCGGATGGAGTAGGAGGCGAGCTCGATGGTGAAGGCCCCGTTGGCCGCTTTCTCACTGCCGTGCACCACACTCTCCTGCGCCCCCCAGCCATCGCTCGCCACCCAGATGAAGGTGACATTCATGCGTGCTGCTGCGACCAGAAGCTCCCTGGCGTCCTCGCTGCGTGTGAACAGGATCACCACTTTGGCGTTGGCCTTCTGCTGCAGTGAGCGGATCACGGTCTCGTAATTGCCCCGATTCATGGACCGGCTGACTTTAACCGAAGTGGCGATACAGATCTGGCGCACACGTGCTTCCTGCTGGAAAGCGTCGATACCCGTCTCACCATAGTCACCCTCTGAGGCCACTGTTGAGACGTAGGTCCAGTTAAAGTAGCGCAGGATGTCAGCAATGGCTTTTGCCTGGTAGAAGTCTGGCGGCACGGTTCGCGCAAAGTAGTCATAGCGTGATTTGTCGCTCAGCTTGGCGCTGGTGGAGGCATAGCTGATCTGAGGGATCTGGAAGAGCCGCAGCAGGTTGGCCACCTGGAGACATTTGGGGGGGGAGAGAAGACAGTCCTGATGTCCTATACCAAACCCTATCAAGACATTTTTTGTGTCTGGTGCTATGAGGCTAGTGCAGATAACCAATAAGGGAAGCTTATAGCTACATTATGAGCAAAGGGAAGATCTTTTCTTTAATATCCCAATGATATATAATATGTGGAAAATGATCCTAGGTCTTAAGGCTACTCCAAGGATCTATCCATTGCCTATACCGTGTACAGGTGTAATCCAGTGCAGTTAAACAGCTCGTACTCTTCAATTTGCAATTACTGTTTTTATACCTTGAGATGACAGTTGTCAGGAAGCAAGAGAGAATGTGGCCATCAGGAGGTACCTGGGCAATTCAGTAGGTTTACAGACCTAGTGATAGACTCCTCCCAACATAAAAATTCATATAGATTGCCAGGGATTCTCTGCAAAGCTTGCTGACAAGCAATCAGCCAGACACTCCAACCTCCAAGCCTGCCGATGTCACCACTCTATGAAAATATTGCCTCTGGCTATGTATCTGCTCAGCATGGAGAGGGATTTGGACCCTACAAAGCCTCTATCTTCATTCGTTATCTAGCTCATCTGGGAAAGTCGTTTCTGCTTGTTTAACCATGGGACTTGGGCAGGTTTCATTCTGATGGATCGAGATAACAGCTGCAACCAGAAACAACAGATAAGGAATATTGTTATATTTATCCCAGGGCACAATCAGGTTAAATCTAAGTGTCGACATCTTGCTTTTATGGTTCACTATAATGGTTGCCAGTGGGCACAGAGAGAGGGGAAAGTATTGAGTTTGTCCAAACGTTTTTTGCTTACTCTCAACGTGAAACATTCATATGGATATTTTAAAGGGCATGGAGACCAAATGATTCATTTAGATCCAGCTGTGGCATTTCTTCCTTAACTGTGTTATACATGCAGTTCACAATTGAACTTTCAGGCAGACTTTCAGGTGGATATTACATCTACATACTTATTTCCCAAAGCTTTCAGAGCAATCACTGGAGGAACTCGGGGAAGCCATTCACTCCGCAAATTGGAGTGACAATTAGGCCCGCCGGGAGAGCCAGCTAATGACGGAAAGTCAGTGTCCACGCGGATTCACATATAGCACGAGGCTGCTCCACATTAAAATACCATTAGTCTGATGCTTCTCAGGCCAATTGTTCTGCTTTAGGATCAATTTTTGCCTTTTTGTATTTTAATGACTTAAATTACATGGACATCATGATCTGACCTTAGGTCAGACTTCCCTCTGAGACACTCCATACGTTCAGTTCATGAGCTCGAGATGTGGCAATGCTCAGTAGACTAAATCCGATAACAATACTCCTAAGGGGTTGCATGCAATTTTCTCCCTCCCAACTTTAAATTCCAATTTCGACTACTACCTAAGGCAGATCCATTTAAATTCAGCCCCCAGACACGCACTGTATGGCTGTTGTTATTGTATCCGTCTCTGCATGCATGTGGCTACGGGATTCTTCTTCAAGCTGAAAATAATCGTATCCTCTGAATATTTGCAACAGTTTTCACTATAATGCTACTAGCTTAGGAAAAATAAAAGTTCCTCAAGGGATCTTCGAATAGTCAAGGGTTCTTAACTTTTCTAGAAGTTGTACATGGAACTTTCTTATTGTATAGGTATAGGCTTATTATAAATGGTAAATAGACTGCACTTATATTTTTTTAAACTTAGCAGTTCTACAAAGCGCTTTACACTGTTTGTCATTCACCCGTTCACATACACACTCACACACCAATGGTAGTAGAGCCGCCATGCAAGGCGCTAACTTGCCATCAGGAGCAACTTGGGGCCGGGAATCGAACCGCCAACCCTACGATTAGTGGACAACCCGCTCTACCACCTGAACCACAGCATACATTTGAAATGCATGTTTATTCCATTGCAAAATGGTTAAAGACCATTAATTTGTTTAAACATTTGTTTCTTTCCCTTAAAAAATATTTAAGAAACCAACATTTTTACTCATTTATTATTTTACAGGAGAGTGTAGATGGATTGTGACATTCGGTGGCTGTAAGTAATGTATACAGGTTAAATCTCGTGGAAACCATTAAAGTTTCTATGTAGAACTATACAGCAGAGGGTTTCCCTGTGAGAAAAGGATCCATGGAGGTACAGCTTCGATCCTGAGCTCGGCTTACTGTCGGTGTGGAGTTTCACATGTTCTCAACGCTGTGCAAAAACACGCCAGTCGGTGGATTGCCGCTAGGTGCGAACGAGTGTGTGACCCGCGACGGACTGGCGTACCATCCAGGGTGTATTCCTGCCTCGTTCTCAGTGTTCATGGGAGAAACTCCAGATCCACTGTGACCCTGCCCAGGATAAAGCACTTGCTAGAGATGAATAAATGAATGAATACCACCGGCTCGCTCAATAGGGATAAATTCACACACTTAAAATCTGCATCTTGTGTTTTTATATGTTTCTGTAAAGCTGCTTTGAGACAATCTCCGTTGTTAAAAGCGCTGTACAAATAAAATCGAATTGAATTAAAAAAGCTCAAATCCTCAACACCCTGCGAGTAACACCTTATTCTTTTGGTATAGCTGTATTTTTAATTCTGTAGCCCTGGAAGAACACCACATCATGCGAAATGCTACCAGCACGGCCCCGTCCACATGCTGACGGACATTAGATGTGATGTGTTGCGGGGTTCACATGCTTAACACTGCATGACAGCCATGTTTTAGGAGCCCGGTAAGTTCAGGGCCACCGGAGACCAGATGAATCACTGACCTAAGGAGGAGAAACTGAGGGAATGTAATTCGTTTAGACAAGCGCGAATCTGGTCGGGACCAAGACACCCGTTCGCTATCAGTACTCCCTACCGAGGGAGACTCGTCCTGTTCATACCGTCTAAGATGCAAACCTAGCCCTTTTTGCGCATTAAGATTTCATTTACGTGTCACTGCATTTGTTTCTTTCCCTTTCCCTTTGGCATCTCAAGTGGAGTGTATCAGAGTGCATCAGAACGGCACCGAAGCGTTTGACAGAGAGCAGCTCAGCTGTTGTTAGCAGTCAATCATCCTGCACACATTCGAGACACACACCAGCAAGGGAGAGACGTCACTAATCTCACTCTGTTTCTCCTTTTTCTCTCTTTTTTTTTTTTTTCTTTTCTCGCAGCCTCCCCTGGATATTCAGTCCCCACACACCTAAATGAATATTTATCATCTCGCCATCCTGTACGTATGCATGCAGGTGTTCTATTGGAGCGTTCAATGACATCTGTCGGAGTTCAGTAAGGCAAATAAAGTACAACTGTCCCTCTACCAGAGAGAGAGAGAGAGAGAGAGAGAGAGAGAGAGAGCATTTCGGGGAATTTGTTCAAATCCAATTCGAGAGGAAGCAACTCACTGAGCTCCTTATTTTGAAGAATTTAATGGTCACATTTCAGGTGTCCTGTTCAGTTTAGGCAATCCGATTTTTAGGCAGTTCTGCTCACCTTGCTGTCGAATTTAGATCCACATGGATGACCATTCTTTTGCTCTGACTATGGAGTGTGAGCAAGTGTAACTAAAGCTTTTATTCCAGCTAACAGTTGTACATGGCTAACCTGCTAATTCGCTAGCGGCGCTATTCAGCGAATAGTATTCTAGCTGTCTGGTTAAAATTAAAAAGCACTAACACAGCACAGCCTTACAGCTTATATAGCTAGATAACCCTGCTAACGTTCTGTTTCCAAGCTAATCTTGCAGTTTATGGCAATCTTAATATGCAGCTAACTTTGTTTTGTTTCTGACTTTTTATAGTTAGCCAGCTACACTACTCAGAAAATGGAAGTAAAGCTGTATATTTAAGTTATTTTATTTCATAAGCATAGCTAACTTAGACCGCTACCTTGCTAGTCACCAAGGCTTGCTAGTTTTGGGGCTAGTTAGCTAGCTATGTTATTCATATTCATCGAAGAGTAGTTCTTCAACAAAACGGAGCTACTGCTAGTTCTGGATCGAGCCTCACGTTTTGTAAGCTGAAAAACTAGCAAACGGTGTAAACGTGCACGCTAAAAGTTGCAACGTCTTGATGAGGCCGGAGCGTTTCTCAAATGTCTTGAGCAGATCGTTGAAGTCCTGAATGAGCGAGGGACCTTCGACGGCTACTGGATGGAAAACAGCTTCAGGCAGGGACAGAGAGATGAGAGTAAAAGACAGGAAGTGGTTGAGAGATGAGGAAGATAAAAATAGTAATCATGTGAGCCAGAGCGAGAGAAAGTGGGGATAAAACGAACAGAAAAGCACGAGCGCTACGGACCGAGCCGTAGACTGAAAGGCTTCTTATGGGTGAAGCGGTTTGGTGCTTTGACCCCACATGCGAGTGGATCGAAAGCGGAGTGTCTCGTGACGCAGTTCGGCCGCTTTTTACCGTCCCGCTTTCAACATGAAAGCCCCATCTGTTTCATCAGCTCCTGCGCCAGGCGTGTGGGCATCCCACACACAGCTACAGCACTACAGCTTCAGCCAGAGAAGTTAAAAAGAGCCTCCCTTCACAAGCAGTCGCTTAGATGAAAGAAATAAATCACGGAAAATTAAATTTCATCCTTCAGATTCGGAGGACTCGAGCCGAATGGAAATTTGCTGCCATTTAATTTCCTGAATATCGTCTGTAAACTCCCATAATGGGATTTATATACTGTAGATGATGTGCAGGTTCTCGGTGAGAGTTCCCATGCAGCATATTATTAGCATTATTAGCATTCTCTAAAACACGAAGAACAGGTGAGGTCTCTGTGTGAGTGACCTTGTGCAACTCGGAGAGGCTAGATGACTCCTATGAACAGCAGTAACATTATTAATACTCCTCATCCTGTGAGCCTCTGTCTCGTCCTGTTTGGTTTGGAGCTGCTCTAACTCCATGCCTCTCAAAGTGAGGGCCAGAGCCTAACCTTCTTTCTTTTTTTTTCTTTTTTTTCTTTTCTTTTTTCGCTGATCTAATGAGCGTGGAGGTCACCGTTATACCACGGCGCTGCTGAATTCTCGATTCCGATTGGTCGGAGGTTCGGCTCCGACGGCGTTCATTCCAACACGTTAACGTTTCTACGTACACCGTGACTTCTAATGCGCACGCGCTATGTAAATGGATTTTTAAAAAAAACAAAAAAAAACGTGTGCAGTCGTCGATACGGATATGTTTTTCTCTGGGCAGAAATGTTTTTGGAAGGAGTCTCCAGTGTCAGTGCTCTTGTAACGTTTTCCTGCCACGGGAACGCATCGGATTACGTTTTGCGGTCTCTCCGTAACGTGGCAAGCGGCGTTTTATGTTGTCTTTTATTTTAAGAGATAATAAGGTAAATATGAATCTACCCACAGCGTTATTGGTTTTGGTTCTGTGGACGGAAAGCTCGGTAATAAAAAGCCTCTTCTAAATAGCCATTTCAAAATATATTTACATAACGGACTGGACGGGTAAATAGTTGGATTATATCAGAAGTCCAGTCGTTTTCACGGGGAAAAAAAAAGGTCCTTGTATTCAAAACCTTTTGCGAAGCCTTCAAGGACAACTTCGCTGTGCGTGTTACTGCATGGCAATTATTATTCCCAATACTCTGCATGCACAAGGTCGGTTTTGTGCAAAATCTGTATTGTAATTTATTCTTTCACCTGCTGGAGGAAGCGATGAGAGCAGGAAGGATGAAAGAAGCCACATGACTAGCAATTGGTTTGCGTTACGAGAGCCGGTGTGAACTATGACGCGCATGGAGAACCTGCCACGCAGACACGCAGTATCCCAGGCAATATCCTGCTACTTTAATTAGAGCGCAGGAAGACTTTCAGTGGAAGAGTGACAGATCCAGACTGAAATTTCGCAGCCAGAGTGAAAACTCCGGAGTGCCTCAGGCTTTGTGCATGAAATGAATTAATTGTAATGCGCGATTACTGAAGAATTGTCGTTGTGTAATATTAAGATTCAGTATTCATATTTAATTAACTGTTTATTGCAACAGTTTTTTTTTATTTTTTTTTTTAAAAAAAAACAACTTATTGTTTGTTTCTCTAGGGAGGGGAGACGTTTAGTTCTCAAGACAACCACACAACCAGTCTGCCATTCTCACCCACACACAAACTCAAATATAGATCTTTATATTACACACACACACACACACACACACATGCACACCCCAAAGATAGCACAGTCTTCCGGTATCAGTCACACACCCACGCACCCAAACTTAACCTCTAAACAGTTGAAGCTGAAGCCGGTATTCATAACTCCCAGAAATACAATCATTCAGTTTGTAGGGACACGTTAGGTTACGTTCACGTTACCTGACCTGAGACAGTTTTATATCTGGTATTTATATTATACGTCATTACGGTCATCGTCGTCATCCAGTAGCACAGCAAAACAACCAATGAGGACAGCGACAGCAGTGACGTTATTTAGTGGAGGGATAGGGAAATTTGGGATACATTTTATATTTTACATTTACACTTACGGCACTTGGCAGACGGCCTTATCCAGAGTGAGTGCATTTATACAACCGAGCAGTTGAGGAGTTAAGGGCCTTGCTGAAGGGCCCAGCAGTGGTAGCTTGGTGGTGCTGGGAGTTGAACTCATGACCTTCCGGTCAGCGAGCTACCACTGCCCCAGTTGATATTTTAGGCATCAATTTAAGCAAAACTGTAAGCGATATCAAAAGTTACTGAGTAGCGTCCAAAACTATTGCACAAGAAATCGGTGTGCGCATGTGGGATGTTTCACAGCACAGACTACATCCACCGTAATCCGGATAGATCTGAAACCTGCGTTTTTCGTTTTTAAATCGCTCTCCATCCACGCTGGCGTTTTCAAACGTTTTCCAAAAATCGATTTCCCTAAGGCGTTTATTTAAGAATGCAATCTGAAGGGTTGTAGAAAGTGACACTAATCTTTAAAGAGTAAACAAACTGGGTAGCAGGCACAACAACTACAGTACGACATCGTCCACCATCTTGTTTGTTTTATGTTGAATGGGTCACGTGACTAAAAACACGCCATCTCATTTATGAATGTCTCCGCCTTCTCAGTCCACACAGTGTGAAAACGCTGTCTTCGAGTTCTCCACTTGGGAAAGTGCTTTCGCCGGACTAAAACGACGTCTCGGTGTGGACAGAAGGAACTAGGGACTTCAATTCCCAGCAGCCACTGCACCTCTGCGTCACGGTCACATGACCACCCGCACCTGACTATCATCCCGGTTAACGAGCACCTGTGTGTATTTAAGTCCCGGTTTCCTGTACAGCACTCTATGTCTGGCTTCGTTGCGTCTCAGGTTGTCACGTTATGCTCTGCCGTGTCCTAAAGTGTTGGTTTATGTTTGTTTTCCTTGTTTACGTATGCTTAGTGTCTTTCTTTTGTGTTTTGCTTGAACGCTTATTAAACTTTGAATCTGCACGTACATCCGCCGCCATCTCCGCATTCGTGACAGGAAGGCCAAACCGTAGAGGGAAATGATGCGTTTTCAGATTAATCCGGATTAATATGGACGTAGCCTTTAGTCAGTAAAGTGAGAGAAGGTCACTTTACGGATGTGAACCCTCAAGATAGACAGATCTGATCTGAGGCCAAAATTGGAATTGTGCAATGAAGCTTGTTATATAAACATACACTCATTATGTTCGACTTCTTAACATCATTTAGTGACTCCTAATACTTCCTTCTCCAATCTAACTCACAATCCAGATGGCTTGCAGCGAGAATAAAAAAATACTTGTGTGGGGAGGGGAAAAAAACAAAAAAAGAAAAACCCTCCCGGCTCCTAAAATGGCCGGGACGTCTGTTGCCATGTGCTGTCTGTTTTATATGCGTGTTCATCCACATCATGTTTGCTCAAGGCGCGTGCCAAGCGCCGTCTCCCTCATGCCAGCAGGCTGATTGAGCTCCAGACAGCCTGAAGGCTCCTCTTAGCTCATTCTACTCAGAGGAGGACAGGTGGCTCGGGTTCTGCCAAAGGAGCGTCTCCGGGGCTGTGATAGTCCTGCCACAGACGGAGGAGACTGCTCGAGAAGCCGCTCTAATTCCACCTGCTGTGATCTACGATGTGATCTAGAGTGAGGAGACTTTGGTGCTATTTTGGATTATGACATGTGCGTGACTTGTATGTTCGGTATATTTATATAACGATAAAAGCGCGGTAAAAATTTCACCATTCATCTCTCGTAGTCCGTTAAAAGCAAACAACTGATAGTACCTTGGTCGAGTTCCTGCGTACGTTTCCTATTGCATGACGGTAGCTGTAAAAGTAAACGCTGTTCTGTTGACAGAAAACACTAACAAGAACAACAATGGAGGAGCTTAAAGATCTGCTTTACCAGATACTTGCCATTATGTAGTGCTGGCCAAACATTCAGTGGTCTCCATGATTTCTGGTGCCACCCAAATGTCCCTGTTTGGTACACCCGTTACCCTAAGAAGGCAGGCAACTACATCGGCCCGAGTACAGGTCGCTTAACAATGGAAACAATGCCAAAATGTCTGGTAGAAAGGCTAGCCTCTCACTAGCTGGCTCTCTCCTATCGCACGTCACGGCTACGACGTCAGTGCGACCGAACGCTTCAAGATAAGCTCATCTTTTTTTTCCTGTTGTGCCATTCGCCAGCCGTTCCATCCCCATCATATACCACTCTTTGTACCTTCCTGACCCGTTCGTCCCTTTTGACCTTCCACTTTCCTTATATGGGTTATGCTTCCTGTTCCTGTTGTTTTGGTGTTTAATTAATCATGCTTATTCCTTGTTTGCCCTGAACTAATTTGCCTGTTTAAACGTTGTGTTTGTGACTTATTTTTGAGTCCTGGTGTGCTAGAGTCTAGTTCTTGGGTTTTGACCCCCCCCCCCCCCCCTCCCTTTTGTATTTTAACCCCAGCGTTCGACGATCCATGACAGTGGTGATGGAATTCCTCTGAGTAAACATACTGAAAAACGACTGCTGCCAAATTGCCAAAAGTCACACCTTACACGTATCAACAAACGTCCGCTTCTGAAGTTGTGAAGGTCACAAAAATGTGCCGTTCACATGGAATATTCTCATATAAACATGGTGAACACATGACCACATTTAAGTCATACCTCACCTGATTTAACTGATGTATTTGGGCCCACACCCGCGCTCGTTCTGTGAATGCGACAAGGAAATTAGATTGGGGGTGTGCACCACAAATAGCAAAAATGTGACTGAACTCCAATCACAGTCTGGCGCTTTGCTTCATTTATTTTTGAGGCCATTACAAATATGTAAATAAGTAAATAAGACCACTCCAAGAATAGGACTTAGAAACACCAATTAGCTATCTTCGGGGCAGTAATTACATCTCTAGTAATGAAGGTTGGCATGTGGTTTTTTTTTTTTTTGTTGTTGTTGTTGTTCTTTTTCTGGATATTTCGAGATAAAAATCGAACCACTGGACAGTTCACTAGCTAACGTTTTCTCATCTCTTACCCCACCAAAGCTTCTTGCATAAAAGGAAACGCTACAAATCCCTCAGGTGGTCGTGTTTGTGCAGACAAAACTCCAGAACCAAACCTAATTATACAACGGGAACATAATTAGAGTTCGGCCCTCTCTCTGGCAGTGACAGCCGAAAGGAAGGAGCCGGTAATTAACCACTCTTACACTCGCAGCTCACGGCTTTTCTGCAGCGAAGCGAAGACACTTCAGTGCCGACAGACCTGTCGGGGGTTCAGGAAAGCTGAAAGCCCCTGATCAGGAAACTCCCAAAGTGGCAAGAGAATTTATATCGCCACGACATTGGCTTCCGGCCAACAAGAAAGCTGTGACGTCGTCCATGGACATGTCAGCTATTAATACGTGGGGCTGACATCTTAGAGGTGTTGGCACAGTCTTGGTCATTTCATGTTATCTGATTACACAGTGCTTTCCCGTGCTTTAAAATACTGAAAGAGAGCGGTAATTACCAAGATCATGATCATACTATTATAGTGCCCGCAAAACAGCGGTGACATTTTAAAAAGCTGTGAAAACTAGAAGTAATGTCCAAAACAACCATTTTGGTATTGGACAGTGGAACTAGCAGTAGCTAGTAGTAGCTCTGTTTTGTTGATGAACTACTCTTTAATGAATATGAAGAACATAGCTAGCTAACTAGCCCAAAACTAGCAAGCCTTGCCAACTCTAAGCTAGTTACGCAATCAGTATAATAATATAAGAGTCAATCATTGTTGTTAAAGTACGGATGATGACACTTGTGGCACTCTAAACTTTAACATGATGCATTTTATCGGAAAATCATTTTCATATCTTCTTATCACCCAGTGCTGACTTTCAGAAGGCACTGGAATTCATACTTTTAATATCTAAGACGAAAGCTTTTCTCGCTTAATCTAAGACTACCATCTTATCTCTAAACTGATGAAACTGGATCCAAATAACCTTGAGGGAAGGTTATATTTATATTGTGGTGTTTTCTTTTTCAAATTTATTTATTCATTTTTTAATTGTACAAGGTTACACTTTGATTAGACTCCATCCGTGTGAAGACGTCACCATATATACCTCAAATATGTTATATAAGTCCCAGGGCACAGGACTTAAAGTACAGCTGGTTTTGCTGATCAAGAGCAATCTGAGATCAGACTCCGTGGCCTAACGGTTCCTGATATGCAGGCCTCGATGTACATGAGTCTCCCAGACTACCACTCGAGCAGTATTGACCAATATGGCGAAAGGGTGAAAATCAGTATTGTTTAAAGCATACCCCAACCCATTACACAACTGGGTTAACCGGAGACTACGTATTGTACGTATTCTACGTACTACTCCGGTCAACTACGTAGTACGTAGTTGGCTCTAAGTATCGGCTTTTACACCCTTCGTACTGCACTGTACACTATATGGCTAAACATTTGTGGACAGTGATATTGTATCATTTATACGAGGAGCCATTTTGTATTAACCAAAAAAAAAGTTTAAAAAGCAAATGATCGTTTGGATAAGATTTGTGTGAGATTGGACATTGTAAACAAAAACAAGACTAGCTAATTTACACTGAAAAGAAAAGATCCACTGAAACTTACAACCACTAGAACTAATGTTTAATCATGAACCCTAGGAAGCTTGATTCCTTGTTAGACTTATTCAAGCCATATCTACCTGTATGGAGACGTCACTATACGATCCCCCGATCACTCCAGATATAGCCAGCGGCGCCTCGTCCGGCACGGGGTTGGACCCGTCGGGGCAGATGAACCCGGGTTGGTGCACTTTGGTGAGCGACGTGCGGACAAACTCGAGCGACTGCTCCAGCGCGTACGTGTCCTTGGAGCAGGTGTCTAGGATGTGGGCACCCAGCTTAAGGCCTGGTAGGATGCGGTTGTCCTGGTTGATCTCATCGAGCGCCAAGAGCATGGCCTCCAGACGCTGGATCCCACGCTGCTCGTTGATCTTACCACAGTCCTGCGTGCCCTCGCCTTTCTCGTGTACGGGGAACAAGCCACCGATCACCAGGTCGCCGTCCATGACGATCTCACGTTTGGCGCCGGGTAGTGCAGGGACGTACCTCGGGCTGGCCTGGACAGGGATGGGAGGGACAAGCAGGAGGACGGCCATCATGGGTAGAACTAGAGGAGCCATGATGGGG
Organism: Ictalurus punctatus; assembly: GCF_001660625.3. Taxonomy (NCBI): domain Eukaryota; kingdom Metazoa; phylum Chordata; class Actinopteri; order Siluriformes; family Ictaluridae; genus Ictalurus; species Ictalurus punctatus. The sequence goes on from NC_030436.2 coordinate 18,977,689, forward strand.
GAGTCGATCTTTACTAGAAGCACAGCCATGTTTAGTCGTGTGGAAGGTGCTCTTGGTTTAGATGTTTAGGTGTTGGATTTTATAGACTGTCAATGCTTCCGGTGAATGTTCTTGCATTTTTCCTGGCACGTTGAGGAACCTGGAAGAGGAACAAAGAAAGAAATAATAAGGGTTTCAAGAGGATCTGTATCTCTCAAGTGTGATCGTTTAATCTGGCCATTTAACACTGCCTAATGTTTGCCTACCAGTTGAACATCTCTGATTAAAACCAGACATTGTGCTAATCATTAGACATCACATTAGGCAGAGAAAAAATACAGAGCCGTCTAGCCGTTTAATTGGATTGACCTCCGTGTCGTGGAGGCTGGGCTGCTTTTATTGACTCGTTAATTTTATTTAATTATTTTATTTGAAACATCAGAGCCTGTCCAATTCTGGCAAAGAACCAAAAGCCGTGATGACAGCTCATGGCTTACAGAAGGGAGATTTCAACTCTTTTACGGCGGGGGGGGAGGGGGGGGGGGGGCATTTCTATCTATTTTCACTCAAATAAATCAGCATCAAATTTTAGTTCTGTAAATTCAGGGGCTGACGTTCATCACTAGCAATCCTCATTTAACTTCAATTAAGGACTGCTATTAAAACGCAAGTTTGGACTAACTTTAAACCCTGGAGGTTGGCTAAATGTTACATAGATATTATTTGTAGTCTGAGACTAAATCCACAGGCGCCAAAACTTTTTTTTAAACAGAGGTCATCCTCGCTTTATTGTTATGCAGATTTAGTATTTCTGTTCCACGGATCCATCTTTCTCCGCACCAAACTCTTGCCGTTCGTCTAATGAAGCAACATCCTCATATTTATTAAAGTGTTCTTCCTCGACCTCCGTTACCATGGAAACTGGAGACCGTGGGTATGTTAAGGGGGGGAACAAGGTGCCATGATAAAGGTAAGCAGCATATAGCAATTAATTTGAGATCTTTCATCGTGCAAGAACAAACAAGGCGTGCTTAGGAAAAAGACGTGTTGTTTTTTTTTTTTATCAACTGAATACATTAAGGTGCTTTTTTTTCTTTCTTTCTTTTAAAGAAATGTGAAGGAAGGGGGGAAAAAGAACTGTTTAACTGACTTGGTTAAAGTCACCTTATGAAAGAAATAAAAGACAAGCGCACAGCAAATAATGGCTCGAACTAAAAGTGAAAAAAGAGAAAAGAATGAAATATTAATGAAATACTCTAAAACTGTGAAATATTAATGATGCTGTTCCACTGGAGTTTACTGAGCCAACGCAGATGCCAATTACAAATCTGTATAGTTTCATTTCTTCAGGGCATGAAGGTAATCATGAGATATCAACATCCGAAATCAAATACACAGCACGCTGACCTGAAGCCGATGATTAACGTGAAATCTTTTTAATCTAACAAATATTATATGGATAATATTAAATCCCTCCACAAACTGGAAAACATCTGGAAAACAGTTTAAGTGCAGATTCTTCGTTTAGTATTGTTTCCTAATTCAGTTGTTCCATACAAGTCCGTATTAGTATTTTATGATCGTTTCAGGAGAACACGATGAAGCGCGGCGCGCAGATCTGTCTGGGTTCTCCGGTGTCGTCCTATCTTTCCCGTGAAAAAGTGAATTGGTGCAGGATGCCCTGAGATGGACTAGTGTCCCAATCCGGGTGTAGTTCCGCCACGCACCCAGTGTCCCCGGGATACAGTGTTCTCCGATCCCACCGTGACCTGGAGAAAGCGCTAACCGAATATAAATAATCGGACGCCGCTAAATGTCGATCGATGACATCTGTAACATCTGCATGAACACCAGCGAGTACTGGTCCGAGTTCTACCTGAGCGATGACTCGACAGGAAACGCAAACTTGTGCAGGTGATGAGACGCTTTGCAAATTGATACCGAGGTCAAATGTGAACTCGATTGCACCGGAATTGCCTGATACAGTTTCTTCAGGTGTTTCCATATCTCCGAAAGTAAACGCACAGCTTCATCCGGATAAGTCGGAGATATTTTCTGAGCTCTGACGTTCTCGTGGCAGCTATCCCTGACATCTGTCTCGCCCTCGTGACTGCTAACGCTTCGGCTCACGGCCGTGCAGACGACGCCCAGCAGGGTCCGGCGACTGCGGCCACGCAAAATATTTAATTGGCGTTAAAATCAAATCTTTCCTTGGCTTTTCGTGCAGCAGATGGGAGCAGCTGGGAGCTCTGTGCCATCACCAAGGTTGAGGCCTGGAGTTAATGGGACACTCCATGCCAAGGTAATGTAGCGTGATCAGGCCGGAGAGGAGATGATTAGGAGCGAGGAAAAAACTCTCTTTCCTCATGCCGATCCGGAAATAATGAGTAATACACACTATATGCGTGTTTCAGGGCTCGGTGTTCTGATAATGAAAAGCAAACTGATATTAAATCATTTTTATCCTCGTAACAGTCTGTGGTGTTTCTGAGTGTTAGGTCACGTCGCTTGTGCAACATGATGCAAACAGAAGAGCAGCGCCGGAAAGCACACCGTGTCCAAAACAACTGGGAATAATTGACAGAAGGACGTTAGCAGTCTGTACATCTCGTCAGGTACTTGTCCTGGCTCGGTTTCCTGAAGTTTTCACTTGTTAGTGCTCTTCCTGTTACTGAGTATCAAAGCATGATCTTGTATTAACATTTGCCATGGGAGTCTAATTCCACCACCCAGTAATAGAAAGTTCTAATATACTGTTACTTCTAGAGTAACCACGTACGCAGGGATTTGTACGGCGGATGCTCCAAAACTTTTTAACAACGCATACTGAACATCTGCATATTATAGCGTATACACTCTTTTGGGTGGATGAGATTTCCTTCTAGTACTTATAAAGAAAACACGAGACCTTTTTTTTCCCCACAGCATGATATATTTTCAAGCGAAACGACCTATTTGGGTGGGCGAGGCTTTAGTTCTATCCTTCGAGTTTTGATTGGCTTGTGAAAAGTTGTTGTTCCAAAACAAACATGAAGATGCTCAAACATGAAGAAGGCACTTGTGGAGGACTACTTGTCCTCCTACAACACCAGCGGCACTCAAGGAAGCGGAGGCAGACAAATTCCTGCTAGTGTTGGTGGAAAAAGACTTTTTTTCGTCCCTGGTGTGAGCCCATATTTATTTGAACCAGGGTTAATACTGTATAAAAGAGAACCTTACAACAAATGCCCGTTTTTAATTTCGGCTTGTCTTCAGGTTTCCCTGTCAGAGAGTGTCGCATGGAGACGAACTCTACCGTCCGTAGACGCTTTAAAGAAATGACCCGAACGTAAAAGAATATGGTTCCACGATGCTTCTTCGAGGACTGCACCAAACTCCATGGCATGTTCCGACTCGATTGAACCGTCATATTGATGGTGGTGATGGTGATGATCCAAATGATTTAGTCTTGCATTACTACAGAATCTTGTCTAGGAAATATGCTTTGCCAAAGTAGTATTATCTTTCCACAAGTGATGAATTAGAAACTTCTTGGTAGTGAAGTCAGACTTTTGGAGCCTACTGTAGGTTTCAGTGTTTGATTAACAGGATACTCCTGAATCTCCCGAAGCGAAATTAAACACACAAGCATTTATGTTAATGCACTGCTTAAATGATTAGCATCCCCACCATAAGATTGATAGCACGCCTCCAAATCAAGCATTTCGACCCTCTCATTTTTGTCAGGTTTCCAACCGATAATTAGGATTAATGGCTTTGTTTGCGGAGCATTTCTTTCGTTCTGGCGTAATTTGATCGTCGGAGAGATCCACGCTGGCTTCATCTACATGTTTGACCTCCAGCAGCGCCGGACAGAGAATTCAACACTCAAACGTGGGATGTTTCTAGGTAACCACGGGGAAGCTGGATAATGGCATACATGATGGAGTCGTGGGAAAAAAAACAAACGGCTTGATCTCAGCAGGATCTTTTTCTTGGCTATGAGCGGCGGAGCTCCTCCACCAGAAGCGTGTAAACATTCTCCCTGTTTGTGGGAGAGAAAAAAAAGGGGGGGGGGGGGGGGGGTTTCAATTTTCAAGTGTTTTATGAATTCATTGGATGATCGGGGATCTAAGGGGTCTACTTTTAAAACCTTTCTGATAGGGAATCACAAAGTAGGGTACCTTTTGTAAAGGTTCCCCCAGGGATACAACTGAAGTGGGAAAACTGAGCGAGAGGTGCGAATACACCGTGAAAGGACACCAGTCCATCACAACACACGTTCACACCAATGGGCAGTGTATCTTAGACAAGCTACCTATACGCACGTGTCTTTTGGAGGTGGGGGGAAAGTGGGAAAACTCCGAAACTCACACGCAGACAGTAACCCGAGCTCGGGTTCGAACTGGGGACGCTGGAGCTGTTCCTCAGGATCTAGTCAGACAATCAGATCTTGATACTGCATCCTGTCTAAATGTGCCAAACGGTTACGTCTCATCGACGGTGGAATGGTACCGAAGATTGCGATTTGTATCATGTATGTGTCAAAATGTCGTCAGTACTATAAATATAGTCTATTTATAGTTTTTATAATCGTTTTCACTTTAAAAATAAATAAATAAAAAATGCAGGATTGCTTCTTGCTCCTGACTGCCCACAATTATTTGGACCAAGGCCAAACCGAATTTTGCAACGTCGGATGAATCGACGCATTTATACGCACCAAAATTAAACCATGTGGTGCTGCCTTCAGCATGCCTCTTCTTCATTCCTCTGCAAGTAACCATGGCTTCCTAAGAATGGCATCACTACAGAATCAAGGCTTCTCATGACCTCCTACAGGACTGCTGAAGTGGGCTTGATTTTGTAGAGGTGTCTAAAGAAAACCCTGCTCTTTGATTCACTTGTGTGGGAAGAGGTCTGCTCGGGATGAATAGTGTTATTCAAAGCACCATGTCATTGACGCTTTATTATCCAGAACTTTAAAAAAAAAAAAAGAAAAAAAAGAAGGAGATTCAGTCCTTGCCAGACTGTCATGTTAAGCGTGTTTATGTAACGAATAGCTATATATAATATAATATGATATGAATGGAGCACAGCCCTTGCCACCACAACACACTGCATCTCTTTAGCAAGAACACTAAAGACGCGTTAAGCCTCCTCTATTAGAACAGTGACAGCCGTGAAAAGCAAACCGAGCAGCTTGAATAGCATCACAGAGACTCGTAGGTAGGAGGGCAGATATACATGCGTACAGGCTACTGTTACAGAAATTGAGCGACAGCCAGTGTGTCTTGGCCAAGCTACGTCTTTCTGCCGCTTGGCTTCCTACGGAAGTAGTGGTGCTTCCTGTTCGAAACTGTTAGCTGATTTAAAGTGGATGTATTTCAAAATAAATAAATAAAAGATCAGTAGTACAATGTCATATATGAGAGATGATTCATTCACTGGTCATTTAAGCAATTCACAGCAAAGTCCCCAGTGCTTAATTACCACCAACAGCACCGGTTCAACACCCACAGTGACGTTATATAATGGAGTTAATTCGATATTCTAAGAGTTAACCTGATCTCATGAGACATTTATATCAAACAAAGGCATTGTGGTGGTTAGAATTGTTTGTACAATATTTTTTACATTTTATTTCGACGAGTAGGGTCAAGGCACAAGACTAAACCCGATATCCGAGCTTAACTATTGGGTCTTTTCATGCAGGTTAAGTGAATTTTGATTAGTATTCAAGACATTCTCAGACATAAATGTCGCCTACTTTTTCCTTTTCGCTGGCGTGGTACCATCAAGGGTACTTGTTTTGTAACTTGGTGCATGTGGTGTACCTTTTTTTTTTAAATTTTGAGTTTTTAGTACAGTATGAGTAAATAAAAGTGGTCCTTAAAACCCAATTATGTGCCTTTTAATGTTTTTAAAGCTACACTATATTCAGTGTCCAGGTGAAAAACTGTAGAAGGAAAAGTACAGGGTGGTATATTTGTTTTATTTTTTTGTTCTGATTGTGATATTAAGCTGTCCGAGTAGCCTAAAGAAGGCGTTTTAGGTTTAACATATTAGAGAAGTTTTCAGGGAAAATTCATGGAGAAAATACCCCTTATCCACAGACTCTATCAGAAGAAGAAACAATTCCAAAGTAATCACTTCCTTTGATGCACAGGAGGCTTTTAATGAAGCTGGAGCTTCCTGTGATGTGTGAATGAACCTGAATCTGTGTGCTGATGTTATCTGTACATCCAGAAGATCTGGAAATCTTACATGCACGGAATTAACGCACGGAATTAACGCACGGATCGGATTGTCTGTTCTGATCACTGAGCGCGCGCACGCGTTTTTCTTTTCCCAGATAGATAACAGACAGCGAATGCGATTCTGATGTCTCTGGAAATTGTTTTTTTTTAATTTTATTTTATAGCCTATCGAATGCTTCGTGCAGTGCGATGCATGGGGATCAGTGTGTGTGAATGAGGTTATAAATAAAGGTGCTGTTGAACGCGCGCCCCGCTAATCAGCATGCACGGGAAAGCTTTCTTACCTGTGAAGAAGGAAAGTTTTGTTGTTATTGTTGTTGTTGTTGTTGTTTTCTATCTTCAGGTCATGAGAAGGTTTCTCTTCTTTAAGTCGGTTTAAAGCTGAAACTCCAACAAAGGACCGAGTTGAGAGTGTAAAAGTCTAAATATGCGTTTTGCCTGAACGCACCACTTCTCCGTTGCGCATCATGATTCCACCGCGCGCCGCGGTCAGGTCCGGTTCGGCTCGGCTCGGCTGTGGTCCTCACACACACACACACACACACACACACACACACACACACACACACTCACTCCCTCACACACACACACACACACACACACACTCACTCACACACACGCGCGCGCGCGCGTAAAGTCACTCATCCAGTCACTGCTGAGCTGGTGCCGAAAGGAAAGTTTGGTGGAAAAATGAAATATTCATATTATAATAGAGCTGGAAACACATCGCTCTAGTGTGTGTGTGTTTGTGTGTGTGTGTGTATGACTTGATGTGATGGTAGGAGTGTGACCCTGAGTCTGATCATTCTGCTCATCATCGGCGAAAGGTGGAGCCTGAACAACACGCGCGCAAACACACACACACACACACACACTCCAGCTCCAGCCACTCACTCCACACACTAAGGAATTGCAGAAATATGAGCAACAGCCTGCTCCATCTGATAGAACTGCTAAATGAACACCTAGAGTTGTAAAGATAGCATTTAATAGTGTGATATTTAATTTGTACACAGGTTTATCATCCCGTAGGCTGCAGTGAAGGAACACCTACAGTGCTGAATTAGTCTGCAAGCTGTCAAGGTAGCATTGTGGTGTGTTTTCTGTTACAGAAGGAATGAAACATCCGCATCAGTGGGGTGGTGTGATGAAGCGGAGGAGCTGTTAGTACCCTGAGGTTGATTATTTCCCCAAAATGCAAAATATCTATTTTGCTTTTACTTTATTGACTGTTACAGCGCGCTGACACTGGAGACTCCTTCCGTAAATGTTCATTTTATTTCCGTCTCCGTAGAGAGAAAAAAAAAAAACCTCACTATATGATCAATAAGTTTAAAAAATAATAACCACGGAAACGTTCGGATATTAGAACGAGCCGTGATTGAAAGACGTCCAGGACTACTGTCGGAGCTGCTGTTTTAGAAAATTCATCAACACCTTCTGATCAGTCAAAATCAAGAATTCAAGTGTGACTTGATACAGTTGTTCAGCTCTTGCTTCACTGAATGTACACCTGGAGAGTTGGGTTACTGTAGTCAGTGATTTTGGTGGAAGATAGTTAAATCTAGCTGTCATCAAAGCCATGGCCCTAAAAACACGTACGCGCCTGCTGCCACGGCTAGAAGACCTGAACGAGTCGTTCTGCTTATCGCGTTTATCACCGTAGATCACAATATATCACCATATTCGGCCATAAACCGAAACAAGCAACATGCGAATGGAAAATGATGTTCCTCCGTATACCAAAAACTGCTTTAAGGAGACACATCCCTGAGCCTCAGAACACTGTCAGAGATTGTGAGTAACCGGTGTAGTAGAATCTGTGGGTGGGAATTGGCTACGAGTAAATTGGAAGGAAAAGGCAATTATGGTGGTGTGAATATTTAATATCGTCACATGCCTGGTCAAGTGTGTGCAGAGCAGGGAAATATAAACGTGTAGCGAGCGAGACGGGCGAACCAGCGTAACAAAACAGCGTAACAAACCCCGCAAACCGCCAGGAGCTAGTTCAGCCAACCGAGATGAACTCCAACTCGCAGCCAGAGAGGCCTGCGGTGATCCAGGTGTGTCCAGCGCCCAGCACCGTTTACTGATTTTTCTGCTCGAACACACCGACTATGAACTGATGAAGTGAATCAGGTGCGCCAGAGCAGGAAAATCACACAAATCGAAAGACTAAAGATACAGGAACACAGTTTGGGAACAATGTGCCGTAATTACAGCGTGTCCACGTTTAAAAGTACATTGTAGCCCCCAAAAAAGACAAACAACATCTTTTGTTTTTTCAAATATATTCAGTCATCTATGACAACGTTTGCTTCTTTAGTTTGTGGCCACACTGTTTATCTCGAAAAATAGACCAACACTGAACAGCTGAAAGACCACCTGCTAAAAATAGACCAGCGCTTTAGCCGATATCGTGTTTTCATAATTGATCCCATTCCCAATTGAGATCGATGTGACGATCAACGTGGACAAGATTCAGCTCAGCTCGTGGGAAATGATCTTCAATACAGCTGCACTGTAATAACACTTCCGGCGCTAACTGAACTCCTATAGATTCTGCTGTTTTATATCTGTTATGTAATGACGACACCGCACGAGAACTTGCGAACTCATGAATATCGCAAGATACAAGGCGGAAGAGTTTGAAGACTGACTTGACTGTTGGAAATGTTTGGACTGTTTTTAACCATTGAATTTAATCAGAAATATTCCCGGTTACATTATATTTCATTTTATTTTTTGTCCGAGTTGTTCCTTTTATATTGATGATGTAGGCTCTGCTGTCAGATATAAAGCATTTTATTCCGGATCAGGATCAGCTTTCGTGTGTAACGCAGTCGTGTGAGGATTAAAAGCACTCGATACGAGTTACGCGTCTCACTGCGTTTAAAATGATTTGACCTTCGACCTCTGGAGAGCAGACACCTGTAATCTCGCAGACACCTCGGAGCCGAGCCCGTGTTCGGCGTCTGTCGAAGCATCCTGACCTCTGGTGCACCTGTCCAATCGGAACATTGTTCTTCAGAGTCCGTGAGCGGAGTGCGATAATGGGAGGAAATCAGGCGTGGGAAGGTGTGAGAGACTGAGAGAGAGAGAGAGAGAGAGAGAGAGAGATGGCCACCGAAAGAAAACCAGCCACATGAGCCTGGGCACAATGCTCAGTCTGTTTGTCACACAAACAGACCCCCCCCTCCCCCCCCTTCTCCAAACAGCTCTCTCGCATATTTCAGGAGATGAAGCCAGAACCTCACGGGTAATTAGAGCGACTCAGAATCAGCCTCAGAAACAGTCCGTACAGGATTTTGCAGAGTCTTTTTTGTTGTTGTCGTGATTGTTGTGGGCAAAAACGCTTCATTTTGCCGCGGCTTTTTCCCAAAAGTTGCGATGCAGTTTGCGGAATGAAATTTTTTTGTTTGTTTGTTTGTTTGTTTTTTTTGCGTAAAAACTATTGAATCGGTGAAATTTGCAACGGCACGAAATTGTTCTGCACGCTATTTCACAGTGGTGTTTGTCGGTAAACGAGAGCTTTTAGCTGTACTCATGTTCGACGCACGTGAATGGAAGAGCGCTTCGGCTGAATGCGCGTCGTGATGACGTCACGTCAGGTCACGCGACGCGTCCCGGCCCAGACCTGCGGAAGATCTGTGATCGTTTTGAAAAATCGCAAGCTCCTCCGAATATCGCGGAGAATATCCATCCAACCATCCATCCAAAAAGTGGTGTAACAATACTAAAACTGTTCCATTATTCCATCCAGCTTGTTTTCGTTTATCTAATGATCATAAAACACAATCTTTAGAATAATTGTTTATCTTACACATGTAAACAGTAAAAAAAAAAAAAAAAAAAAAAAAAAAGGTTTTCATTCCAACCAATCAGGAGCCACACCTGATTCCACCTGTTTAATCAGTTGATCTTGGGTTTCAATAGACTCAGGTGTGGCTTCTGATTGGTTGGAATGAAACCCTGCACCCACACCGGCCCTTTCCGGATAAGATTCCCCACCCCTGATCTAGCACCTATACTCTTTCTTTGTCTTGTCCCTCTGGGAGAACCCATAAAGTAGAATCCTAAAACAGACCTACCTATCAAACTCAGGCGGAGGCGTGGCCTAAAAGTTGATTGAATTGATTGATTTTTCTTTTCTTATTTTTGTTCATCTATTTTATATCAAATAAAGTCATGTGTAACTTTAACCACCATAAGAACCCTTAAGGAACCCAATTTTCCAAGCGTGTATTGATAACAGCTTTTATGATCAGAGCATTTTGACACGAGCGCATCAAATAAATGGTCCAGCTGTATTATAATTAGATTTCAGGAGGCCATCTTCACCGCACGGTCTCTCCTTCCCTGCCCCTGCTGTGCGTGCCTTGCTTCCCCCTCCGCTAGCCATTCAACCCAAATACAATATTAGCTCCATCTTTTATTTACACTCCTGCGCACACACAAGCTGAGAGCTCTTTGGGTTTCGTTTCCATCTGTGGACTTTCAAATAGATTTTACAGTTGTATTAACTATAAATCTAAAGAGAAGGAAACAGAACTCAAGAGTCTAGAGTGTGCCATTATGCTACCAGGCAACGTAGGAAGTCTACATCTGAAGGATTAATAAAACAGTTGGTGGGTGTGTTTATGGCTGATGAGATGCAGAACACGCGGACGAATACCTCGTTCACGTCTGAGTTAAGTGCTCGTCTGGTGTCTCTGTGTTTCAGTGAAGGCACCATTCACAGCACCGGCACATTCAACCCTAATATCATTAGGTTCGAAGCCTGGGGCTTTGCCTTCTTGGATATTGGCATCAGGATTAGAATAGTTAGAATCACTTTCTTTGCTAAATTGTGCAAATTCACGGACATATAGTGTGTAAACATGAACATACTGATGTACAGATCTACAAAACGACAGACTTTAAATACAATACAGTAAAGAAATATACAGTCCATACAGGATCTTGTGGATTTATTTATTTATTTATTTATTTATTTCGTGCGATTGTTGTGGAAAACTGCTTGAATTGGTGAAATTGCAATTCGCAGTGATGTTCGTTGGTGAACGAGACCTTTTAGCTGTACTCATGCTCGACACACGTGAATCGAAGAGGGCTTTGGCCGAATGCACGTTGTGATGACGTCACATGACGAGTCTTGGGTCAAATCTGTGGTCGTTTTAAAAATCGCAAGCTCCTCGGAATATCGCGGCATTCGCTTGATTTTGCGTTCATTTCCGCGATCGCAAAATAGCAAGAGTAATAAGTCCACACGCAGACCCAGACTGTTGCCACAAAGTTAGAAGAACACGGTTGTATTGAATGTTTTTGTGTTCTGTTGCATTACAAATTTCCCTTCAGTGGAACTAAGCGGTACAAACCTGTTCCGGCATGACGACGGCCCTGTGAACGACGCGAGCTCCGTGAAGACCTGGTGTGTGAAGGTTGGACTGGAAGAACTCGGGTGTCCTGCACAGAACCTTGACCTCAACCCCACCGAACACCTTTGGGAGGAACTGGAACCGGAACCTCCTCACCTGATATAAATACCTGACCTCACTAATGCACTAATGCTCACTCATGCTGTAGCTGAACGAACACAAATCCCCACAGCCACGCCCCAAAATCTACTGGAAAGCCTTCCCAGAAAAGTGGAGCTTATTATAACAGTAAAGGGGGGATGTTCAATAAGCAAATATGAACGTGATGACCACAAACCTTTGGCCATTTAGTATATATGGTTAATAGAAGGTCAGCCCTGTTTATTCGTTATAGATGGCTTGTTGAAAGAACCGGTGGGGGAAAACGTTCTGATGGTTCTGATGGATCCATGTTGTTTCCCTGAGCAGAGTTCTGGAACAGATGGTTCCCCAGGTGTGTGGAGTCCACAGTGAATTTTTCTCACAGCTGCTGTTGACCAGTCAGCCTTTCTGCTGCTGTAAGTCTCTGCAATGCGAGTGGAAGGAGGCTGAGCTGAACCACACCGGTTAAGGCTTAGACATATTTCCATTACTTGAACTAACAGAGTGGAGTATTTGTGTCAATTTAACAAAAGATCAAAATGTTGAACAAATAAAGACAATGTTTCACAGCCTTGTTTGCTCATATTTACCAAGGGTGCCAATATTACTGGAGGGAACTGTATGTATGTATATATATATTTTGTATGGAAGGAAGCTCATATACCTTACTTAGGGCACTGTAATGTCTAATAAAGCAGGATTTAGGATTCTTCAGCTCTTTTGACAGATGGGTGCATAGTGCTGGAACAGCTGTGACTTCCTGTCAGTACGAGGAATGGCGTCAAGGTGTTTTCTGGAGTTTTTTTTTGTTTTTGTTTTGGAAGTTTTTCTTGCGCAGAACTTTAATGTGTTGCTGTGAAAACACATCTGTCTTTATAAATAACTTGACGTCAGCGCAGTAGTTTTCGCACAGGCTTACTTCCACTATAGAGACTGTTATTGGTGTAATTATCGTCCACCAACAGATGCATGAGGCCAACAAATAAATGAATAAAAAAAACTAGTTGTCCGGGGGTTCGTTCTCAGATTTGTGGAGTCGCGTGAACAAACTGTCCTAATTCTAACAATTCTGAAGTTTAAACTCCTATTCAAACTCAGTGTCTCATTGCCTGTCCAAGCTTAGTGTCCGTGAGACGACTCGCACGGTCACGTGACCTTTCGGAGCAAACACGGACCGATCTAAAATCCGACTCCAAGATATTCACTTCTAATAGAGTAAGCAGGTTTTTACACAGAATAAATATCTAGAATCGTGTTATCGACAAGGTTACATTTGAATCCTGTATTAATATGAATCTTTTTCAAGTGTTTTTTAAAATCATTATTATTATTATTATTATTTACAGAGAGAAAATGAGAAAAGATATGAAAAATGAAACTCTCAGACATGATGCATTCACAGCCGTCAGACTTCATTGTCAGTCAGTGTGTGTTAAAGTTCTGCAAACTCTGAGTCAGTGTGTGTGTGTGTGTGTGTGTGTGTGTGTGTGTTGAGTATTCTCTGCTCTAGTATGGATTATTACCCCCCTGCACACTACCGAAAGAAGCTAATGCTGACAGTAAAGGTGATACGGTAACGTTTGTGTATTGATTTAACAGAACGTGTTCTGCTGTACATAAAAAACCAAAAGCGAGTATTCCTTTTTTTATTTATAAATTACACAACACTTTGTGGGGAAACGTCATTTCTGAAGGGTTTTCAATACTGTCAGTAGATATCAGGGAAATTATCTAGATATAGTGCAATAATTTAGACCATGGGGTCTGTGAAGCATGGGGGGGGGGGGGGGGGGGTGTTTGTATAAATGCTTAGCTAATGAGTTGTTAGCTTATTTGACTGGCCGCTGGAATTAGTTTAATCCCAAGTCCAGTAACTCAAAAACTACTCGACTTATAAATAACCCTAGATTTAAGTATGAATTCAGTAAAAATGTGGTGTGTGTGTGTTTGTAAAACGTTCAAGAATAAAGCTCCAACAAATCATTTAAATAGCTGTATGATGTTGGTGGGTGGTCAGGGTGGCTTAGTGGTTAGTATGTTTGCCTCGAACTTCCAGGGTTGGGGGGCTCGATTCACTCCTCCGCCCTGAGTGCACGAAGCTTGTTCTCCCTATGCTTCTGGGGGTTTCCTCTGGGAACTCTGGTTTCCTCCGCAGTCCAAAGACATGCTCGTCTCTGAATTGTCTGTAGTGTGTGAATATGTGCGCAGTGTGAACGTGTGTGTGATGTTGCCCTGCGATGGATTGGCCACCCCATCCAGGGTGTCGCCCGCCTCGTGCCCCGAGTTCCCTGGGATAGGCTCCGGGCTCCCTGTGACCCTGTGCAGATCAGCGGTATGGAAAATGGACGGACGGACGGACGGATTACGTTGTTGATTGTTGTGGTAGGGTGGCACAGTGGTACAGCGGGTAGAGTTCACGGCGGTTCAACAGTAGTTCGATCCTGAGCTCGGGTGACCGTCCGGGTGGAGTTCTGCATGTTCTCGCCGAGGTTCCACCTGGTTCTTCTGTTTTCCTCCCCAAATCAGGCCGGGTGATCTGGTTATTCTAAATTGCCCCTAAGTGTGAATGTGAACCGGTGCTCAGTCCAGGGTGTATTCCCACTTCGTGTCCAGTGTTCCTTGGATAGTCTCTAGATCCACCATGACCCTGGCTAAGATGAAGCTCACTGAAGACTTGCTGCTGAATGAAGTCGTTTCTGACAGCTTTTAAGAAAAAGACAGTGAGATGACTTAACCAGTGATATGACCGTCTTAACTACAGAGGCACTGAACACTGCATGAATATTTCACTACAAAGTTTTGGCCGATCTAAATTAAGCGTTCCTGACATTTTTTGTTAGCTGACGCCCTTTAAGTACCACTGGAGATTTCAGGTTAGCTAATGCAAAGTGAAACTTAATATGGAATAAATGGCTCTTTTTAGCATTTGTTGTTGTTGTTGTTACTCTTCTTATGTCGTATTAATATAGTTTTGGTGATAGATTACATTTTTAAATATCATTTTTACTTATTTGATGTAATATGACATTGACATTTCCTTCAGTCTCTTGAACCCCCTGTTGGGGGAAACGCTTATCTCAGTGCTCAGTGATGATGCTTTAACCCTGGTGGGAGATTGTCAATTCCACCTTCAAGTGATCTTGTCTATGTCTTTAAAGCCCCAGGCGGAGAAACGCAAAGCCGCATCCTGAAAACAAGCTCACAGTTGCACAACTTAGCTAATTTTTCATCAAGTATTTAAAGCATTAACGCTCGTTTTTCACCCCGGACGAGGCATGTAACCCGATTTCCGCTGCGAGGAAGTAAACACACTCGCGTGCCACTGGGAAAACGGTTCTTTTCTGACACGGCAGGAGTACGCACGATTTTCTTTTCTCTGAGCGTAATGGAAGGGAAAAAAAAAAAAAAAAAAAGCAGGCTTTTAAGATCGAGAAAGAGAAGAGAAGCTGCGAGCTGTCAGGCAGAACAAATGTGGAGCTGCTTACGCGTGTGACTGACGGAGAAATGCATGCTGTTAACAACATGGTGAGTTCACACACCTGCAGAGAGGGAGGAGAAGGTACGAGAACTAACAAAAAGGTAAAGAAAAGGAAATGAAAGTAAAGGAAGCTTTGTTGAATGTTTTCAAACTCTCAGACAGCATTCCAGGCATCACGGTCAATATTTCAGCACGTACCGGGTTTACAATCCTGCCGTCTGGTGTCACCCGGAAGAGGATGGGTTCTAGGCGTGGATCGTGTACCATATCGTGATGATAAATGACATCACAATACACTTTTCTGAGATATTGCAGGTATCGGATACATTTTTCTAGCATTGTTTTATAGCAATGACGAAGCAGTTGATTGGATGTTAAAATGTTGCACTGAACATTTTTATTTATTTATCGATTATTACAATGTGTTACAATTATGAGACTTAATTATTGATTATCCTTTCCGCATTAAAGTAATTTATTTTTGCATACAATTGAGACAAAAAATTTTTTTAAGGCAACATTGCTGGTAATTGGTTAGCAAACCTTTTAGAAAAACCTCTTTTTATTGGACAGACCCCAATGTGGTTGGGAATGAATTTGGTTGGCAGACGGACTATAAGAGTCAAGGGTCCGAACGGCACGTCAATCATCGGTCAGTTACTCTGATTGGTGAATTTCTGACTAACAAAGTTTTGTGTCATCATTCCGCACAGATCTTTTTTTTTTTTTCCTGCATGGGAGAATCAGCAGCAGCTTCGAGGGAACACTGATTGTAATTTGTATAGTCTTGTGTATCATATAAACATCTGCACGTATGGTGATGATGTTTACGCAACATCGCCTACTCACTTACGGCTTCGCTCTTGAGTCCTCTCGGAGTATTGTTTGCCACTGTTGCCTCATCGGGAACCTTTAAACTTTTATAATATCGAAAACGGCGTGTTTTTGAATCTGCAAGCTCAGGGATAGATCTCCAGAGGCGCCCGTTGATGACATCAGAGGTTAAAAGGAATGTTAACTGAGCAAGACAAATAGATGTTGATCAAGTAGACCATGATAAAAAAAAATAAAAAAACATTAGCCGAGGTTGACTAGAGCTCGTAGCTCGGATTTCTGACCTCCGACACAGGGAAAAAAAAAACCCCAAAGAATTCCTACTCGGAAAGTGGAGAAGGCGTGTTCAATCCGGGGTTCGGCACATGACGTCAACTCACAGCGTCAGCAGTAAACACAGTAGCACTTCTTTCCATTTAAATGAGTTGTACTGTATATACTAGTGTTAGCTTTAGATCGATCAACGTAGACATATTTGCTTGTTAAATCTCGAACACTGCCTATGGAGAGCGGTCCATGTTTTCCTCACTTTGTAGTGCGAGTGCATGGAAGTTGAAAATGATGCAGTTGCAAGTTTCCTGTTCTGAGTTTCGTCGAATACGGCAATTTACTACACTGTGATCGTAGAGATGATAAACGTTGCAACACGACTCCAGTGCGCATCACTTTTTAAAAACTGGCCTCCTTTTAGGAAACAATCGAGTCTGAGTTCTAAAATGGTTTATTTTCTTTTTCGAAACAGATAACCGAACCCTCGCTGTGCAGCGTTAGCGCATTTATCGATTTAAAAAAAAAACAAAACAAACAAAAACGTGAATTCGTGCTTAAACGATGTGCTAAAAAAAATACGTCTTTGTGTAACGCGTGGAATCGTTTTGGCACCGTGTTCGAATAATCCGGATCGTTGTCTTGAAATGAACTCAGTTTTGGGACAGGGCATCCGACAAATCACGTCCACTCGGTGTTTACTTCTGTTCTGAACAGGTGAAAGATCTCGACATTTGCTAACCAGTTAGAACGTTTATATAGAACACTTCATTAGATCACACGAAGGGAGCAGAAATCGGCAGGCAGGGTCTCGCATAACACGTCGCACCAAAAAAGGTGTGTCGGACTTGCTTCGACACTGCCACAGGTAAAAAGCTGAGAGGACGGAGAAACGGGAGCGGTTAGGAAAGAAAATGACTCTAAAATCACAGTCATATAAAACACCAGCTCAACAATATTGAGAAACGAACAGCAAAATGGAGGAAATCATCTTTACTGTATTCACAGTTGATCTATCGTCAAGTAAATTCCGATAAAAATATAAGGCTTTGATAAACGCATGTCAAGCCTACGATACAGAAATCCATCCATCCATCTTCTATACCGCTTATCCTTCCTTCAGGGTCACGGGGGAACCTGGAGCCTATCCCAGGGAGCATGGGGCACGAGGCGGGGTACCAATTACAGAAGAAATCTTACGTTTTAAAGACGTCAGCAGCATTATACAATAGAAACAGCTAGAAACAATCTCTGGCGCCTTGTCCAGGGTGTAATCCGCCTTGTGCCCCATGCTCCCTGGGATAGGCTCCAGGTTCCCCGTGACCCTGAAGAAAAGGATAAGCGGTCTAGAAGATGAATGGATGGATGGAGAAACAATCTCGTCAGCTGAAGTGTTGTTCACGTGAACGTTAAAATGATGGTTTAAATGTCAGTCAGTAAGAGATCAAAATCAGTACCTTGCGCAACACAGAAATCGTCCTTTAAATAAGAACTAATCAAACGTTCGTTCATAAATATCAGAGAAGGTGCTACAATGAAATGAAGTTCAAGAAATCCAGGTTACCTGGTTTAAATTGTTGTTGTTTTTTTTTCCCCTCAAGTGGTGTTTTCAAGTCTCACAGGTGAAACTCCTGAACTAAGAGGTTCATAAACGCCCCCTTTATTTGATCCGAATGATAAACGGCCCCATCGAGACAACACTTTAACTTGTAACCGAAACATTTTAGACTGATTCCGTTCCTGAATTTTCACCAGATTATGAATAATGACGCCGATCCAAAAAGAACACGTCGAATCCGATCTTATTCCAGTTCAGCGTGTCTTTCGTCTCCTTCAAACCGTACCAAACGTAAGGAGCGAAACATGAGGGGGAGAACGATACCATGCTGGAGTTCATCGTTCGACCTTAATAGCACGTCTCCGCGTTTTATTCTACTTATACCACAGCAAGCTGGGCATTTGAAATTTACTAATGAACAATATTTCACACGTTTTAACCGCTTAATGTTGTATCGCTTGTAACAAAGCTTCTCTTTGCTTCTCTCTCGAAGTAAAGCGTGACAGGAAAGTGGAAGACGTTCCCCATGGGAAACTTACTGACACTGTAGACTCTTTTTTAAAAAAAAATTTTTTTCCCGTAAATGTTTATCCGTTTGTCTTTTTTAAACACCACGTTCATTTGATCCATTTATTATTAGCCTTAGAGTGTGCCTGTGTCAGAGCACCTGTCAGAGCTGCTGTTATAGAAAACTAAATCGACACCTTCTGACCGGTCAGAATGGAAAACGACAGTGCTGTGGTAGAATAGAAGACCTGCTAATACAATTCTCTTTACAGTTAGAACATCCACGTCGTTGTAAAAGCCAACACACGAACGGGCCTCTTCGTCTTCGAAAGATTTGCTTTCCATTTACAGACATCACTCCTCTCCTTCCACCACCAGGCCTCGATGCCGAGAGCTGATTTTAGCGTCCTCCGGGCCATCGGATGTTACGCCTTTCTCCGCTTCCAGCTGGAGGTCCTCGAAGGATGAAAAGCTGGAGCTCCTTCTACTCCTCCGGCTGCCCGAGTCAGAGTCAGAGCCCGAGCCCCTGCGCTGGTGGTACAGGTCGGACGGAGAGAGCGACAGAGCTGGAGATGTGTCTCTGCTGTGGGACTGGAGCAGGCAGCTGACCGAGCTGCAATCGCTGTGAGAGTCTGCACCTACACACACACACACACACACACACACACACACACACACGTGTAAACGAACACACAAGTGAGTTCCAGTTAGTTAATTAGGAGTCAGGTGTGTTTGTGTGTTATGGACGTTAGACCTATACTGTATGCATATGCAGTGTGATTGTGTGTAGGTGTGTGTGAGGCTTTATAGCCTCAAAGTACTGTCCACGATCCTCTTTTGGCCTTCTCGCTGCCGAGAAGGTTCGAATCCTAATCACCTTTCTCTGCTGTTGGCCTTGCGTTCTTTCTTTTTCTTCAAGACGATCCAAATTGTAGTACTCGCTATCCCCAACGTTTGTGCAATGCCTCCGATCGATTTCCCCGCTTTTCTCCCATCGACAGCTCTCTGATCTTCATGTTGGTGTATCCTTCAGCCTATTGGCTTATCCGTTAGCCTAGACGTTCAGACCTATTTACCGTTTTTAAACAACCGATCTAACCGGTCACACCTGGGTAACAAGAAACACCTGTCAGTCACATCGTTCCAATATTTCTGCTCGCCTACAAACTGGGTAGTCTGACGCAAAATTGAACACCTCTTAATATAAATACCAGGAAATGAAAGCTTTCGGAACTTTCTAAACTCTCTTCTCGTGTTCACCTTTTGGTCTCAAACGCAAACGTCTTCAGTCTACAGCAAGATTAAACGAACCGGCCTTGGCGTTCGTCTCGTTTCACAGGGGGATCGTGTAATCTTGGCGTTCACGTCTATGCCGATGACGCACAATTACACGTCCGTTTGCATCGGTTAACAAAACGTAAGACACTAAAAGACATCGAGTCTCCGATGAACAGTAACGTCGTCCAAAAATATATCTGTCCCTTCGGGCGTCTAACGGCGAGTAGTGGACTTTGTACGGGTTTGAACGTTACGCCGAATTCGTTTAGCGTTTCACAGCTCTGCCCCGAGCGTCACAGCGACGGTTTTGAAGCGGTCTGCATCATCTTAGACTCGACAGGCTTCCACTAATAACAGGAAAGTCCAATTGAACAGCTCCTGATAAGCAGAAACCCGTCTGCGCGTCTGTCCCGGCCTGGCCGCGTGCTGGAACGTATAAACACGTCTGACTGACTCAATTCAGAACGTAGGTGTCTGCGCTCGTGTGGCGAGGAGACATGTTAATGTAATCACGCCTGCTGAAAACATCCTCTGTCTGCGAGCTCGCATTAAACTGCTGATTCGATGAGGTCGCTAAAGAAAAGCTGAAGGGATGCAAGACTAGCACTTTTTTTCCCCTTCTCTTTATCCCGCTTTTTGAGGCGTCGGAGAATCGTCTTTTCTCGGGCACCTTATTTGAGCCCTTGTGTCACCGTAAAAGGTGCGCTGAGAATGTCTTCTCAGCATCAGGTACATCTTGTGGTGATGAAATATACAGCAACATGGTGTGTGTGGGGGGGGGGGGGGGGGGGGGGGGGAGGGGTCAGGTGGAGTTAGATTCTCAGGATCACAACTTCAGTGAAATATTTGCTTTTCTGTGATCATCTGGACGGCTAGGAACTAACACGTGCGAGTTTGTTTCCCTGTGAAACTGGTCATATCGTTACATTCGCTTCATTAATCCATCGTACAGTAACGAATGGACGATTTAGACGGTGCGTAGCATGATACCGTGGCGTACGTGAACGTAAAGGGGAGGATTCCCATATCTGTCGTTGAAATAAAAAAAATTGAATTAACTTGCAACATCGAGCTATTTCGAACGCCGTGATCTTCTAACGGACTTGCTGCGAAGTTAGTGGACATTGTGGTCATAGGCCGTGATTTCCTGCCGATTCAAAGGACCTAATGGACTTCAGTGACATAAGCTGTAATCTCTAATTTCAGGCCATCTGCTAGGAAACAGGAAGGCACTGATGTATAGGATTTATGGTTATCTAGATACAACCGGCAAACACGAGATGGAACAATTCAATTATCCTGTATCTGTAACTGAATCAAGACTGGGTGAGCTTTGGGAAAGCATTTAAACCGTTAACTCCCGATGCTAAAACGCTTCATTGAAATAATTTTCTAGTTTTGTTTTCGTTGTAAAAATCAATCACATTCCTGCCGAGACACGCGTGAAACGATCCGTCTGTCCTTGGACTTATATACGCAATATGATTACGTTTGTTAAATAGAAATAGATGTATTGGATGGATATTGAAGATATAATGACCCAAAGGTCACAGTTAACATCAGCAGTCTTCTTTCAGTAAAAACGTCCGACACGTTTAAGTGAGACGAACCCGTTTAACCCGAATCTGAATATTTGGGTCTTGTACAGACTTGTACCGCGGTTTTACTTTGAGGGATTCGGCGCCTAAGGGTTCTCATAATAGCCGCACGGTGTCGGTGACCAGCGGGGGTCGATATGAGGGAAACGGAGTGTAAACAAATCGCACAAACAATGTGCGCAACCTGCACCGCGCGACCAAAGTAATTACAACACCTCTGTGATCCCTCATGTGCAGTTATATTAGTTAATATCAAACCTACCATAGATTTCACAGAGTGACAGACTGACTGGTGTGGGTAGCACACATAGGGGTGCGCACACACACACTCGCACACACAGCGGGCCAGGTGGTGTGTACAACACCTTTAGCTCATGCAGGGGGATCCATCAAACCTCTCGCTCTCCATGACACAAACTGAGCAGCCATGTTTTATCCCAGCACACAGCACCCCTGAGATTCATACACACACACACACACACACACACACTCTGACATGTTGTGCACAAACATAATTACATGCACACACTCTTTCATTCTCCTTCTCATATACACCTGTCTCATTATTCAGAGCAGAGATAATGAAGTGTTGCATTATTCACCTCAGCACCATATGCCTGGTTGTTAAGGTTCAAGCTCTAAATATGAATTCATCTCTAAATATTAACATGGCCAAATAACAAACTTAGGGGTACGATGTTGCGCAACCAATACACCAGTTTCAACGTTTACAATATGGCTGCGCGGATCAATTGTGCGTCGTTTTTAATTACCGCTAAAAACACCGTTAGAGCTGTTTAACCTCAGTGTCACTAGAATAAGAGTTAATGAGCAGTGACACTACTAACGCTATGAATGTTGTTCAAGACGTTATAACCATGTAAAGAGTTTTATACACGTCTCCGTATTAAAGGGCGGAGTCTACCGGTGATGTCAGTCCTCCTGTCCTCCTCAGACTCCTCGTGTTCCTGTTGTCTTTTCGGGGCTTTCTGGACTTCGGGCACGTAGAAACCTCCCTGCTTGGCCAGAGGACTCATGTAGTAGATTAACCGACTCCTGTAGATCTCGAGGAAGGGGTGAGCACACAGCTTCCTGTCCTGAGAGAGAGAGAGAGAGAGAGAGAGAGAGAGAGAGAGATGCATGTTAAAAATTTAATACTAATATTTTTTCTCGATAAACATAACTCGATGCTCCACTTGAACTTCAAACTGGTATTATAGTGAGTAAACTCACACAGCTGTGGTGATTGAATAACATTATAAATGAAAATATTAGAGATGTTTTAATCAACGTGATCGAATGTGACAGTCCAATGTGCGAACAATCCTGCAAACAGCATGAGCGAGAGAGAGAGACAGAGATAGATGAAGACAGAAATGAAGTGAGAGGCTCTTCTCTATCAGAGACTCGGGATGTGAGCACGTCTGCTTTTCCATGGCTGACTAATCTCTAATAGGCGTGAATAGTGAGCTGATTTATTTATTCGGTGTGGGGAGGCTTCACAGAAGCAGCAGGTGTCAGAGGAGCTGCCAAGCTGGAATAACTCAATCTCCAATTAAATATATGCATATTCATATGTTAACTCATTATGTGTATAGGCAGCCTACGGAGGGCATGTAGAGTAGTATACTTTAGTGTAGTGTACTGTAGTATGGTGTACTGTAGTATAGTGTAGTGTACTGTAGTATAGCGTAGTATACTGTAGTATAGTGTAGTGTAGTATGGTGTACTGTAGTATAGTGTAGTGTACTGTAGTATAGCATAATATACTGTAGTATAGTGTAGTGTACTGTAGTATAGCGTAGTATACTGTAGTATAGTGTAGTGTACTGTAGTATAGCGTAGTGTACCGTAGTATAGTGTACTGTACTGTAGTATAGTGTAGTGTACTGTAGTATAGCGTAGTATACTGTAGTATAGTGTAGTGTACTGTAGTATAGTGTACTGTAGTATAGCGTAGTATACTGTAGTATAGTGTAGTGTACTGTAGTATAGCGTAGTATACTGTAGTATAGTGTAGTGTAGTATACTGTAGTGTAGTGTACTGTAGTATACTGTAGTGTAGTATACTGTACTGTAGTATAGTGTAGTATACTGTAGTGTAGTGTACTGTAGTATACTGTAGTGTAGTATACTATACTGTACTGTAGTATACTGTAGTGAAGTGTACTGTAGTATACTGTAGTATACTATAGTGTAGTATACTATAGTGTAGTATACTATAGTATACTGTAGTGTAGTATACTGTAGTGTAGTATACTATAGTGTACTGTAGTGTAGTATACTGTAGTGTAGTATACTATAGTATACTGTAGTGTAGTATACTGTAGTGTAGTATACTATAGTGTAGTATACTATAGTATACTGTAGTGTAGTATACTGTAGTGTAGTATACTATAGTGTAGTATACTATAGTGTACTGTAGTATACTGTATTATACTGTAGTGTAGTATACTGTAGCAAAGTGTACTGTAGTATACTGTAGTATACTATAGTGTAGTATACTATAGTGTAGTGTACTATAGTATACTGTAGTGTAGTATACTGTAGTGTAGTATACTATAGTGTAGTATACTATAGTGTACTGTAGTATACTGTATTATACTGTAGTGTAGTATACTGTAGCGAAGTGTACTGTAGTATACTGTAGTATACTATAGTGTAGTATACTATAGTGTAGTATACTATAGTATACTGTAGTGTAGTATACTGTAGTGTAGTATACTATAGTGTACTGTAGTATACTGTAGTGTAGTATACTAGTGTAGTGTAGTGTACTGTAGTATACTGTAGTGTAGTATACTGTAGTATACTATAGTGTAGTATACTATAGTGTAGTGTACTGTAGTATACTGTAGTGTAGTGAACTGTAGTATAGCGTGGTGTATTGTAGTGTGCTGTAGTATACTATAGTAAAGTGAGGTATACTTTAGTGCACTGTAGTATAGCATAGTATGCTGTAGTGTAGTGTACTATAGTAAAGTCAGGTATACTGTAGTGTAGTATAGTGAGGTGTAGTGCAGTGTAGTATACTTTAGTTTAGTGAGGTATAGTGTAGTGCAGTTTAGTATAGCGAGGTGTAGTGCAGTGTAGTATAGCATAGTATACTGTAGTGCTCTAATACAGTGCACCATAGTATACTGAGGTATAGTGTAGTATGGTCTGTTGCAGTGTAGTATTGTGTGTAAGGAATAATTGAAGACAGGAAGATATTATTTTCTAATAATTGAATTATTAGAAAATAATGCACACCCGAAGTGGTAACTGTAGCGTAGCGTAGTGTAATATATTGTGTAGTGTTGTGTAATGGAGTATGGTGGAGTATGGCGGCAGACGAGCTTGATAAGATCTTTCAGTACGAGCAGAAAAAGAACTACTCACTGATAAAAGTGTTAACGGCACAGTGCCTCCTCCTCCTCCGTACCTCAACACCGTCCTCTCTGTCTCTGTCTCTGTCTCTGTCTCTCTCTCTCGCCCTCGCTCACTTTCTCTCCTTTGAGCTTTTTTTCTCGTCTCCACTTCTCTCTTATTCCCTGTGCTCCCTGACTCTGATCTCTAGTGGGTAATCATCTCTCTTGGCCGCCTCTCCAGGCTCTCACTCTCACACACACACACAAAACACACAAACACACACCCTGAGGAGACCATTATGCTGCTCTTTACATGCTCATTTTACCACTTTTGCTTCTGCATGCTCAAACACTCAAACAAACACACACACACACACACACACACACACACACACACACACACATCCTCTTTTCCTCTCCTGTACAAAAATCTCCTTCATTCTACCCATGTCCATCAACGGATCTTGAAGCATCGCTGTGCTTCCGGAACCTTCTTCACATCTCACACCTTGGTTTTTCTGCAATGACGCTACCATAATTCCCAGATTTCCACACCTGTCACTGGTCTGAGAACAGCATCAACACACTGCGAGGATTTCCACACAGGATGTGTCTGCTCTAAGAGGACTGGCACGTACATCACATTCGCTCAGAACAATCCCTATAATAACAACGGGTACCGTACCGCTGATCTGAGAACAGAGTAATGACGAGTACCATACCGCTGATCTGAGGACAGAGTAATGACGAGTACCGTACCGCTGATCTGAGGACAGAGTAATGACGAGTACCATACCGCTGATCTGAGGACAGAGTAATGACGAGTACCGTAGCGCTGATCTGAGGACAGAGTAATGACGAGTACCGTACCGCTGATCTGAGGACAGAGTAATGACGAGTACCATACCGCTGATCTGAGGACAGAGTAATGACGAGTACCGTACCGCTGATCTGAGGACAGAGTAATGACGAGTACCATACCGCTGATCTGAGAACAGAGTAATGACGAGTACCGTACCGCTGATCTGAGGACAGAGTAATGACGAGTACCATACCGCTGATCTGAGAACAGAGTAATGACGAGTACCGAGTAAAAAAACAACACATTTTACAAGTATTGTGAGTGTAAAAAGTTAGCGTACCCTTAGGACAACATAAAGAGGATAATCAGAAATCATGGGGGTGCAAACTTTTGTACATCTATGAGAAAGTAAAGATTTTGCTTCCTTACTTTCCATCTTCTGTGCTACAACATAACAGGATAACTGATATTCGATGCAATTGCGTTCAAGTACTAAATATTCAAGCTAATTATAATCCGAATGAATTTGTTATTTAAAATGAAAGTAAAGCCGCAATACGTGAACTGTTCCGCCCGTTCTGCCCTGCTCCGCCCGTTCTGCCCTGCTAGCGCGCTAGTATGCTCTTATACATCCTGTTATCAGTGTACACAAACAGAAAACACATTGCGACACGCTGCTATATTTAAAAATATAACCAGAAAATATTGCGATAGATTCTCATTGTGTTGCAGTTTCTGTGGGGAAACTTGTGCAACAACACACACACACACACGACAACACATGAACATCTGATTCATAAATATTCATAGAGTGTAAAGTATTCAGAGATTCAAACAGGCTGGAGGAGCGCCACCGTGTCCTCGGGACTAAACTCTGAGTTTATTAACACACAGCAGGGAAACAAATAAATAAATACGTTTCAAAAAAATAAAAACGCACATATGAGTAGATCGTAGCCTGAAAGTTGACTGCAGCAGCCCTTCACTAGAGCAGCTCCGGTTTTAATTGAGTCTCTGGAGGAAGGACATATCGAACAGGGTGCTTTTAGCTGCTTGTCCGAAATACAGAGTGATCCATAGGTCTATAAACACTCTGAGCAGAAAACACTGACAGGAGAGCAGATGCCTAGACGATGCCGATCGACGGAGCTTTTATGACCTCAATTATGGGGCATGCTTTATTTAACAACATTTAAAAAAATTCCCAGGCAGAGAGATATTCATCCGTCCATTTTCTGTTCCGCGGGTCGCGCGGAGTCTCGAACCTATCCCAGGGGACTTGGGGCACAACATGGGGGACACCTTGGACGGGGTGCCGGCACATTGCAGGGCAACTTGGAAATGCCAATCAGCGTACAGTGAATGTCTTTGGATTGGGGAGGAAACCGGAGTACCCAGAGGAAACCCCCCCCCCCCCCGAAGCACACTCCACGCACACAGGAGATTCGAACCCCCATCCCCGAAGGTACGAGGCAGCAGTGCTAACCACTAAGCCACCGTGCGCCCACATTTATACATTTCCCTCGCTAAACCTTGTTCAGACCAAGGAGGATCTTCTATTACATCCTTCCACCCTCAACCCCCCCTCCCCCTCAATTCCCAAAGGACATCCAAGAAGACTTACAATCAGGGGACGAGGAGGAAAAGAGCACGGCCTATTGATTCATTGACGCCTGCTGTGTTGCGTTACCCCTGAAACCATTTATCATTATCAGTAACAACAGACAGTTTCGTTTTATTCCAAGAGATCGCAGCACAGAAAATCGAAACGGCACAAAAAGTCCATGCGCTGCAAACGTTCTGCAAAACAAAAAAAAGAAGGAAAAATCAAGCCGTGGCCGGTAATATACTGTGACACGTTCTATACAGTGACAACAAATCATATGTAAATTTCACCAGAACGATACGGAAATGTTTATGTTTTGGTTATTTTCTAACCTTGCCTCGGTGTCTGCCTGCGCACATCAGCATTTCTGGAAGGAGTCTCCAGTGTCAGTGATTTGTAAAGGTCTGTAACGTCGGACATGCGAAGACTTTGTGTGAGGAGTGGGTTAGTCCGTCTGAAGATGTCTGAAACCTCAATAGCTACGTGCACTTTTCTCAATGTTCTAAACGACCGAATAAAAAGACAGGACCCCAGACGTCAGCGAAGTAAAGAGACGACGACGAGACGAGTGACTTTCACTTCAGGTGACGGGTCAGAGACTGACGTGGACGATGCTGATAATCAAAGTTTTAAACTCGACAGATCCTTTAACATGCGTCAGGAATAATGTTTTTCCATCAGTAGCTTAGGTTATATAAATGTAGCGGTAGGCGTGGTGCCTTTCAGTGGATTTATAATGAAGACTATAAATACAATATTTTCCCTTTAAGACTTTTTTTTTTTTTTTTTTTAAATGGTGGAACTATACATCTGGTAGAGATAAAGAGAAACGGTTTTCAGTTCAGGAAAGTCTGAACTTTATATAGTAGGCACTTGTGCAACTCTGACCTCACTTGAAATGACTTGGGGAGGAAGGGGGGGGGGGGGATGACGTAAAGTTGCTCTCATTATTGACGCATGTGCTGTTTGTACCAGACGACGTGGAACCCGATATCAGACGAATTCGGACAGGTTGTCGTGATGCAAGCTGAGGTCTAAAATAAATGAAAAGTGGGCATTTTAAAGCTTCACCGAGCTTATTTGGTTACTTATTGCTATGAAAATCTATTAATGACCCTCTGGGAACTTTACTAAATGTGTGTTCTGCACTCACTATCCGAGGTCATGGGTATTATTATTATTATTATTATTATTATTGTTATTGTTGTGTTTGGACCTTTACATTCTCTCAACCTTCTTAGAGCTGTTTTTCCTCCTCTACATCTTCCCACTCCTCATCAGTACCATCATTATTTTGTCGCCCCCCCCATCCCCCATTCACACAGCTCTGTACGGTTTGATGCAGGAGTACAATGGAATTTTTGCCTGAAAATGCCCACCGCTGACATTTTCAAAAATAAATATGACAAAAGTATGAAAATAGGACGGCGCAAGTAATCATTTCAGCTATAATGAGGACAGAAATAGAGGCGGGAGTCAGGACTGTTATGCAAAACCTAAAGGAAAGACGTGTTAGCTCTTCTGCTCTGCACTTCCCTTTAATTACAACCTGCTGACACAAATACAGCTCCTGCTCCTGCTTCTCGGAGAGAAAAGGGTGGAGACGGGAACGGACAGACGGACGGAGGGAGGGAGGGAGAGAGAGGACGCATTTTTGAGTTTGAAAGCGTCTTATTTTGACAAATTCTCGACGGTCATACAAAAGCAGAATTAAGTATGAAAGACGAATCGCACAGATCAGTGGTATAAAAGCACAGCACACCGACGGTAAACACGTCACACTCGGGTCACACTCGCGTCATCTTCAGCAACCCTCAGCAGCCTTCCCAGAGACAGGGGTCATGGGAACTCTTAACAAACACTCTGGCAAGTTGTGCCATGTGAAGTCACTAAGGAAGTGAAGATTTAAGGAGGAAAACGTCAGCGTTCACACTCAGCAGGAGTCACGGAGAGAAGCGTCTTTGAAAAGGTTACGGAAAATAACGCAAACGAAAGCTGAGGGGTTTGTTAAAGCAATTACCCAGATCTCCAAGAGACTTTCTGAATGAAGACGTCATCTTTACTCTGTTATAAAACACATTAGTGGAGTGCTGAAGCACTTTGGTTACAGAGACGTGACTGCGTGTGTGTGTGTGTGTGTGTGTGTTCAATGAGGTGTAAATGAAACAGCACCACTGACTAGTTGAGGCAAAAATGAAGTGTAAAAACTCATCAGCAGTTATTTGCTAGTAATTTCCATTCATTTCATTCTCTCTCTCACACACGCGCACACACTTCTCTTTACTTACTTTAAAGCCGTATAGATCGGTGTAGATCCTGAGACGCTGTTATGTTACACGGGGATTAAAGTGAAAATAATCCTCACGGCTGAAAGTTTCTCGTTCTCACTTCAGCAGGTTCTAATTTCCTGTCAGCTGAGTCCTGAACAAATACTGAATTGTAAAATAATTTAAGACAGTGTAGGTCCGTGACCTCAAAATTCGTTTTCCCTCGCATTTCGGCTTAAACTCCGTATCGCACCAGAACACGACTGTTAACTGCGGCAAGTCCTTTAGTTCCGGCGCACGCGAGACGAGCACTCTTCTGCTACTCCATTCTTCTTTTTCATCATCTTATTATTATTCCTATTCTTCTCATTATATATATATCTAATATAAAAATCTTTTCCAGTAAGTATATTTCCAACGAGGCTATTCACATGAAATTTTCACTAGACTTTGGTATTAACTCAAGAGATAAGCAAGTATAAAGAAATCCAGACGTTGAAGCCCATAAATGAAGCTGTGCGTAATAAAGAGGAATGACACGGGGGAAAAAAGTATGGAGCACGCTAACTGAAACGTATTTAACACTTAGTGGAGAAGTCTTTGTTCGTAATGTCAGCTCCAAGACGCTTCCTGTATGAAGAGATGAATGTTGCGCAGTATTCAGGTGTGATTTTGGTCCGTTCTTCTAAACATATCGTCTTTAAATCTCGCTCAGTTGGATTCGAGTCAGGAGATTGGCTGGGCCGTTCTAACGCCTTGATTTTTTTTGTTTTTTAAACCAGTTGAGAGTTTCCTTTGCTGTATGCTTTGGATCGTTGTCCTGCTGGAAGTCCACCCACGTCTCATCTACAGATGAGGTGGATGGACTATCTGGATCTATCATCTTGGTGGATGGGAGCAGATTCTTCTCAAGAATCTCCCGGTAAAGATCTCCATTCATCGTTCCTTCAATGATATGAAGTCTGCCAGTGCCATGTGATGAAAAAAGCCTCACACCATGATGCTTCACCTCCACACTTCACTGTTGGTGTAGTGTTTTAAGGGTGATGTGCAGTGACATTTCTTCTCCAGACATGGTGTGTAGTATGACAGCCTAAAAGTTCAATTTTGCTCTCGTCTGACCAGACTACACTCTCCCAGTGTTTCATAGGCTCGTCCAAATGAGTTGTAGCAAACTTTAAACGAGTTTCGACATGCCTTTTCTTTAGTAATGGAGTCTAGCGGGTGAGCGTGGGCAGTGGAGTGCATTGCCTATTGTTTTCTCTGTGACGATGGCACCTGCTGCCTCCGAGTGTTTCTGGAGCACTTTCCGAGTGGTCCTTGGCTCTTGTGCTACTCTTCTGACTGTTCTTCTGACTCCCTGGTCAGAAATCTTGTGAGGAGCTCCTGTGCGTGGCCGGTTTATGACGGAGTGATGTTCCTTCCACTTGTGGATAACGACCCCAATGGTGCATACTGAAGGATTCAGGAGTTTTGAAATACGTCCGTATCGGATTCCATCAATATGTTTCTCAACAATAAGGTTTTGAAGGTCTCGGGAAGAGCTCTCTGCTTTTACCCATCATGAGATGTTTCTTGTGTGACGCCTTGGTAACGAAAAGCCTTTTTATAGACCATCGATTTACTAACCCAGCTGATATTAATTTGCACAGATAGGGGGTGTAATTACTTTCTAACTACTTACA
This sequence comes from Ictalurus punctatus, assembly GCF_001660625.3. Lineage (NCBI taxonomy): Eukaryota > Metazoa > Chordata > Actinopteri > Siluriformes > Ictaluridae > Ictalurus > Ictalurus punctatus. The sequence goes on from NC_030436.2 coordinate 19,008,656, forward strand.
GATTTCAGCTGGTTCCTTGCCTTGGAGAACTGCTTCTTCTTAGCGTGTTCAATACTTTTTTCCCGTGTCATTCCACTTTATTACACATAACTTTATTTATGGACCTTGATGCTGTGGATTCTTTATATTTCCAGATTTCTTGGGATAGTCCTGATGTCTGGTGAAAATTTCATGTGAATAACCTCATTGGAAATATATTTACGGTCACGTTCAATGCTTATTTCCCCCGCTGTATGCTCATATATTTACTGCACAGTTGTGTACCACGGCGCGCGCACACACACACACACACACACACACACACAAACTTGCACCACTAAATCACACTACATCTTCCCTAACGTGGTGTGAAACAAGAGGGCCAATCAGTCCTGAAAGCCCACATTAGCCTCTCCATCCTGATTGCCTGCTCTCTAATTCCCGCTCGAAGCCTTTCTCACTTCCTCTCTCGTTAAAAGACTGTAATCCACAGGACTGCGGGGTTGATGACTGTCAAACGTCCGCGAAAAACACAGGGGACGAGCGTGTTCTCAGCTGCGTCTGACAGTCCTCTCCATTAACGGCCACTAAAACTCCAAAAATACACAGGACTCGAGTGAGGCGGCGTTTAGCTCGTGTCTGTCTCAGCTCCTGTAGGATTCATCAGTGTGAAGGGTGTAGTCACACTTACGAGGCTTTATAGTGTCCTTCTACGGTACTTTTAGCTAACGGGGACGAGCACAGATTTTTAGTTGGATCCTACATGTCTGGGATCAAACTTTAGAGACGCTCAATCTCAAAGCCGGGAAGAAACGAGACGTGGAAAGGTGTTTTTAAAGGAATTAATATAACAACTCTAACGCGACTCCATTCCAAACACACTATTTTAAAAGAGATTCACAGCGGAGTGAAGATTTAGGTTAGTTTATTTGGCCGTGTTCCAAATCAAAGTCAAAACAGCACATTTCTCGTACACGGTATCGGGTTTCTGGGTTACCTTTAATTATGTAGTGCATGGAGTTATATCTTTTCACACATATAAGTGTATCTAGTTGCCAGCTGTCGTCTTTACTCCGTGTGTGTAAGTGCATTTTTAATAAACTACGTTGGCTATACTCGAACCACATGATCTTTAGACGTTGACTTGGTGAATCACTGACTCATCAGTGAAATATTTCATGCATATTTTTTAAATAAATAAATAAATAAATAATCTGTAACACTTGAATTAAGATGCTGAAACTGATGTTATACGGTCCCCCCGCAATATTCTTCGGAGATTTTCCACGGGTCTGGGCCGAGACGCGTCATGTGACGTGATCACGACTCGCATTCGTTCGAAGCCTTACTCGATTCACGTGCGTCGAACCCGAGTACGGCTAAAAGGTCTCGGTTACCAACGGACACCACGGAGAACGACCGTGCACGACAATTCAAGTAGCTTTCTGCAAACTGCATCACGATATTTGTCATGAACAAAGCATGAACGCACGTATTAACAAATGTTTTTCATAATAACGAACAAGTTCAGCCAAAATTCAGAACCGAGGCGGAAGCAAGTTCCGATATATACCCCCGCCCCCAATTAATACACGTTTTAACTCACTATTTACTTTAACACTATAAACGTCTGCATAGTAAAGCTGATCTTTATGGTTTGTCATGAGAGCTAAGCGACCCTTAAACCTTGCGCTGAGCTATTAGACGTGTGATTGCATCATGTTTTAATATATTTAACCTCTTCGGTCAACATAAATGACTTAAAATACGTCACGTTCGATCCGGTTGGGATCCAACACTTCGGGGCATGAGACAAGAAGGGAAAATGAAACTGGGGATGATCGGATACCTAGTGTCCGCACGGCGAGTCCCTCGTTTCTCTTCTGGTGCCACAGCGTACCAGAGTTCCTTTGAATCAAAAGTGCATTACTGTGGTTTGTGGGGATTTATTCCTGACTTTGAACTGCACAAAAAGACTCCCTCTGACAGGTCTCGTATTAAGACTCGCCGCCGAGCAGCTCTGTCTCGATCTTGTTTACTTCTCGGAAAGTTTGTTCAGGTTTTCTTCACCCCTGTTCTGCCCCTCTGCTCTAGAACGATTCTCTTTGTGGCCAAAAGAAAAAACAAAAAACAAATCGTCACCACACAGCACCGGTCTCTGGGCTTCTTTTATCTGGGAGCGTTTCTTTTTTAAACTAAATAGCCCTGGTGCTTCTCCAAGCCCCTGCTGCACTCCGGCCCCCATCCGGCTCTCATACTCCGCTGCCCACAAATTGCTTTCTGAATCGCTTCGGTGTGAAAATCCCTCATCAGGAGAGAGGGGAAAAGGGGCAGCGGAAATCCTGGTCATTTGCATGTATATCTCAGAGAGGAGGTTCTCTGGGTCGCCGGGACATTTTAGCTCTTTTTTTTTTTTTTTTTTTGGAAAAATAATCCCGGAGGGCCACATCTGCAAGAAATAACCGAATTTGTCTGGAAACGGGTTAAATCACATGTCACTATCGGCAGTAAATTGATCCGACAGAATAAAGAAATGTTCAGTGAATGCTCACGGAGGTCACCTGAAACAAACGACTAGACCTACTTCCTCCAAGAGCTTTCCACTTGTGATGATGGGCTCTCGAACAGATTCTCAACAACTCTTTCTCTCGCTCTCTCTCTCTCTCTCTCTCTCTCTCCTTTCTTTGTCTCTCTCTCTCTCTCTCTCAGACAGGACGAGCTGCTAGAACACTAGTGATATCACTTTCAAAACCTTGACACACACACAATGAAATTCTGAATAGAGAAAATCAGACACACTTGAAGCAAGGCCTGTTGCCAAGGTAACGGGCAGGACGGATTTCCATGGAGATTAGATCCTCTGATATTCCAGAGACGGAAGAAGAGAGAGAGGGAGAGGAAGATAACAAGAGTCTTTCATTATTAAACCGGGGGAGTGTCGAGGCTTGAAGGGATTCCGCACAAATGATCACACTCGGTGAGCCACAACCCATGAACACCACACACACACATACACACACAAATAACTGTTTTACAGTATGTGGCATCTTTTACTGTTTTCACTGCTATCTTTTGGTTTCCTGCCTCCCTCAAGGCTAATAACTAGGATCACAGATTCCATAAGTGAAATATTTCAGCGTTTGTAGAACATGTCTTCTTAAGGCATCATGACGGCGCAGCACGTATCGACACCTCACAGCTCCAGCATTCGGCAATCCTGACCTCGGTTTCCTCAGGGTTCACTGGTTTCCTCCAAAAACATGCAGTAGGTGGAATAGGTACACTAAATGGCCGCTAGTTGTGAAAGAGTGTGTGTGATGGACCGGTGTCCCATCCAGGGTGTGTTCCCGGCGCACGCCCAACGTTCCTTGGATAGTCTCCGGAATCACCGCAGTCCTGACCAGGATAAAGATGCCAGAAAATGTCTTTAGTCTAGACCCCCGAACGATCAAGCCTTAATAACGGCAAGAAAAACTGCCTATACTCAGAGACAAAAGGCGCTAAACTATAACTTTCCTTGTCACCTTTTTTTTTTTTTTTAAAACCCCTGGAAAGGTTTATGTAGTGTACATTTTAAAGTATTACTCTAAAAGCTAATGAAAAGGTACAGAGGTAAAGTCTGTGCCTTAAATCATTTAAAAAATACTCTCCATTCACGTTAAAATGTATCAATGCACGCTGTTTAGTGCCTTGAAGGTTGAGAAGAAGCACTGACAGGAAGCGAGGCTCTCCAAGAGAAATCCCTTTACATACTGCAGTCTACACGTTCTAGTTAAACCTTGGCAAGAGGAGTCATGTTGCAGTACAATTGGAGCAAATTGAGCGCATAACAGCATAATTAAGTGTGTAACAGCAGTGTTCAGCGTGTGGGGTCGTGACCTTATAGAGACACCAGACTCCGCCTCGTCAGCAACGACAGATGGAGCTTTGTCAAGCCGGAGAGAGTGTGTACAGCACCATACTACAATCTGAATGCTTGTCTGATCTTTTTTCATTTGCAAATTGTGCGTCCTCAGAGACACAAGACGTCTTTTCAAAAGGGTCGGTCATGTCGCACCGTCACGGAGGACGTCGCTGACTGTCCCGTTCCGTCTACGTGAACAAACACTTCGATTTAAAATAGCGCTGTTCTAAAATAACGTCTGCACTTTAGACCCGTGTAAGCGTGTAAACAGTTTACAGCAGGGGAACGTTTCGAGTTCGCCTGACATTCGACCGAAACAGAAAGTTTCAGCTCTGATGCAGCAGGCATGAGTGCCTCTAATGGGAGTGCATTAAACGGCTTTCGCAATTAACGAACAGCCGATTAGCGGCGTGCATGGGCCAAAGTCACCGTAACGATTAATAATAGATTAATTGTGCAGCCTTAACGAGGAGCAGTGTTGTTATGGAGATAGAGGCGGTATTAGGGAGCCGTTATTTTGGTGCTGAAGGTGTGCAGAGACCAGACTCTGATTTAGAAGCGTGTCCTGAGAGGCAGGGATGAGATGACAGGAGCTGGTTGGAGTTAAGTGGCTCTGCTCGAGGGCACAACTGCAGAAGTGCAAGTCCATGGGCAGGGAGTTTAGAACGCTTTTCCATCGGATGCTTTACGGTAGCGCGAAAGTCTCAGCTTTGTACATCCCAAAGTGCTTGCACTTGCGGCAATGAGCTCGAATTTTTACTGTTGCAATCAAAATGGTTCAACCTCCACTGCAAATCAGGTTCATCGTCAAAGTTTACAGACAAACAAACAGCTGTTTGCGACGAACAAATCAAACAAAAGCAATTGAAATAGTTCAACACAACGAATGCTTCAAGCGGTTTCCACAAATTCAGCTGACTCGAAATTACTCAACCCATTCATGGCAAGCGTCTTAAGTACTTACTAGAGCACCCTTTTGCCATTATGACCTGCTGCAAACGAGATGCACAGCCATACACCAGGTTCTGGCAGCGTTCCTGAAGAATCCGAGCACATTCCTCATGAGCATTCCTCCAGGTCAGTAATATTCTCGGGTTTGCGTGCCGCAACCGCATTCTTCACATCCCACCAGAGGTTTTCTATGGGGTTCGAGTCAGGTGACCGTGACGGCCCTGTAGAATCTTCCAGGATTTCTTCTGCGACCAAGCCTTGGTGGAACTTGAGGTACGCTTGGGATCATTGTCCTGTTGGAAGGTCCGATGACGTCCAAGCTTCAGCTTCCTCACAGACGGCACGACGTTTTCTCCTAGGATTTCCTGATACTTCAATGAATCCAGTGCCAGAGGATGCAAAGCAGCCGCAGAGCATCACCGAGCCTCCACCATGCTCGACTGTGGACAGAGTGTTCTTTCTTCATTCATCTTCCTCCAGACATACCGCTGATCCATCGTGCTAAAAAGTTCCAGTTTTGTTTCATCGCTCCACAGAATAGAATCGCAAAACTTCTGTGGATTATTTATATGATTTTGAGCGACTTTTCTTGTGCTTTTGGGTCAGTAGCGGTGAACGTCTTGGAGTTCTGGCACGGAAACCTTCTGCGTTTAGTATGCTCCTTACTGTGCTCACTGAAACCTCAGTGTCTGTTACACCAGGTCTTTTCAGTCACTCGAAGGTTTTTCACAACCTGCCTTCTCACAAATCTGCTTGCAGCCGTTTTTCCTTGTCCAGGTATTTCATACATTTTCCACCCCTAGCCAGTTCAGGTATTTCATACATTTTCCACCCCTAGCCAGTTCAGGTATTTCATACATTTTCCACCCCTAGCCAGTCCAGGTATTTCATACATTTTCCACCCCTAGCCAGTTCAGGTATTTCATACATTTTCCACCCCTAGCCAGTTCAGGTATTTCATACATTTTCCACCCCTAGCCAGTTCAGGTATTTCATACATTTTCCACCCCTAGCCAGTTCAGGTATTTCATACATTTTCCACCCCTAGCCAGTCCAGGTATTTCATACATTTTCCACCCCTAGCCAGTTCAGGTATTTCATACATTTTCCACCCCTAGCCAGTTCAGGTATTTCATACATTTTCCACCCCTAGCCAGTTCAGGTATTTCATACATTTTCCACCCCTAGCCAGTTCAGGTATTTCATACATTTTCCACCCCTAGCCAGTTCAGGTATTTCATGTGTTCCAGCTCAAGCACACCTCATGCAACTAATGAAGCCCTTGATTAGTCGCATCAGGTGTGCTTCAGAAAACACCTGTTTTGAATATTTGTGCTGTTGCGAGGGAATCTATTCAGGAGGTTGAATCATTTTGAAACTGGAGAAATCATTACAAGTTGTATTCTCGGTTGAATTTGTGGAAAACACTTTTTCGCGTCCATTGTGTCGAACTATTTCGATTGCTTTTGTTTGATACGTTCGTTGCAAACAGCTGAAAGTCTGTAAATTTTAAAACGGTAAACCTGATATGCAATGAGGGTTGAATAATTTCGATTTATTATTAATAATAACGATAATACAGAGCCAGTCTGGACACAACCTTTAGGTTTAGTTCTCCATCAACGTCAGAGACGAGGGTAACGGTCACACCGATGCTAGTAAAAACTGAGCATGAAAAAAGTGCTCGGATTTACTGTTGTCTGAACGGCCATTTGGATTAGAAACATATATTGGCTCATATCAATAGATATCATATTAACAAATCAACACATGACTCTTCCGTTTTTCACTGAAGTCTTCTGGAAAGTTCAAGCTAGCGCACTTGCTTTCCGTCCTTTCTGGGTGGGGCTTTCTTGTCTTTTGACGGCACATTAATTGCACTTCGTTTTTTTACCATCACACCGAAACACTACGCCCAGGTTTTGTAATCTGAAGATACTTAAAGCCAAACACAAAACCACTGCGAGCTGCATGACAATAACATTGCAATAAAAACGGCATTACATTCAGGAAAGAGAATATTTTTTAATATGTGAAGCTGACATCATCATCAGGGTTGGGTTTTGATGGACATGGGTTGATGTGTTTGTTAAAATGGAAGCAGTTCTGCTCCGTGAGATGAGGGTAAGATGAGGTTGAGATGAGGATGCACAGACTCGTTACTCACAGCTTAAGGATACAAACAGGACAGTATCGGAGGCTGAAATAACTGCAGCATAGGACGGACAGAAACACAACAACGATCTCTTTTAACCTGCACCAAATACGCAGCCATCAGGCAAGATTTCCACAGCACACTAACACACACACACACACACACACACCATTAGGAAATTACTGAAAATGAGATACTATCAAGAAACAAGAAATCTATCAACAAAGTATGTAAACGCTGTCGCAATCTGCGAGAGAAGAATAAAATAAAAAAGCTAATCCCATGTCAATATTAATGTAAATATGTTAGGACAATAATATGTGTAAATAGAGAGAGAGGGAGGGAGAGAAAGAATGAGAGAGAGAACGAGACAGATCGAGATAGACAACGAGACAGATTGAGAGAGAGAGAGAGAGAGAGAGAGAGAGAGAGAGAGAGAGAGAGAGAGAGAGAGAAAGGGGAACGATGGGGCGAAATGCTGATGAGCTGCAGTTCATTTTCACCTCAAGAGGTCAGAGTGCTGTTTCATTTACACCTCCGTGACCACACACACACACACACACACACACACACACACACACACACACACACACAAACACAGAGCGCTCTGTAGATGGTCTTGTTACAGCTTGACTCAGCAAGCTACCTATACACTAATCATCAGGCTCATTCTACTCTTAAAACGCGCACACACACACACACACACACACACACACACACACACACACACACACACACACACAGGGCAGATGGAGAAGATTACACACCCAGCTAAAGTTTTCTCAGCTTTGCCTCCTCGCCGTGTTATGTTCCACTCCAACTAATCGATAACAAACCTGCTGAAGTTAAAGCCCTGTGTGTGTGTGTGTGCGCGTGTGCGTGCGTGTGTGTGTGGGAACAAAAAGCTCCACGTGTCCTCACTAGCGCTCGCCCGCCGTTCTTCTTTATTCTGCCCGTGATCGGATCGATCCTATTGTAATGTGGCATTTACCCCGCGCAAATGTTCCTGGAGTCCCTCAGGCCGCGGGACAAAAGTCATGTTTGAGGAGCGGAGAGGGACGGGACGATCGCAGGTCCTGTGCACGATCCCACACGGCCTGAACACACACACACACACACACACACACCCAATCCAAAGTCTCGTATTCTCTATATACATACACATTTGGACATATAGACACAGGCATGCACATGACCTACACATACACACGCATAAACACACACACGCATGCGCACACACACACAGTTATGTACAGGGTATAAGGACTGTTCAAATTTCCAATGCGGCTGCACCGATTTGAAAGCCCTTGGGAGAGATGGAGAGAGAGACAGACAGAGAGAGAGACACACACAGGCAGACAGAGAGAGAGACGGAGAGAGAGAATGTGATCATGCGGCAAACAAAGTTATGATTCACAGCACAGGTGAGGAGAGCGCTCTCATCTGCATCAGGTAATAACATATCAAAAAATCCTATCCTTTTTCATTTTCAACCGTGTGTGTGTGTGTGTGTGTGTGGTGTGTGTGTGTGTGTGTTTGTGGGTGTTTGTGGGTGGGTCACAACAGATAGGGTGTGTGTATGCAGTGTGAAGCCACAGGTCTGGCTGCTTGTCAGGAAAGCCATATGGTTGAGTGGGCAAGATGCTGTCTGGGGAGACGAGTGCAGGGAGCATGAGGTCTGCTTGGCAACAGCAAAGGCCACACACACACACACACACACACACACACACACACACACACACACACACACACACACACACACACACGGTTTTTGGATGTGTATGACTTTTAATCCTGTGTAAGCCAGAGCGCGTGCGCACACACACACAGTCACAGTAAAGCTAAAACCCCTTAGCCAGGATTCTTTCAGGTTACCCGTGTGACCTTTTTTGTGCCCTTTACCCATACTTCTCCTGGGCGCAGCCTCCCTGAACCCTGTAGCTGCCCTCAGGCTCTGCAGCTGTCCAGATATTCTCAGACGTGATCTCTTCCCATCACACCAACCCTATTTTAGTTTGCCGATTTGGTCCCGAGGGTACTCCATCGTCCCACCTGAAGAAGCTGAAATGTGTAGTAAAACGTGGAAACATTTGTAAATACAGTTCCGCTTCGATGAATTTTGTGGTACTAAATCAAGTGCACACATAAAACTTTCATCATTAGCAAGCTAGCTAGTAGGCCAAGGACCTGAACGGTACAAAACAGTAAAGTTTACAGTTACACTATCTAATCCAACCTAACAAATGACTACGGGTTATGCTTGCTCAGTTTCTGATATACCATTTTGTTGAAAAAGCAATCAAATGTAGGGGTGACGGTATCGGAAAGCCATACAAAAGTTCTGGAACCAAGATGAACCTCTAACCAACGTGACAGAAAGGCCGAAGTGTGGTGAAAGAAAGGATCTGCTCACGATCCTAAACGTACGAGCTCATCTGTGAAACATGGTGGAGGTAGTGTCAGGGCTTGAGCTTGCGTGCCTGCTTCCGGAACAGGCTCTCTAATCTTTACTGATGATGGAACTCATGATGGATCGTTTTGGATCTGTTGTGCTGTAATGCAAAGAGCACGACGCAATCAGAGCAGTTCATGATGATGATGATGATGATATACGTGTCAATTTGCATTTGTTTCAGATGTTGATCTGCTCTGCACCAGTATGCTTTTAAGTGCTCGGTCCGGTACGCTGAAATACTTTGCGGGTTCCGCGTCTGGAACACGGGCCACCGTTTGATGACCCCGGTTCTATCCGAAAGCGTCACTGGGGTAAAACGAGCCTCAGAGAATCCTGCTTTTAGAGATCCGCCAAAAATAACCCGGCTGTGTTTACATTCGGCGACACCGCTCAGCTCGGGGACACGAGTCTCAGACCCAAACAGTGATCCGAGCCTCCAGCCTCCGTGTGAATGCCACCGCCTACCCTGACTGATGACACGAGGAAGACGGAGGGATGGCGAGAGAGAGAGAGAGAGACAGAGAGATTGAGGGAGGGATGAAAAGAGAGAGAGAAAGAGAGAGAGAGAGAGAGAGGCGAATCAATCATCGCTGTCATTGTTTCACTTCCTGCCAAACCTGCTGCCGTCTAAATCCATCAATATTTCACAAATTCTGACAGCTGCATGTTTGGGGAATTGCGAAATATGGCATCACACTGTTATGATCCCTTTAATACTCAACAAGTTTGTTTTCTCTTTCTGGTTAGATGCAAATGAGTTATTAATAATCCTGACGTTTCTGGAGATTAAGTCTAGCCCTTGAGCCTGAAAGGATTTTCCTTCGGAGAATTTCCCTCGGCTCCGATTTAATTCTGTTTTTATAAGTTCAGGGTTTACCGTTTAATCCAGATAGTGTTTACTAGACGTCTGGACGTACTAGACTTCAGATCGGACGCCGCTGAGGTGAATAATACATCAGATCTATCTCTGGATCCATACAAAGGCATGAGTGCACACAAGCTGCTCAGAAATTCAGCCTGCGCTCTGCTCGTACGGCACATGTTCTCCCAGCGTAATGACAAACTGCTAATTATCCAAGAAAGCAAGTGAAAGCAAGCAAAAAAAACAACAAAAAAAACATCTTAGGGGAAGAGGAAAAAAAACCCCCGTGTGAGACCAGGTTGTCAATATACACGGCACTGCAGGGGGTTCGCTATCTGACAGTCTGACAGCTATAGGTGAGTCACAAGTAATGATTCAAACAGCGTGGAAATGTGTATTACTGTGTTTGACTTGACAGCGTCTTGTCGAGAATGCCAGTTATAGGTAACTTATCGGGCTGTACATTAGTGCAGATTAAATGTTTTAACCAACTGCACAGATATTTGGACAGTTTGTCCCCCCACCATCCATTTTTCTCCACAGTTTGGTCATCTGGGGACACGTGAAGCCTAGGCAACTGTATCTTTTCCGAACTGCCGCTCATGCTGTGTCACAGGGCAGCGTAACAAACTCATAGGAAAGCAGTATGTGCCATCTTACGCATACGTAAGCTCAAAGACACCCACGATTGGCAAACCTTGCAGTGATTGACAGGTGAGAGTGAGTATGCCCCTCCTACCCATTTTTGGCTCCTGGACACGGATGGCTGTGGCACTGTCGGGCCTCAACTTGCGATCTCCCTGCAGTTCGCTTGGGAGCAAACAATTCGTTTTTTAGTCTCCAATTCCAGCTCCAGACAAGAAACTTTTAGGCTGCAAATTTGTGACCATGAATACAACGAAGTTCAGGTCTGGATAAATGAGCACTAATGTTACAGTTAAGGAGTTAACTGTTGAAATCATGGATAATAGAGGTCAAACGATTACTGGATTTTACCGATTACGATAAATAAGTACTTGCCGATAATCAATTAATCAACCGAGAATTTTAAAAATTGATATTGAATGAAAACATAACGCTCAAATTGAGTCAAATTTAGCTGAATTTCATTGCAAAAATAAACAGTACTGACTGTACCATGAAAATGTACTGTGTTTTTGTAATTAAATAAATATGAACACCAATATATATGAACTATTACTGAATATTAAAGTAAATAAAAGTTATGCATCCAAACTGAACCAAAAAGTAACGCTCCAAATAACAAATAAAAATAGAGACGTCCAAAATTAATTTTAAAAAAAAACACTTCAAATAACACAACAAAATTTAACAGCGGTACTTTTTATTTCGCCTCTAGAGGCCGCTCTCCTAGTGTATAACGAAAGCGGACCCTTCTCAGTAACCGGGATTTTTGCCGATAACCGCTAGTGCCAGCGATCGGTTATCGGTGCCGATTAATCGGCATCACCTATCGATCAGTCGACCTCTAATGGATAATGGACTTCGCATCATTAGCTAGATTAATCTTGTCGTCTCGAACAGTCATGATTAACTAGATAAGTTAATTTAGTTAGTGTTAACGCTCGAAGTTATAATGGGCTAAACCTGTGCGTGACGCTCCTCTGTTCATTTCTAAGGCTAGATAGCGCTTAGGTGGTTAAGCGTTATTGTGAAATAAATTAGATTTACTTTGGGGAAAACTTTGGGGTCAACTTTTCAAAATATTGACTCCAAGGAACTGGAAAATTGCCTGCAAGGACAATTAGCCCATGACACAACTTGGAGGTTAACTTTCTTATGCTGATCGCTGTTAACTTGATCAGTTTGTTAGCTCTCGTTAGCTATAACTATTAACAACCTAATATAAAATAAATTTAGCTACATCAGTTTCTGCTAGCCAGTTAGCCTTATGATAAAAAATGTTTTTAAAGACTATAATAGATACTGTAGCTACGACTGACTTGTGTTCTATATTACCTTTGTTATCCAGGGAAAATGTGGATGCTGCTAGTAATATTAGCTAGCTATCTTGAGCTATGGTCAATCTGTGACAAAATATAGGTGCAGGTGTTTCGTTTTCTGTTATTTTCACAACACTAATATTGAAGAGCGAGAAGTGGAGTATAGATTTATGCTAGCTACATCCGTGACATTATCACAGAATATGGAGTAAAAAGCAGATTGGGTTGTCTTGTTGTAATAATTAATACGCTGACGAATACATTAATTAGCAGCACACTCTATATACGAGGTCTGTTTTTATTTGAAATGTTTACATCGCTTTGGCTGGAAACTCTTTCCTGAAAACTCTTACATCTTCGAAATGAAATTATGTGCGCTGAACACTCGCGCGTTCGTCTTCCATTTATTCTTAGCACTAACAAATAGTTCTGCCACAGAATTACAGCGTGGCATCCCTAGACAGCAAAGACGCTGAGGGAATGATCACACTCCGGGTAAGTATTGCATTTTCCTTATTCTGGGGGAAAACAAACTGGAGCTTCTCGGATACAAACGGCGGCAGACGCTCCACGGCCCACGCACATCTCTCCCGCCGTGTGGCATTAACGGTCTATTAGCATCAGGAGGCTTTTGATAGGCAGCCAGCAGGAAGGTTAGTTTCATGTTGTTGTCATCTTCTGCCGATAATCTACAGCCGAGATCCAGCGATCACGCCGAAATGTCACCGTGACATTTGGGGGGAAAAAGATATTCTCTCCTCGTCCAAAACAAAGTCCAGACCCACCAACACCGATCATGCACTCGCTGGAGGAGAGACGGAGAGAGGGAGAGAGAGATGATGGACGCACCAAGACTGCAGAAGAATGCTGAGAAGAGCAGAACACTGTTTTTTATTCATCTTCTCTCTGACAGAAGTGACGGGCCCTTTTTTTTTCCCCGAGCCGGGACGCACAGGCTGTTAGTACACCGCCGGCGGGCATTAACGCTAAACAAAACAAAATCTGAATCCGTTCAGAATGTCTACAGGTACAGGTGCAACAACACACGCAACATGTCCAGGTTGACAGATGTTCCTTCACCATCACAAGTAACAATGGTCAAATAGTGCATGCTATTCATATATATATATCCATAGTAGGGTGAAAAAACAATATGAAGCGAGTGCAAAAGTTTGCACCCCCCCATCTCTGATCTTTTGCCTTTATAATTGCCTGCATCCTTATATGTATAAAGAACGTACTGAACAGCTTTGTAATGTTCATCGTCTACACATATCTTCCTGACATGTCTCAAGTTTATTTGCCTCCTTTGAGAATAAACGACGAGAAAGTAATTACACGCCGCCTTCTTCAGGTCAGGTCTACATACAGTCGACATTACAGACGATACAGGTCAGTTTCGCAGCACTCGGGGACGTGTGGTTCGGTCCAGTATTGACACTTATAAATCAGTTCAGTTGACACTGGTTTGAGCTTGGTGAATGAATCGCTTCACCTTTCTAGCCAGTCTTACGTTCTGTCGTTTTTATTACAAAATATAACGGGGAAAAAAAATAATAATACTAAGATTTTCATAGTTTAATTTCCTACATTATTTTGCCACACAAAAGACCGTTCCGTTTTCTATCCCCGTATTCTGTCCTCAACGTATATGGGGGGGTAATAAAACCCACATGAAGACTTATAACGATTGAAAATAAAAGTTAGACTTTATGGAAGGAGAAGGTGAGAACACCGGTGATGGAAGAGCGGGGCAAAACCGCCGTAAAAAGGTCGGCACCAGAGACCGTCAGCACTTTATCACGTACATATAATGCTCTTTCTGTGCTCACACACGTTATAGATGATCTTTCTGGAACAGGATCTCCAGTATGGAGTTAGAATCCTATGGCAGTTATGTGTAGCCATGGCAACAGAGGGGTGGAGAAAGTCCGGGGGGACCGATCATCCGCTTCACACCACGAGTCCCTATCAAACAACTCTCTCAGTTTACGTGTGCTTATACACACACACACACAAACAAACAAACAAACAAACAAGAACCATTATGTACATAGAACATCAGTTATCAGTAGTTAGCTATGGGTTTTAAAATGCCGGGAGCAGGAACTAAAGTGGTTCCAGGAACTAAAATCAGCCCTGGTTACTTTGGTGCAACCTTGACTAAAGATCCTGCCTTATTACTCATGCTCACTCTCGTGTAAAGACTAATTAGTTTGCCACGTATGGAGCCATTTATCAAATGTGCACATGTCCGGTCTTGTGTTTCATCCACATTTAGCCTGGCTGTTAGTTTATTAAAATAAATACCAGTGCTCCATGAGAAAGAAGCCTGAACTCCACAACGGCAGGTCCAAGTGTCTGGCTCTGTGATATTAGATTGGCTGAAATCAGAAGCCGTGCACGACCCTACCCTTTTGCTTTTTTTTTTACGGGTGAAAGGTTCGATGAGCGAGCTAAACGAAATCTGTTCGTCCGACGTAAACTGCCACTCAAGGATGGCCGTGAAAAGGTCGTCCCTGAGACAGCTGTGCTCAGAAAGCGCCAGATCGGAGAAATCTCCCCATTACGATTCCCCGCGAGTCTTTTACGTGTCGGATGTCGGCCTTTGAAAGGATTAATTCGCCTTCGAACTCACAACTTGACTTTCACAAAAAAATACAGCACTCAATTAACATTTGCAGGCTAACTGAAGGGCTACTGGCTTTCACGTCCAATTAGATGGATCTGTATTTTGTTTACATTTCAAGTGCGACATCCAGAACAGTTGAGGACTGAAGTGGATTTATACAGCGAGGAAAAACACTGGGTCGGTTTAGGGCGAGATCTCGTGCCTACAGAGCATGAGGAATCCTAAATGGATTATTATTATTTATTTTTTTTAGATTTAACTACAGATTTGAAACCTTTCAGCATGACACCTGTGCAGGAAGCAATTTCATACCGTTTTCAATTGGAGTGGAATCTGATGTGGACTCATCCAACCCAGACGGCAAGGCAGCGGCGAGTAACAGCGGCCCGATGACCAAGCGTCGTATCTCTCATCCACACACATACAAAACGCCATGGTTCTGGCGTAACGTTTCTTCAGCAGTAATCCTGATTGAAATTCCGGATCCATCTCCAGCAGGGATGTTTTAATTAAAGGAGGTGATTTGAATCGGATTCCTGGTGGACTGCGTTAAGTCTGTTAACATTACGGATGCGTAGGGCGACATATATATCCACTAACCTCAGGAGTAATTAGACGCGAGTCTATATCAATTGAGCGAAAACACCATAGCACTTTATTGGAGGTTAACATATACACACACACACTCATTCTGATTCTTATTCCTGATACTTTTGGCTGAATACACAGGGTTTGTCCAGCAGACTGCGTGAATATAGATCTCCTTGCTCACACGAGGATAAAGAAACTCTTGCTTTCCAGTGGTGATATGTTTGCTCACCTTCCTCTCCATAGCCTCTATTCTCATCTCAGCGGCAAGCATGAGATGGACGTAGGAACGTAGAAGGCGAGAACTCGGTTTAGATCAGCCCGGTCATCATACGCCCAAGTAATTATGGACATATCAAACATGTCTAGAGAATCCCTACTCTGGTAAATGTATTGAAACCCACACCATCAAGCTTTTTTTTTTTTTTTGGAAGGTTAACACTGGTGAAGGTGACTTCACCGACTGACATTTGAAAGTTTTCATCTTTACTTATTCTACAGGAAATCCCTGAGCGTGAAGAGATTTTCCATGACCTCAGGTTCGATCTAGATCCATCGCTTCTACTCTCCGACGTAGCCGCAAAAACGTGAACTCTTAACCTCTCTTGCAGTAGGTTCCGTACACTTCCGTCTCAAGTGAGTGACAGCGGGTGAAAATTGTAATATGGCTGGAGCTTACCTTAATATAGCAGTCGAGCTGTGGGTAAACTCGGCGTACTCCCAGGATGATGGAGAGTCGGGTTCTGTAGGGGAAGCAAGATGAGACCACGTGGGTGACCTCGGGGAACGTGAAGATATGAAAGCCAAACTTCTCGTAGAGCTCCTGGAGTTCTGCGCTGGGTTTCTGATCGCCCTCGCTCAAGATACTGCCCACGGCACAGCGACACTTCGGACCAGGCACCTGGGAAATACGTATGTAAAGTCGTTGAGAGAGCGCTGGTTAAAGTAGTAAATTACCCAATGCTGGTCTCCCAACAGGGTTTCCTTGCGTGTACAGCTTATGCTGCTGTAGATTACAATGTTCTTATAGACTAGAAAGATCTGTTGGATTGAGGGAACGGATCTTTCCTGGGCGCAGGTCTTATCCTATTGACAGTTTATCAGCGTTAATGGTGACGTACATACGAAGGAAAAGTTCCAGGCTGACTGTTTTTCCTTTGTACTGTATATGCTGCCTTTGTGTACAACATGGTATTAGCTTCCACAGTGATGTTACTGAAAGACAGATGTACATCTCATGCTGATATCCCAGGGTACCTGTTACCTTCTGGCTCTCTTTTTCAGTTATACCGCCATGGCTAGACCTTCCACTTCCACTCTAATCACAACGCGCCATTTTTCCAATTGTACCTAACCACCTGTTCACTGCTAATATCTGAGGAGATGCTGGTTGTTGTGATGCTGTTATATGGTTCCTTCTTCTCTCAGGATTGGACTGATTGATCCTGATTGCTCTACTTCCACTCGTGTTCGTCTCTGAGCTGTCTACACTTATGATTATCCTTCTTGCTGGTGTACATAATCTCACCTGGATACCTATCCAACATCTGCTATGGCTATGACTCACCTTCCTGCCGAGGCGATGCAGTAGAAAATTAACTATTACAATTCTGTATATTACTGAATACCGAAGTGATTTATAAATATAGCCATCCCCAGAAAAGGACGGGTTATCCTTTTAAGGTTTCAGGAAGTTTTTCCTCGCCTCAGGCTTGATCATTAGGGATTTAAATCTACATGCAGATTTTCAAATGAGTACCGGTATGCTGTGTACAAAGACAAGACTTTGATATTGATATATTGATATGTGATATTTCTACACTTGAGACGATTCGAGTTCCAGCTAAAAATCCACCATTTTTAGCTCATCTTCATTCATTCATTCATTCATTCATTCATTCAGGAATAACTTTTTCCCAACACATTATTAGGCCAAATCATAAATGCCATCACAGTCATTATATACGATCACTACGTAGGGTAAATTTGCAGTACACTCTATTTTTAATCGAAAGTGATTTTCAAATTCAGCCACAGCAAAAGAGTGACTGCGACTACTGGTGTGCATTTTCACTTTAAGAACATTTTCTTGTTTATTAGTTGTTTTTACTAATTAAATTTATTTAATTAATTTAATTTATTTGCCAGTTTGATACATAATTTTTTTTTTTTTTTAAATGTGAAAACCAAGTGTGTCCATAATGACCGTGCACATTTCCCACATCAACAGGAGGGTCATTTGGCCAAAAAGTGTAAGAAATGTTTTTGATAGACTTATTTTATACAGTAGGAATATTCTAATAAAAGTATCACTTTTTGCCGTTGAATGTTAAAGTTGCACCAAGATAACAAGAGAAAATCTGCCTTTTGGGTTTTTCTCCATTTTCCTGTCTATTATTATTAGGTGTAAAGGAACAGGCAGGTGCACTGACCATGACCTTTCAACCAAACCTTCAGCAAAACTTTCATATCAGTGGTGCCACGAACCCGTCGCTTCACCCGAGCTCTACGCCTCCAGGCAGCAATTAGCGAAGCCTTTCCTACGATCTTGAAGAAGCCCTTACAGAGTCCTTGTCAGGTATAAACACGCTCTCCTTCTCACTTACGTCCTCTCAGTACCCAGCTGGGGGCTAAAACAAAAATCCTTCATGTCCACAGACACACACACACACGCACACGCGCGTGCACAAACACGGGATGAGTCACCAAGAGAAAAGTGTCCTAATGAGGACCAGACGCTCCATCGGAAAGCAGCATGGAGAGGAAAATGAAATAAATCAAAACACAAGCAGGATTTAATAAAGAAATGTAGCAGGCACAGGTGGCACTGTGTGTGTGTGTGTGTGTGTGTGTGTGTGTGTGTGTGTGTGTGTGTGGTGGGGAGGACAAATTGATGATATTTCACATCTCTAATTGCTGAGAGTATGCCGCTTCGGACAGATGCCCAGCTGCCATCTTCAGAGAGGGAGAAAGATTACGCGCTGAAGGAGGACACACACACACACACTCACTTAAAGGATGCCCTGGGGAGTGAGTGTGGTGTGTAACCACTGTAGCAGGAAGTAGGAGGAGGAAAAGGGAGGGATGCAGGAGAGTAGTCTGGGTCGTTTCTCTTTCAACACTGTAAATGATGAATGTGAGCTGAAGAAAATCAAGTAGAGATGTCATGTTTTAAACCTGACGGATCGTGCCCGGTCACCGAGCAGCCATTCGTCTCACTGCGACTCCCCGATGAGTCCAACACGATGTCCCGGCTCATAAGTGACAGTATTAGAGACGAGAGGTGTAACGCAATACCACTTCCTGTATCTGTTTGGTGCTCCAAATATCTGTAGGTGTAGCCTGAACACCAAAGTTTTTTATTTATTGATTTTTTTTTTTTAATTATACATGAATCCCAAACTCTGGAAGAAACCCAGATGTAGAAATATGAGCATGGTGTGCGAATTCTGGCCCTGGGAGTTCCTCAACCTCAGCTACATCACTCCAGTTCATAATTGGTCTCAAGTTGAGATACAGCTTCTTTTTTTAAATTTAAAAAAAAAAAAAAAAGACTAGGGGTGATTTGCGCATCAGAGACTTATTTAGGTTTTTACTTTCATGTAGAAACGGCACCGATCTGATACCCAGTCTCAGTATTGGGAGCGATACGAGCAAAAAAAAAAACAAAAAGAAGAAAACATTTTGTGATTGTTGCAGCCAAAAATACTTGATTTTGCTGCGGATTTTTTCAAAATTTGTCATTCAACTTTTTAGGAAACTACTCGAATTGGTGAAATTGCATTAAAAAAAAATTGCTCTTCCAAATACCGCGGAGTTAGCCAGATTTTAGGGGGGGGGACGGGGGGACGGTGGGGGTAATGAACCTTGCGTAGGCAATGGAAGAGTACTGCAATTCTGCGTGAAAACCATGCACCTGTCAAGACTGTCTACGCTGCGTGTTACATCCACTCGTACATCCCCTGCCTGTGGGGATTAAAGGGCGGTATGTTACGAGGACAGTACATGAGGTCTGACTATATAAATTGTTCAGTGCATCGAACCAATTAAATCCAACTTCGCGGAATTCCACGCTGAAGCTGCGGACAGCTGCAGAACTCCAGACTGCACTCGTACCGGCAGCAGCTACACCTGTCCTGCTTTCTTTTTTTTCCCCGCTCCACTTCCTTGCAGTGAGTCAGACAGCAGGCCACACCGACGTAGCATCCTGCTGCGCTCGTCCTCCTCATCTTTGATTGACTGACAGAGTGTAGCAATTAGCAGACACGGTACTAGAGCGAGCGGGCCACACTGGAGAGAAGGAGAGATACGGTGAACCTTATAATGCAGACCCTTCGTTTTCATTCACACGAGTTAAGCGTCGGGGCTTTTCAATGTCAGAACAGTCACGGTGAGAGAAAACTGTACGGTTTCACACTTTCACTCTCTTCAAGAAACGAGAACGTCGCCCTGATTTTTCTCACCCACGAGAGCCATCTCGAGGTCCGCGATTGTCCTCCTTCTCCGCCGTATTATCGCGCTTAATGAAGAGAAGTGCCTAAGGACAGACTTCTGGTTTTTTGTGCTTTTCCTCCCCCCCCTCCCCCCCCCCTCCCCCCCCTCTCTCTCTCTCTCTCTCTCTCCTCCAGGCCCTTAGATCCGCTCTTTTGAGGCTTCTGACCTTGAGGTTGGCAGTGGTGCTCCAGGCCCCTCCACTAACGAGCTGCAATCATTAGACCAATTAGCCGATGCTGGATTAAGACTTCGCTGTATCTGTGTGCAGAAACCGTTTGGGCCATTCGTTAATTGGAGGCCTGGGAAAAAAAAACAACAACCAGAGAGACCGGCAGTGACAAAAAGCCTTTCAGCACAGGAGCTGTCATTCCAACTCACACTGCATTCCAGCTGGGATTTCTGCTGAGATGAGATGGACACATTAGCGCCATGGTAACAGCACCGGCCAATGGACGAGGACATGGATATGGACAGGAAGTGGAGAGGAACAATGAGGAAAAACTAAGAGGCGAGCTCACACAAAACGTAGCACAGATCTCCGATACCAACCTTCAACCTGTAGCTGCTATGAGAAATCTCTCATCGCTGCGCCATTGAAATGACACAGCAATAATCCACAATGCACGCGGCCGGATTTATGATCTTTAAAGGTGTGGCTTGGAATTGTCTGAAGTGTTCCTACGCATTTAACACTCTTTGGTTAGTTTCTAAATCCTTGTTATCGATTTGGAATTCAGCCACGTCCCCTGCACAGACACAGCTCATCGGTCCATATCGGTCCTCCTACGGTATACGTTCACGTTGTTTATAAGAAGATTCAAAAGAAACGGCCCGCTCTTGCGATATTAACATCGTCTAGAGTCTGGGAGCGCAAAACTCTGCGTGCCAACATTCTCTCTGAAAATACTCTGAAGAAGATTTTCCACATTCGGTGTCACAATATATCGTATAATCTTGACTATGATCTTTTTTTTTTTTATCCCCCATGATTGTGTTAATTTATTCACAACCCTTTCTTTTTGTTACAGACATAAGGCACGTGACAATTAATATTAACCAATCTAATACAGAATTCACAGAGCCTACCTCTGATTCGACCACTTTTCCATTTCGTAAGTCTAAAAGTTAACAAACACACGGCTCTGTTCAGTTCCGTCCCACGCTACTTTATTTCGAATCTCATATCACATCCATATCGTTGTGTTATTGTGCGTCCCTTCCTGCGTGGGTGTGTATATGGTGAGTACATTCAGGCACAGACACAAATATCACATCATTTATCCCAGTTAGAAAGAGCAAATGATGTGTAAATACGGCCAAACTATATCAGATACGATAATTTCCTCCCTGTTATCTGAATAAATCACACACAGCAATAATCCTCCCACGTACATGCCAAAGAGATCGTTACTCTGGTATTAATGTATCAACAGCTCCACATAGTGGTGTCGGATACAGATACACACACACACACACACGGGTTTCTAGCTATGCCTACTATCTGACCCTGACCTTAACCTCTAACCTAAAAGGAAATATTTACACACTTTTAGTTTTTCTTCTGTGCACATTTAGGGCTTTTTGATCCTCACAAAGAGCTAAAAACATGCTTGCTACCTTCACGCACTCATCCTCCAACAATATTGCTGAAACATAGAGTAATAATTATATAATACTGACACTCTGATAGAACAGTGAATAGCGATGGTTAAAAAGGGAAATCTATCCTTCTTT
Source organism: Ictalurus punctatus (assembly GCF_001660625.3). Lineage (NCBI taxonomy): Eukaryota > Metazoa > Chordata > Actinopteri > Siluriformes > Ictaluridae > Ictalurus > Ictalurus punctatus. The sequence continues at coordinate 19,030,374 of NC_030436.2, forward strand.
CTTTCCAGCTTCCGGAGAGCAGAGGGGTTTAATCCGGTTTCTGTCCACTCCCAAAGGAAATTCTGACTAATATCACCAGCTGCCGTAGTTATTGAATTTGTGTGTACCTGCCCATGATTATTTCTAAAGAATTGTCCCCAAAATAGAAAACCAGTTCTCTCGATATGCTCCCATGTTAATCATCATGGCCGTTCGTTATCCCATATCTGTCCTCCCAAGCCCAATGCTTTTTTTTGTTGTTGTTTTATTTGTAGCAGGGCCAATGCACACCTTTTAATGGAGGGAAGACTGATCAGCTCGAATCACTGACGCAAGCCGTAAAGTTCTGCACAAACTGGTGAAAACAGTCCAGCTCACCACAGAGGGCCGTCCATACGGGTAATATCAGAAACCACGCGCCGCAGTCAAAATCTAAAGAACAGTATCAAGGGCATCAAGTCCTAAATTTCTAAGGTAAAGAACAGTCATTCATTCGTCAGGGTCACGGTGGATCTGGAGGATCTTTGGAACACCGGGTGTGAGGTGAGATTAAATTGTGGGTGAGGCACCAGTCCATTGTAGGGTATCACACATACACACACATTCAACCCACATGGAGGAGGAGAAGAAGAAGAAGTCTATGTATCCCAGTTTGTTAGCGTCAGAATGCAGGGACAGTCGTGATACAGCGCCGCTGGAGCAGACAGTATTAAGGGCCTTGCTCAAGGGCCCAACAGTGGTAGATTGACGGTGTTGCGACTTGAACTCCGACCTCCTGGACAGTAACCTAGAGCTTTAACAATTGAGCCACCACCGCCCATGGACACACGAAGAACATGCACAGAACTTCCACACTTACCCTAACCTGAGCTCAGGATCGAACCCGAGACCCTGGAGCTGTGAGGTGGCAATGCTGCCCTGCCTTGCACCGCCCTGCATCACAATGACTCCCCTATCCGAGTACACGAAGAGCTGAATAAAGTGTGTTAGAGCAGGAAACACAGGATTAAGAGACACACTGATCAGTCTGTTATTAAAAATCTCCCACCTTCTTTGGATCATCATAGAAGACACCGACAGTGGGCAGCTCAGGTGCAATTCTGCAGCTCTCCTCAAACAGCAGCCCGGACTCTTTATAAGGACCTTCTCTGTATTTATACGCTACAGTGATGCTCTTCACAGGAGAGGAGCCCGTGCTGATGTGGATCTCCGTCAGCAGGCCGGAATACATCACATACACCGAGATGGTTAAGAGCAGGAGAGCCAGCGAGAAGAACCCAATGACACCCCAGGACAGGAAATCCGACATCTCAGCCCGATCTTCACAGCTGAAGGAGGAATCACTGTATGAGATGGATGCTTACTGACTGCAAACTTGCTCTAGATGAGCTTAAGAGCGCTGACGATTACACTGAATAACATCTGAGATGTACTTCCGGGTTGGAATATTTTTAAAAAGTTGTTGCCTAGCAACAACGGGCAGCGTTTGTAAAATCACAACTACGTGATGATGATGATTCCCCCCCCCCCAGCGTTCTGATTGCTGCTGAGCTTTACTTCCCTAAACACACGCGGACGCACAGGCTCAATACCAAAAGCTTCCTTCGCTGTTCATGTAGGGCACTACGTAGTGACGTAGTGACGTAGAAGCCATTGTTTCATGCGACACCTGTATAGGGAGCGTGGTGACAGTCGGAATTCGGCCCGTGTAACGGTCTTCCCGGACGAACCATTATAAAACAGGGTGCAGTGAGAATTATTGGGCTATATAGTCGTAATATATTATTACATTCCTGTGTAAATCTCACGACAGGATTATGAATGTTTAAATACAAGTGATTTAGTCATAGTTTGGGAAAAATAGTGAGTAACTTTTTTGGTTCAGTCCGTTTCTAAGACGAGTCATTCAAGCCGATCGATGCTGCGTACGGGAAACGCATACTACTGTTTCATTCTTATGCGTCCGTGATTACGCAGAGTTTAGTCACCACGCAAAAAAAACAACCAAACAAACAAATAAACAGTAAACACTACTGCACCTCAGGCGCCACTCGTGTAACTTTAATTAACTTTAAGAATACTATTTTAGGTACACTGTATGCACTTTTTAAGGTAAAAAGTTGCGCATGAAAGGTGCAAAAGATTGTAGCACTTGAGGTTACTAACGCAATGACCAGGAAAAACATTTTTACATTCTGAGACTGGACACTGTGTTTGTGTCCAAACCATGCACATTAACACAGTGTAAACTGTGTGGCCAAAAGTATGTGGACACCTGACCATATTTGCCCATTCCAAAACCATGCACATTAACACAGAGTTGGGCCTCCCTTTGTGTTATAATAAGCTCCACTCTTCTGGGAAGGATTTCCACTAGATTTTGGGGACCTGTGATCAGTCAGCCATAAGAGCATTAGTGAGGTCGGGTACTGATGTTTGGTGAGGAGGTCTGGAGAGCAGTCGGCGTTCCAGTTCATCCTGGCAGGGTTGAGGTCAGGGCTCAGTGCAGGACCCTCGAGTTCTTCGACTCCAGCCTCGGCACACCATGTTATCACATATTTGTGCAAAGGTGCATTGTCATGCTGGAACAGGTTTGAGCGCTTCAGTTCCAGTGAAGGGAAATCCTAAAGCTACAGCATACAAAGACATGTGTGAGTGTTTCCGACACACATGTGGCAAGACCTTGGGGAAGAATCACACATGGGTGTGATGGTCATGTATCCACAAACTAAACTAAACTGGACAGTTCCTTGCCACTGGAGTGGTACCCTTGAGTATTTATGTTTTGTACCTTCGGTCGGTATTTTTTACCCGGAATGATGTTTTCTACCTTTAAGGTATTACTCTAAAAGCTAATGAGCTATTACAATACTGCATAATATGTAAATAATCCAGTACAAGCTAAGACATTTTGGGCATTGGCCAGACAGACAGTGCATGTGCACAAAGTCTGGAACACTCGTTTTCACGCACCGCCTCTGTCCCGCCCCTTCGCTTGAGCTCTGACCTCAAATGATCTTCTAACTGAAGCAGTGTGTAAAAACCTCTCATTCTACGCTTCTCTCTGCTCCTGTCAACATGGCTCAGAACTTTTACGACCTTTCAGCCAAGCTGCTGTCGGGTGACAATCTCAATTTCTCCTCGCTGAAGGGAAAAGTGGTGCTGGTCGAGAACGTGGCGTCTCTCTGAGGCACGACGGTCAGGGACTACACTCAGATGAACGAGCTCCACTCCAAATACTCGGAGAAGGGGCTTGTTGTGCTGGGAGCTCCCTGCAACCAGTTCGGCCATCAGGTAAGGTCCAGTCGTGTGTGTGTGTGTGTGTGTGTGTGTTTTGATTTTTTACATTTTTTTATTGTTAGAACACGATATACAAAGTCTAGTCCTAGTGTAACCTAGGATTCGCTCGATTCTCTAAATCTGACTTAACAGTTCATGCCCAAGACTTGTGCTTTCTTTGGTGGATAATCTCACCTGCATACCGTAAATTTCATCTGTAAATCTTAGTACTGTTTGACTTTGTAGTATACGGTTGTAGAAGAGTAATGATTTATAATGCTAGAAAATGATGAATTCCTTGTAGAGTCTGGTTCCTCTCAAGGTTTCTTCCACATCCCAGTCTCGTCTTTTTTCTTGTCACTGTTACCTCCGACTTGTTCGTTAGGAATCGAATTAAGAATCAACATCCGGATTTCTGTAATGCTGCTTTTTGACAATGTCTATACAAATAAAATTGAATTAAATTGAGCCAGGGTAATCGAGGACTCTAGGAGTACTGGATCGAAAATGTTATTCTTCAGCATGACTGCGTGTTAGTTCACAAATGGAATCCTATCATAAGTGCTTAGTGATTGAGGCTTTTTAATCGCAGCCTAGTTGAACGCCGCTCTTTCTTTTTTCAAAACAAGGAAAACGACAAGAACGAAGAAATCCTGAACTCCTTGAAGTACGTACGTCCTGGGAACGGCTTCGAGCCTCACTTCCAGCTACTGCAAAAGATTGACGTGAACGGCAAGGATGCGCACCCCCTGTTCGTGTTTCTCAAGGAGAAGCTTCCCTTCCCCAGCGACAACCCTACGGCCTTGATGACCGACCCCAAGTTCATCATCTGGAGTCCCGTGTGCAGGAACGACGTCTCCTGGAACTTTGAGAAGTTCCTCATCGGCCCCGATGGGAAACCGTTCAAGCGCTACAGCAGGAGCTTCCTGACCAGCGATATCGAGGCTGACATCAAAGAGCTCCTCAAGAACGTGAAGTAAACCGTCTTGGCACAGGATGGTCTCAGAGGATGTTGTGAGCTGATATAGATATGACACGGCCACTCCTGTCTTATCGACGTACAGCCTGGCAGTTTGAATTCAGCTGGCTGTGCTGACTTGGTTAGAGTTCGAGTGTTTTGTAGGAGGTTTACTCTATGAAGGCACCACTTGAAATCTGTATTGAGGGTGGTGGCGGATGTGAACGTAAACACTTATTATTAACAGCCGTAATTTAGCCATGTACAGCAGAGCTCAGCTTCTCCATCCAACCGTATGAAAACAAATAAACCTTACAACAAATTCATGAATTGATTTTATTTTGTTTTGTTTTGTCTTCAAAAGGTGTCGAAAAACCGTTGTTTGTGTGTGTGTGTGTGTGTGTGTGTGTGTTCATACTGAATAGGAAAAATTCAAAGCCTGTAAAAAGCCAGAGATTCATCTTGATAACTGACCATAAAGGTTAAAGATTAAATACTTACTATAGTCAGGACAAGGTTGTAACACTCTCACGTCTTCTCTCAGGGCAATTAAATCTATTTGAGCCGCAATTTATCAATACGAGTTGCAATGTCAGCTTTTTCCCATCCTTGATCAGATAACTTATTAACGGAGTAGGTCACAGCTAACGGAAAATGATCCAAACGGATCCGTTTTATGTTTATTTATAGTGCATCAAATAAATATATTAATACATATTTATCTTCAAGTAGATATAAGTCGATGAAATCTAAATTACAGCCTGTTTCCTTATGAATTAAAGATCCTCCCACTGTTTGTCAGCGTTAGGGATATGAATGTTAAGGCATATTAAAGGTTACTGTAGATTTGCCTAAAGGCCGAGAAGATTTATGTTGCGATAAAATACATGCGGTTAAGCGCATGACAAATGAAGAACACTCTCATACGGTGTACCGAGGCTGCACCAGCAATTAAACCCATACAGTTTGGATCTGTTGTTTTCACCACTGAACCAGCACGGGTTGTGTTGTGTAGGTTTTAGCCCATTATCCGTGTAATGTCTAGTAGACAAAGAGCTCGTAGTCCTCCTCCATGCTCAGAACCGTGTCCACGAATCTCACATAGTCCTCATCCTCTTCTCCATCATCAGCTCCTTCCTCCACACCGCTGTCTGCACTTCCTGTGCCGTCTCCCCGCGCCGGCTGCGTGTTCACGTTCAGAGAGAGCCTGTTACACACCTGGTTTAGCTTGTTCTCAAACTCCAGCTTCGCTATCAGCTCGTCCAAAGTCTCCATGCTGGAGCTCTCTTCAGAAATGAAACAGGAGGAAGTACAGAACGTGATTGCAGCTGGATTTTGGTTAGAACATTCAATGCAGTGTTATTAGAGTGTGCAAAGAAAGTCAGGCTTAGAAATTTTGAGTTAAACATGAGAGTTTTTTAGTGCTCTCCACTGCACTGTGTATTCAAAATAACATCTCGGAGGATTTCGCGGAGTGTTTTTGTGATCGTTCCGGCCCAAAATGCCCGATTTCGCTGCGGATTTTCTCAAAATTTGCAAGAGTTTTTTTTTATGCTCTTTCGCGGAAAACTACTTGAGTTGGCGAAATTGCGGTTGCACGAAATAGTTTTGCACGGTCTTTCGCAGTGATGTTTGTTGGTAAATGAGACCTTTTAGTTGTACTCATGTTCGACGCACGTGAATCGAATAGAGGGCTTTGGTTGAATGCACGTCGTGATGATGTCACACGACGCGTCTCGGCCCGAATCTGCGGAAAATGTGCGGAAATTTTGAAAAATTGCACGCTCCTCCGAATATTGCGGAGTTTCCTCGATTTTGTGTCAATTTCTCCGATCGCAAAATCGCGAAATCCTGGAGGGACTGAGTAATAAAAAAAAATTAAGAAAATAGTCTCCACAATTGATCAATTATTAATCATGATTCTTGCCTTTATTTAATTATTTAAGTCTAAAAAAAATTAAGTACAAATTTTAAACTCGGTAATAAAAGACGTTTTTTTTTTTTTTTTTTTTTTTTAAATTGTCTCTTAAATTACGAGCGCCTGATTCATTTAACCTTTCTATGTGGTTTCATTTTGTTTGTTTGTTTCTTTGTTTATTTATTTACTTACTTATTTACTTCCTTCCCTCAGCCATTTTACTGAATTTAAAAAAGGTGCATTTCATTGCTTTAAAATGACTGAATGCCAAAACAAATTAAATGAAATTAAAAAAAAAAAAACTGACTGGATAATTGTGAAATTAACAACGGTAGCCACTATTGTGCAACTCTACAATAAAATGACTAAAATACAATACTAAGAACATAATAAGTGTACTATTCTGAGATCCACAGTAAATGAATGTATTTTTCATTGCTCTACAATCTAACACCAGTGTTTATTATCATGATAAGAAATGTATTAAAGTGTTTAAACATCTCACTGACCCATCCTTGCAGGAAGATCCTGATGTTCAGGTTCAGGCCCAGAGACTGTTAAACCCTCCAGTCCATGTCTGGATCCCTGTCTAGACCACAATAGGTGTGGAGAATAATTAGAGGTGTCATGAAGCACATAATTAAAGCTAATCATCAAACCCACAGCACACACACACACACACACACACACACACAAACCTGCAGTCAGCTCTATGCTGTGTGAGAACTGGCTGATTATGGGACGTCAGGGAGACGTGGCAGAGGTTATGAAGCATCTCAGGATGGTTGGTAGGGAGAGGACATGAGACATTAAGGATAGGTTCAGGTCCTGAGATGGTGTCTGGGCCTAGGGCTAGGGCTAGGGCTTTTGCAAGTCCTTGTCTGCACTGTCTCAGCTGGGCTGACATTGATCTAAATGTAATATATATATAATTAAGTTAAAATTTGAGAATTGCCTCATTAGCATATTAGCTTCTTTCATTAAGATCTAAGCTAAAAGGTCTGTTCATTAATTCAATAATGATAATCAATACATTAAATCATAATAATCCTAAACAGACTCAGCATGACATTTGTAAACCTGATAGCAATATTATTCTATTCCTTTTCTAATATATAATAAATTAAATCACTTGCCCTGAAAGTTTTTTGTTCCGATTATTATCAATGAAAGAAGGCTTGCAAGTTGCAAAGGAGGCAAAAAACAAAAACAAAAACAAAAAAAAAAACAACAAAACCGTTAAACTTCATACACGCACGAGAGCTGTTTAAATTGTTTAATGGTGCCGACAAATTGAGAAGTTTTTACATGAGCCCTTTCTATAAGATTTTGGTGTTCCCTGTTCATTCTGTAATCTTGTTTTATTGAATTTTATTACCTTTTGCTATTTTGTAATAACTTTGTTTTGAAACGTTATGTGAACTGGAGGAACGTTTTCTAAACGACTCGTTGGAGTCTACTGGCTGTATCGGATCTAAAAGATTCATTCGATTCTTTAAGATGCGGTTCATAGAGTCAGTTCTTTCTACAAGGATTCTTGAGTCTAACATGGCATATTTCGGTGATTAAATTGAGCCAGGATTAAAATGTAAACCTTGTTTTTTAAAAAAAGGAAAGAAAACAGAATTTGTAATACAACACAATCGAATAAATTTGAATTCGTTGCATGGAATTAAAAGAGAAAAAAAAGTCACTTTCCCCACTCCCAATGATGTCCATAGGCTACAGACAGGCTTCCAGCATGGTGTATAATAAATAATAAATTCATGTGCAAAATCAAGGTATTTTACACACTCCAAAGTTTGTCTGCTTTATATTTCAAAGTTTATTTCTATAACCATGCATCACACCAAGATGGTTTCAATGCTATAAAATGGGGGGTATCATATAATTGGGCAGAGTAGACACATACTGTGTATATGAACATGTATGTTCATAATAAGGAAGGAATAATAGCACATTCATTAAAAAAAAAGACAATCAGAGAACCCCAAAGACTGAATGATGTCCTTATAACATGTGCTTTTCTGTAATAAAATAATAATAAGAAATAATACAACTCGGAACAAAATATTCAGCTAAACGAGCAACTTAAAACTGAAACTTAGCATTTCTGACATGTACATTCTAAAACATTAACAAACGCTCCTATATAAAAAAAAATCCTGTAAAAGAAATAGTGAGTCAATTCGAATCATTTTAGTGAATCGAATCAGTAAGAAGGAATCGTTTTGAACATGCCTGGTTGTTTGACACAAGGGGGCGTGCGTCAGCAAAAAAAAAAAGAGTGCGACGCCCAACCCGCTCACACACAAGCAGCTGGAGGGAAAATGGCCGGCCAGGAGGATCCAGTGCAGAGAGAAATCCACCAGGATTGGGCGAATCGCGAGTATATTGAAGTGATTACAAGCAGCATCAAGAAAATAGCCGATTTCCTCAACTCGTTTGGTGGGTTTGTTCATAGAAAAACAACAACAACAACAACGTTTACCCCCAACAGCCGCCTGTTGTGGAGTGCTGCTATGCTAACTGCGCTAGCGTGTCCGAGATGAGGAGTGGCTGGTCGGCTGACTGTAGCTTCCTGTGTTGTCTAAACCTTTTATTATTTATTTATAAGCATTTGGTATTTAATTTGAGGTTTACAGAAGTACAGAACATATTAGACGTATTATTTACGCATTCCAGCTTGTTAGTAAGCTTGCTAGTCGATAGTAGATATGATGCTAGCTTGCTAGTAGATATGATGTAAACATATTCATGACATTAATGCTGATAGAGGAGAAATGAATTCAGTTAGATTGCTGTAGATAAATGAATAAAATAGCTCATGAAATTTCCATTTTGAAATGTCAAGATTTGTCTTTGTGTCTTTATAGCCGAATAATTTAGTCTTGGTTATTTGTATGAGGCTCAACATTGCACCATTTAGATGAAGGTTGTATTTATATCAACTACATTTCTGGTAAGGTATAACTAGTTATTAGTTGTAATAATAATACAAAAAACATGATGGATTCATTTTGTTAAATGAGCAATGTCGAACAAGGAAGCTGTATAAAATGTATTATTATCATTGTTGCAATCATCCTCACTTAGATTTGGACGTTTATTCTGTTTCAGTGAAATGAGTTCAATTAAATGCAAACTAAATCCAAACTTTTTACTCGAATGAATGTTTTTTTTTTTTTTTTTGAACGATTCCCTCCTCAGATATGTCCTGCAGGTCCCGTTTAGCCACGCTGAACGAGAAGCTCACCGCCCTGGAGAGAAGGATCGAGTACATCGAAGCCCGGGTGAGAGAACGAATACGCGAGCGTTTTTGCCTCGTCCGAGCCGAAGTTCAGGACGTAAACTCGTTTAAAGTACATCGCAGAATTCGCACCAGAGAATTTCCACACTTTCTGAGTTTCGTACGTCACAGCTTTAAACAAAAACGAGTCTTATCAAGAGGAGGAGAAAAAAAAAATGGAAGTCTTACTCGAAGAATATTCTTCATATGTGGCGTGAAAAGAAAACAAGGCTCGCGTGTTTACGTGCTCGCTCTGTGTTAATGCACTTGACTCACTGACTAACTCGCCACACTCGACTAGCTTTTAATCAGTCCCTCCGGGATTTCTCCATCTTGCGATCGCAGAAATCGACACACGATCATCAAGCAAACTCTGCGATGTTCGGAGGAGCTCGCAGGTCAATTTTTCAAAATTACCGCAAGATTTTCCGGCAAACTCGGGCCGAGACGCTTCGCCTTGACGTCGCGGCGTTCAGCCGAAGCGCTCTGATTCACGCGTGTCGGACGTGAGTACAGCTAGAAGGTCTCGTTTACCGACAGACATCTGCGAAAGATCGTGAGATTCGTGCAGTCGCGATTTCACCGATGCGAGTAGTTTTACATCGCAAATGTCGAAAAATGCCGCAGCAAAATCGGGCGTTTTTGGCCGCGACGATCACAAAAAAACTCGGCGAAACCCTCTATGGACTGTTTCCGTGGAGCAAAAGCACGGCAGCACACAGGGCTCACTGATGAGTTTATGATTTGGTTGCATGATGGTTCACAATACGCTGAACTTACTCTCACTTCTTTGTTTAAGGTTACAAAAGGGGAAACGCTGACCTAACCATCCCGACGCTGACGACTGGACAACATGGCCACACTCCTGTTTCTTTTTCTTTTCTTCCCCTCTATCCTCATTCACCTTAAATAACCAAGCGACTGTTTTTCAACCAGTCTCTTAAAGCCCCAGTGAGGAACTGCTGATACAGTGCTACGCTGCGTTAGGACTTAAAAAAGGAACATTAAAAAAAATAAGGTGCGGGTCGGTCAGGTCGAACTGTAGCAGTTCCTCGCTGCGGCTTTAACGTGCGGGAACATGATTAACGTGTGACCATTTTTATTTTCCACAGTTTCTGCCTCAGTATGAACAGCGGTTCTGTTTTATTTTGTTATCCGCATTCGAATTGTTACTGTCTCTGTGGTGCTTGCGCGTACGTCTGGTCCTTCATCGTGTCCCGATTTAAAATTGAGCGGATATTATTAACTGGGAAATTCACACTCTAAACTTATATGGAAATATAGGATAAAACGAGTGTACGACGAGCGAGTTCGACATGGGGCGGGGACAAGGAACATTGCAAAATGGTTAGTTTTTTATTTTTATTAAAAAAAAAAAACAAAAATGTAATTTGTTTACTCTGCCCACGTGTGTGTAAGCGGATTTCTGTATATATTTTGTAACTGTGGGAATGCAAAAGCCTGTGTTGACATGAACACCCCATGCCCTGTGACAGTTTCTCTCATGCAATAGCACATCTTCACACGGCGAGGGCGAGTGTGTGTGCGCGGCGAGAGGCCGGAAGCGACGGCGGCCTCTCTACAGCCGATTTAGTGTTTTAATGCTCATACTTTGATGTATTGTGGTTTAAAAATATGAGTACAAAAAAATTAAAGGACATCACATAACTGTTTTGTGTTTGTGTATCAATTCTGCCACCTGAACATTCATTCATATCATTTCTAATATCTTGTATTTTCTTCTTTTTTTTGGTCTCGTATAGATGTTATTTGGGGAGGAGACTAATTCGAAACTTAACTGAACTTTAATGTTTATCAGAAAGTGCATGGACATGACCTGGGATGTCGTAGACAGCTAGAATTACACCACTGTGCTGTTCAGTTCTTGATTCTGATTGGTCAGAAGGCAAGGCATTAATTTAGCATTAACGATCAAATTATGGATTCATTAATTGGTTATGACAGCAGATCTGACAGTAGTGCAGCTGGGAATCCCAGGATATCAATTCGCTTGTTGTAATACTTGATTGTTTCTATAGCAACAGTTCATTCATGGGGTCTTGTACAGTAGCTGCTCCACATAAACATGGGCATTTTTTATTTAGCAGAGAGAAATTCTAATCGATATGGTGAAGCTTTGTGTGAGGTGTTTGTTTAACGTTTATGGAAGGAGTTTCCAGTGTCAGGGGTTTGTAACAGAGCTGTAACTTTAAGCTAGCCGACACCTTCAGGACCGAGGAGTTTACACTTTGCGGTTTCTCCAACATGACATTTTTGTTTGTTTTGTTTTTGTTGAACAACAACATGATTTGTCGTTCTTTAATGTAAATGAAAGTGTAATAGAATAGGTTCGTGTTTAATAATAAGCATGTCGCATGCGGCTAATGGCTAGCGTTTGATTTCAGACGCACAATGGGACTTTACGTTTGAAATATATTTGTGACAGAGTTACTTCCGGTTTCCGGTTGTCTGTAAGTGTTTCTATTGGGAGCCGCGTTACTTTTTAAATGTATTATTATGATTATTGAAATGGTATTAAAGCCAAGACTCGGCCCTGTATATATGGAAAATGTCCTCTAAAATGTTTAGTGTTTGTATTTTAAAATAAATAAATAAATAAATGACTGGTTTATACGGAGGGGACATCAGCAACGGTCTGGAAAACGTCCCCGTTTGCATCGAAAAAGACGTGAATGAGGACAGTTTGCCCAACTTCCAGGTATATTCTTGTCTGTTTTTATATATATTTTTTTATTTGATGTCGCTTAGCATTTCTGCCTGTGTTTGAGCTTGCTCTGTGCTACAGTTTCACTTTATGGCCACCAGATGGCAGCCTATACTCACACTCAGACCTCCAGTACAGCGTTTCCTGCTTTTAGTATTTATTTACACTTGTGTATGATTTGTATTTTTAAAAACGCGTTTCACTTGTTTAATCCATTCCTATTCGATGATTTGATGTCTAATTTAAATCTTAAAATCAACCTGTTGTTGTAGTAAACACTGAAAACAGTAGGCATGGCTTCTTCAATGTTTTTAGATGATGGATATTAACATCTTTATTCCAGAGGGTAATGCTATTATTATTATTATCTTATACACGTTTTTAACATTGTGTGTGTGTGTGTGTGTGTGTGTGTGTGCTTCAGTACACTCCAGAGAACGTTCAGGGTGTGGGCTGTGATGTTGACCCGAGTGAAGTGACCCTGCCAGGCTGCTCGTGTCGCTTGGCGTCCTGTGTGCAGCCCAGCTGCCCGTGCCTGCGTTTCGGCTTGGTGTACACCGAGGGAGGTTTACTGGAGCAGCGAGAGGAGCCGGGCGCTTCTTACAGCCAGCCTGTGTTTGAATGTAATGCCCTGTGTGCGTGTGGTGAGTCCTGCCGGTCCCGCGTGGTCCAGAACGGCCTGCAAATCCGCCTCTGTGTTTTCCGAACCGAGAACCGTGGCTGGGGGGTCGTGACCCTGGAAGCCATCAAACGTGGCAGTTTTGTGTGCGAGTATGCCGGGGAGGTGATCGGGTTTGAGGAGGCACGGCGGAGGCAGGTGTCCCAGACTCCCGAGGATAAGAATTACATCATCGCCGTGCAGGAGCACGGTGGCTCGCAGAGGCTAGGTGTGACGTTTGTGGACCCGGTCGCCGTGGGAAACGTGGGCCGCTTTCTGAACCACTCGTGCCAGCCCAACCTAACCATGGTGCCCGTGCGCGTGCACTCGGTGGTGCCCAGACTGGCCCTGTTCTCCAGCCGAGACATAGAAGCGGGCGAGGAACTCGCCTTCGATTACTCAGGAGGACACGTACAGAGAACTGACGCTTCTGCTGCAGGAGCTCTACAGAGGAAAGTGTGTCTGTGTGGTGCGCAGAACTGCACTGGCTTTTTACCTTTAGACCTTTCTGTCCTGCACTGAGAGTACAGCGGAGAAATGATCCCGACAGGTTACTTATAGTTTATAATGCAATATTAGCATCATGTAGGTCATGTCTCTCCTGCATCTATTGTCTGACAGCACGTCTTAAAGAAACTGTAATTATTAAATGACAGCTGTACTCTGTGTCCCGAGTCTCAGATTGGTTGTTTATATGGAAACGCACACGATCATTAATTTCTGACGGTGGTACAGTGGGGTAGCACTGATACCTCACAGCTCCACGGTCCCTGGTTTAATCCTAAACTCGGGGTTATCCTAAGTCACATTGTGGTTTAAAACATGAACTCGCACCGGCCGAGGTGGCGATTTCAGAAAATTCAGAAGTCCCAACTGGTCATTTGGGAACGTTCTGAATTCCCAACCGGTTCCCAAACTGGCAGTTTAGATTTCGGAAAATTCCAAATGACCAGTGGGCCCTCAAATTGGTAACGTGACTTTCAGAAAATTCAGAATTCCCAAGTGGTTCCCAAACTGGTCATTTACATTTCAGAAAAGTTTGAGTTTGGGCACTCAGAAGCTCATAAATCCCATAATTCCAACATGCCATCAACACACTGTGATCCCAAATATCAATTCTGAAAAAAAGATTTTCTTCTTCTACAAAATGGCCGCCCTCAATAACGTTACACTGTTGAGCTACACGGCGAGGTTTTACAGCTCGCGGTCCATCACGTCGTGTCCTTGTCTGTGTGACATCACTGAGCTGAAGCTGATTATACCCAGTACATCAATTTATCCCTCAGTGTATTGTGTTGAACTTGCTGGTCTACTTTTCTGGACCACTTGTTCCATTCCGCTTCTGTCCGGCGTTGTAAACACCAGTCCAGGTTTCCTCGCTTACTGTCCATCTTTTGAACGAGTTTCTGAACCACCGCTTTCCCCTTTTAACAGAACTTAACATTGGAGTCAAAGCTCCGGAGTAATAAGCAATTAAAAAGAGCCTCTGGGTGTTTGGATATAGTAACAGCGCTCGCTCCCCAGCGCCACACGGAGGACGGGGCCGGAGCGACCCACTTCACAGAGTCGTCATTCTTAAATCCCGTCCCTTCTGTCTCCTCCACGTCTCTGCCCCACTTCTAGCAAGGACCCTCCTTCATCTCAACACCGATATTAATATCCTCATCTGGGTTAATTAGCCCAGAGACCTGAGATGCAGAGCAGGGCTGTAGAAACGAGACCAGAACACGAGCGCGGCATCGCGCTGTCTGCGTGTGGAGAGTAAATAATCCACAGTAACGTCCAGTGTATTAATCACCACTCTGCAACTTTACCTCCCAGAGTTATCTCACAGCTTATTAACCATTTCAACTCTCCGATCGTTATTCAGTTACTTCTTCTGAAGCATGTGATTTAATCTGGATGACACTTTGATCCTTGGATAAAACACATGTAAAACAGTTTCCCCCTTACCCAAGACGTCATGTCTGCAGTCTTGACTTCAGTTTTGCCCTGGAGCTATGACTTTAACGTAGTAAGAAGTTACAGAAGTCTTGTCAGATGGGTCAGCTTTATGTTTCAAGTCCATGTAAGTGTAAGAGATTGAACTTCTGGTTGTTCAGTTCATGTCAGTACGATTTGGTTTTATTTGTATTTTAACAACAGTCACAGAAATCTGGATGTAGATTTTAGACCCCTAATGAGCAAGCCAGGTGCAAGAGCGGAAAATTGAAGAACTCCCGGAGACGACACGAGAAGGAACCAGACTCAAAAGGGAACCCATCCTCTTCTGGGTTGTGCAAGATGGCCGCCTCGATTACATCCCAGTATTCAGCTACGGTGAAGTTTCGTTCCACTGCGTCCTAAACCACAGGCCGGCAAGATCCGGATTTGGTTTGAGGCGGAGATTTACACAAAACATGTTGGCTGAGACAGACCTCTCGAAACAATTTGGCTGAGACAGACCTCCGTCACATTTTATAGCTTAAATTCGACACCAATCGTGTGTCGGTTAATCGACTACATTTGGAGTAAACTTTTCCCCGTAAGATTATTCTTTTAATAGAGTGGAGCAGAGAGACTCTTTATTCCTTTGCATCGGGTACATTAGAGAACATCAACATACTGGATAATGATAATGAGGTCTTATTGATCACGTGTACATTAACAGCACGGTGAAATTCTTTTTTCCGCATATCCCAGCATGTTAGGAAGTTGGGGTCAGAGCGCAGGGTCGGCCATGATACAGCGCCCCCTGGAGCAGAGAGGGTTAAGGGCCTTGCTCAAGGGCCCAACAGTGGCAGTGCTGGGGCTTGAACCCCCCGACCTTCCGATCGGTAACCCAGAGCCTTAACAATCAAGCCACCACCGCCCCAGTCAGACTTTAATATGAGAACTGCGATAGTCCCGAAGCCCCTGTATGAGTCAGGGGTGCCATAATTTATGTATCGAATGGACTGATTTGGTTTATTTTGGACAAATTCACTCATTAGTGCATGCTTTTACAGCATGCCATGTTTTAAAGCTGTGCAGTTATGATTTGTCGCTAAGATATTTTCTCTTCCTCTGTGGTTGGTGTTAATGGTAGTTTGATGAAGGTTTTTTCTCCCCCAGCTGCTTTCAGCCATGCCATTATGAGCAGCGTTTATTGACTGTGCTTCTCTTCCTCTCTGCTGTCTGATAAAGCTGCTTCCTTAGTAAAGAGCGCGTGGTCTCAGCCCAGCCCGCGAGGGCCTTTCAGTCTCCCAGAAGTCATTTTCATAAAGAATTCAATCAAGTGTGGCTGCAGGTTCACAGCGCCTTGAGCTGCAGCTCCGCTTTGAATTCTTGTGAAAACGTTTTTTTTTTTTTTTTGTTTTGTTTTTTGGCCTCACTGCTGCTCTGTAACTTCCTGACACGTTACAACACATCCGAGAAAACGCCGTCTCGGCGGCGCTTCCTCTTCGGTGCAGGAGGAACCTCGTCTCCTCCGATCGGGCTGGGGGGAGAAACGATACTGACTCGCCTATGATAGACTCTCTGAAATTTGACTTCTGTCTCATGACTCATCGCATCAAGTGAGCAAGCAAGTCTCCCAAGTCTCTATGGCAACAGAACGTGCGATATCGATTGGATGGCGAGTGTGGGCAGTGTTTCACAGCGATCGTTGGCCGGTGAAAGCAGAAATCCTGCACTGCTGATGGAGCGACCTTCAGTTTAACTGTCACGTCGCCCTCCGAGCTGGCCTCGTCATCCCACTATTACATTTCAGACGAAGTGAGTCGTGAGTGTGCGAGACTCTACGCGTTCTGTCCATCAGATAGCAGGTTAGGCATTACTGTCATGACATCAGGTCGTGATATGATCATAATATCGCATTTCAGAAGATACAGTATTTCACAGAAGTGAGTACACCCCTGACATTTGTGTAAATATTTGATGATATCTTTTCATGTGACGACTCTGAAGAAATGACACTTTGCTACAATGTAAAGTAGCGAGTGTACAGCTTGTGTAACAGTGTAAACTTGCCGTCCCTTCAAAATAACTCAACACACAGACGTCTAAACCGCTGGCAACAAGTGTGAGTACACCCCTAAGTGAAAATGTCCAAAATGTACGTTGCGTACGTTACTTGTTAACAATGTTAGACTTGTAGCTCCAGTTCAAACACTGTCCTACTGAGGGAGAAACTGACCAGAGCAGGAGAGTCTAATTCTTGATTCTCCCACAAGTCAACTGCTGTCTTATAAACGGGTCGAAAGACTAAACAAACATCCCAAATGATGCCTGTTGGGGTTGCGAATGTATTTATTTATTTTTAATTTGGCCCCATTTTCTTCTTAGAAACTGGGCCGGTGGTTTATTTAGGCAGCGCGGCCCATAAGCCCGGTGCACTTCGCTGCATGCTGTGAATTTATTTAAAGCAGAAGTGGCTGTATGTCTATATGGGACAATGTGTCAAGAGCACCGAGCGCGCTGTGGCGGCGGGGCGGCCTACATTACGCTCGTGCGAATGTTAAAAAAGTAGTGCCACTTTCTCCTTACGTTCTCTTTTCCGAATTTGAAAAAAGAAAAAGGAAGAAAAGAAAAAAAACAACAACCCCAATGCATCTGGGTAATAATTGGGTCGGCGTAATTGCTGAGGATTTTAATTTGATCGTATTAAAGATTCAGTCTGTAATTTCTAAACGTGCTTCTACAGCTATAATCATCGTGTAATTTCAAAGAAGACTTTATAAATATGTGACATTTTATTATTGCCATGCAACGGATGCCATTTAGTTTTTTATTTGGTTTGTTTCTTTGTTTCTGTTGAGATTTTCTTCCGGCCCTGAAATTAGTTCCACAGCAGTGCTGCTTTGCTCCGTCCTATTCATTTTACACAGCATAAGGCTTTAGTTTTAACAGAAAAAGGGCGTGGTCAGTTGCCGTGGTGGGGGTGGGGTCTGGGAGTGGAGCAGGAAGCAATTGTAGTTCACCTCACAGGCAGCAGAGGGCTCTAAAAGTTACACGCTGCCGCTTTAAATTGGCCGATTTCACCAGATTGGAGTGTTTCCAAATAATGCGTAGTACTGTAACGTGGCGTGCTTATGATGCATGAATTTATTAATATTCCTTACAGTTATTGTAACATTTCAACCAGGTGATCGTCCCTCTTCATGCTTGCCGATTGCGGCGCTCGACGCCTTCTTACGTCCTCCGACGCCGGCGCTTCCAGCCACTCTGAGCTCCACGGAGATCCTGCCGTCCCCTAATCGAAGCCTCCCACAATCAAATCACGTCCAATCAAGAGGCTCTCGGTGTGAAGAGAGGCTTCAAAGCCATCACACGGTTCATGTCAGTAAGACGTGTGAGGTGAGCGGCGAGCGGAACGGCGAGATCGACAGCGGCAGAAATAGAAGCGGGCAGCCTGTCATGTCTGAAGTGGGTTACGTCTCTGATGAGAAGCCAGATGTCGTCGTGTCCGCACCAGATCTCATCCACTGGCTAATGTTGTGTTAAGATCAACCTGATTTTATTTCTGTGCTGTGTATTTCTGGTTTATTTCTACTGAATTGCTCATTTTTGTTTAGTTATACCATTTCGTTTTTTTTTTTTGGGGGGGTTAGCTAGAGTGGGCCACTGTGAAAATCTTATTGGTATTCGATAATATTTTGCTACCAAGGGTTAATTAACATTCTGCACATGAGCTCATGCTAGTGTTCTTCCAGTAGATTGCCTTCAGTGTTAGCCATTTTAGCATTTTTGCTGACACGCTCCTTTACAATCACCGGTATCTTATAATAGAATGCGAATTGTTTACGAAAGCAATCATTTATGTGCTTTTGTGTCCGTGTTCTTGCATAATCTACACATCAAGCATAATCTACACATCAATTTTTTTTGCGGTTTTCAAAACAAACGTCAGAAAGCGCTTAGCATGACGTCCATGATGTCCTCTGGGTTCATTCTGTGCTATTCTTAAACTAATCCCTGTTAAGGCATTAACCCTCATTCTAGTCAATGGTTCTTTTAATTCACTTTCAGACAGACCTTCACCGGCTCCTAGTGCCTTCCGATGACAGTTTTACTAGTTCACGCGTCATTGTTGGTCTATTTTTACTGCCACTGGGTTTGTCAGTGAGATTAACAGGTTTGGTTTCCTTTGCGAGATTACTGCTCTAGCGCGGATGAAGTGCATAGACCAAGAGCTACAAATGTAACGGTTAGCATCAGTTTAATGTCAATCTGTGAACATGGCCTTTTTTTTTTTTTATAGCCTTTTTTTTTTTTTTTTTAAAAAGACCTCCTCAAAATATTGCTAAATAGGAATGCGAGCTAAGAACCAGTTTGCGATATCGATGTGAAACGTAAGCTACTTTAGATTTCAGCGATGCTTTCCTGTGTTTAACCTGACACACGTCTTGCGCTCTGTGAAAGTGAAATATTTCAAGCCTTTTTTTTTTCTTTTTTCGTTTTAATCTCTGATTACGGCTCACAGCGCATGGAAATCAAAAATCCAGTTTCTCAAAATATTAGGATGAAGGATTTATAATACAGAAATGTCGACCTGAGAAGACTCTAATCAGATAGTTAACTCCAAACACCTGTGAAGGTTTCCTGAGGCTTTAATCTCTCAGTCTGGTTCAGTACGCAAGCACAATCACGGGGAAGATGGAAGTCAATGCTGCATTTCATTTGGAAATCAAGGTTCCAGAGTCTGGAGGAAGAGCGGAGAGGGACAGAATCCGAGCTGCTTGAAGTCCAGTGTGACGTTTCCACAGTCGGTGATGATTTGGGTTGCCAGGTCATCTGCTGGTGTCGGTCCAGAGTGTTTTCTCAAGTCGAGAGTCGATGCAGCGTCTACCAGGAGATTTTAGAGCACGTCATGCTTCCATCTGCTGACGAGCTTTATGGACCTGCACACAGCGCCAAAACTTCTAGTAACCGGTTTACTGACCGTGGTATTACTGTGCTCGATCGTCCAGCCGACTCGCCTGACCCGAACCGCATAGAGAATCTACGAGAGACACCAGACCCGACGATACAGACGAGCCGAAGACCGCTCTCAAAGCACCCTGGACTTCCAGAACACCTCAGCAGCGCCACACGCCGATCGCCTCCACGCCACGCCGCACCGACGCGGTCATTCCCGCAAGAGGATTAAAACCACGACCGAGTGAATGAACGTACTTTTCATCAGGTCGACATTTCCGTATCATACATTCTTTATTCGAATATATATATTTCAGTGAGCCGTCGTCGTCGTCGTCGAGATTAAATCAAAAAACGCTCAAAATATTTCACTTTGTGTCACGAACCTCCAATATATGAAAGTTCCACGTTTCCATGATATCGTAATTTTTTAAGATGCACCTGTACGCCGGTCTCTCTCTGTTTGCTCTCTTCTCGTCTGTCGCGCCCGCTGATAATTGTGGCGAGGTTACACAGCGTGTCGTTGTGAATTAATGAAGGCTGCCGGGCTCACAGGCACAGCACCTGCAGCTACACCAGAGGTGCTGGACACTCAGCTGGGCCTGCTCTCCCTGTCTTCTGGTCTCGTTTCATGATGTAATGTGATCTTTGCACAGTTCATAGCGATAGAACCTGCAACTGCATTGGGACACGATACACACAGTAGTCCATAATATCGACTTGGGGTTAAAATCAGTATAGTTCGCCGAATTGTTTACAAACAAAAAGCGTAAAAGAATTGACATTTATTCATTTAGCAGACGCGACTTACAAATGAGGAAACACAAGCAAAGCGCTATGTCTGCGTTAGTATTTGATCGCATCCCGAATTCATCCTGGAGGAACGTCGTTTAGTAGGAATATCGTTGAGATGTTCTATATTCGCTCAGAGATACATGATCTTTCCTCCATGTTTCTCTCCATCTCTTGCCTGAGCTCTGAACCCTCCTCAGAACTTAGGAGAATACCACGGTAGCACGTTTCCATAGTTACCACATCAGCGAGTGGGAGATGCTGTATAGATTCCCACACCGGGATTTCAAGAGCTGTTTTAGTAAAAGATCAGCCCAAGTGGGCCTCTAAAGCTAAAACAGAGGTCTGAGCTCCCATATCACTACGCGGTCTTGCTACGGCAGCATGCGCAAGGTTCTCCGGGCCTGAATTTTAGGCTCGATCACGTCCAATTAAGGAGAAACGTGTTTCACACACGTCGGTGAATTCCTGGCAGAGATACGACGAGGTGGGATTTACTGCACCGCGAGTAATCAGACGCTCACGGCTCAAACGCTCACATTCAAACACACACACACACACACACACACACACAGCATCTCTTCATGTCATCGATTCCCATCATTACAGCCCTCAAGCTTACTGTCCTCACCCTCACTCTATCACGTTTATGGGTTTAGGGTGTTGATGCATTTTGCTCCTCAGATCCATTTCCCTGAATAAGACTCTAACCGACGGCTTATCATCATCAAGCATCGAGGCATGAATCCGAAGAGCAATCCGAGCCATGGCGGATAATTAGAGCAAAACTACTAATGCTGCTGTAATAAGAACGTTTCCCGAGGGACACCCAAAGCCATTATCACTGTATAATTGTCTTTTATTTTTAGTGAGGTACAACTTTGTGGTGTAGGGCAGAACACACTCACCTCCATGCCAGGACTTAAGCATGAACAATCGACATGCTGTAGACACCCCATGATCCAGCAGGTGACATACATCCAGCCTCGCTCTATACCACTAGCCACCAACCACCGTTCCTTCAGGTTTCATCTCCAACCAAAATCGAACACACCCTTTTTTTTTTTTTTTCTTTTCGGTTGATTAAGAAGTTCTCAAGGCAATGATTAGCTGGTCAGTTGGGCACCATTATGGTGGGAGCGTCTCCAGGAACAGGGATGGTGACCACTGCTCTATGGGAACCGCTCTGGAGGACCGTATTCATGAAATTATAATGAGCGGAAAGATTCAACACGTCTATCGTCTCATACAGAGTCTGGAGATGTGATTCCTGGATGTCGCCAATCACGAATTAAGTTCTAGTTAATCTTTATCCTTGATTACTCGGATGTCACTGGGATAACCTAGCAATATTACTATTGTAATATTGTATATTACAATATAATACTATTGGAGCAGCAAGGCCGGTTCAGTTGTTTTTTTTGCTCTAGACCGAAGACATTTGGGTTTGAGATCAAGAGCTGAGTATGAGAAGAGAGAAAAGTCAGATTGGAATTCACAAATAAATACAGAGACGAGCGATAAAAGTTCTGGAACCAAGATGAACCTCTACCAAAGTGCTGGGAAGGCCAAAGTGTGGAGAAAGAAAGGAGCTGCTCACGATCCAATACATACAATCTCATCTGTGAAACATGGTGGAGGTAGTGTCATGGTTTGGGCTTGCGTGGCTACTTCTGGAACACACTCACTAATCTTTATCGATGATGGAACTCATGATGGTAGCGATTTACGACTCAGCAAAGAACTTCAACGGGGGGGGCGGAAAGATTTAGACTGGCCAAGTCAATCACCAGACCTTCACCCAACCGAGCAGCATTTCACTTCCTGAAGAGGAGACTGAATGGAGGACCCCGCCCCCTCCAAAACAAGCGGCAACTGAAAGAGGCTGCGGTAAAAGAAACACAAAAGCGAAACCGACAATTCGGTGACGTCACTGGGCTCGATGCGGTCACTCCGAGCGAAGGATACGCAAACAGTCCAGTAGTTATTACAAGTGTTAGTAACTTTCATTGACTTCAAGACTTATCTGTTCCAATACTTTTGCTCGCCTAAAAATTGGCCGGTCAGACACAAAAGATTCTACGCGCTATGTTGTTTAACACGTCTGGATGAAAATCCCAGGAAATAAAAGTCTCGTCTCATCTCCATCCCTTGATGTCAAACCCATATGTCTCTAGCCTTGCCGTCCCAATAGTTTCGGAGGGGACTGTAAGAGCCTATGACGGTCCATGCAACACCAGGGAAAGGGAGTAAGCATATATTCATAGAGACGTTTTTTTTTTTATTTTGGCTGATGGTAAAATAGAGGTTTTGGGTGAGTTTAATGATGTTCAGCGTTTCTGTTCTTGGGGGTAATGCATGATTAATGACGGTGTTGTACCGTTTCCTACACAGTTTCCCGAACTGTCATTTCCTGCTTACAAATGTAGCATGCAAATTCATCAGTCAGGGAAAAAAAAATGAATAGGAGTACTATTGTAAGAGGCTCATCGTTCCACGGCCATCAATCATGCAAGTCCAGACAGCGGTATATTCGGTATAGTGACCAGTATATAACACACAGTATGTAACAGATAAAGAATCGGCGTTTTTCACGTGTAATATCCGAACGAGTTTCAGGTCAGTGTTCTCTCTCGGACATGCTCGAAACGTGGAAGCCCCGAGCAGAGCGGGTGATTTATTATCACCCCGCACCCCCGGGGCGATAAAAATAAAACGGCAGCGAGATGGACTGGGGATAAAAGCGAGTTTGTCCTTGAAAATGAAACGTGACGCGGCCGAGCTCGCCGATCCCCTCCACCCGTTCCCTCGTTCCCTGCAGAATAGCGTCGACAACAGATCCACAGTCACTGTCTCTTCTCTCTTCGTTCTCCTGCGCCGAGCTCACAAAAGCGCCTTTGTGATGTGTGGGATCGCTCCTCTTCTCCGGGCTCACACGTGAACAGGACATCGAGGAACAAACCCACATGTTCTCACTCCGTTCACAAACCGTAGAAGAATCGCCGCTTCTTTCCCGAGCTTCCAGACGTTAAAGCGTGACCCCGGTGACGAGTTCGCGAGTCCTTGTTGCGGTTAGATAATTCGATTGGTCTCGAGCGTTAGCAGACCTCGTATACAAAGCAGATTAACCGAGACAGGCGATCAGACGCCCTGCTGTACGGACAGAGCGAAACGTCTTCCCCGACTTGATTTCATTTGTAAACGCTTCGGATGTCCGCGGGTTTCTGAAGCAAGCACGCCCGCGTGTGCGCATATTCATATCACTTGGCTTTATATCTTCGGACGGTGAAGGAAGCCATCGCTAGTATTCATGATGAGGAAGTTCGTGTTATTCGTACCCGCTCCATTTAATCAGGTTGGAGTCTTTTAGACCAATTTCTCCAATAAACTGTGGGCTACGACTCCCAAAACAAGCTTGTTTAGCTCGATGAGCAGGACTGACTGATTACAGGTCGTCGTTTATCCCCTGACGAGCTTGAAGTAAGCAACAGCTGCGTCGGTGCCAACTCTAACAGCAGTAGCAACAGGAGCTTCAAGATCTAATTTGCCTTTTACCCTCAGTGTGGTTTAATGAGAAGAGACGTTTAAAAAGCCAGAACTTCCCAGGTTCTCTATTATATTCAGGAGGATTGTTATTGTCTTTCTATACGGACAAAAGAATTGTGGCATTGTATTTCGACGCACCCTTTAGTAAGGGAGTAGGTGTTTTGGGCCTAGTACAGTCAGGTCCATAAGTATTTGGACAGCGAGACAATTCTGGTAATTGTGCCTCCGTACACCAGGACAGTGGATCTGAAATGAAGCAGTCAAGATGTGATTGGAGTGTAGACTTTCAGCTTTAATTCAGGTTGTTTAACAAAATGTAAAAAAATAAATAAATAAATAAAAACATTTAGGAATCACCGACTTTTTTTTTTTTTTTTTTTTTTTTACAGAGTCCTTCCATTTTCACAGGCTCAAAAGTAATTGGACAACTGACCGATACGTGGATTCATGGCCAGGTCTGGAGTGTTTCCGCGTTATTTCATGGGAGATAAAAGGTCTGGAGTAGAAACTTTTTACGAGTGGCCAAATCAACAATCTGGGACATTTTTTAAAAAGAAGGAATGCGCTGGTGGGATCAGCAACATCAAAAGACCTGGAAAGATGGATAATGACCCAAAATGTACCGCAAAAGCAACCCAGTGGGCTTCTTAAGGCAGAGAAGTTAAATGGACTTAAATGTCTGATGACCTCAAGCCAACTGAGCAGGCTCTTCACTTTCTGAAGACAAAACTGAAGGCAGAAAGATCCACAAACAAGCAGCAACTGAAGGCGGCTGCAGTAAAGGCCATCACAATGAAGGGTTCCAGATTTCAGGCAGTCAATGACTGTAAAGGATTTGCATCCAAGTATTAAAAACGGAGGGACTCCATTAATTCCTAGATAGTCCTAAGCATGGTGTACGTCAGCTTCCAGTGGAACGGCAGTGTTAGACACGACTGAAAAGCAGACAGTGAAACATAAGTATAATTGTCTGTGAAATTGACTCGATGATCCAGTATCCTACTGTACCTCCGATCGTACTTTCATATTACCTCAAAGGACGATCGATGCATCACGCTCTCTTCTCATAGCTTGTTTTCCCCGAGTGATCTACTCATCACGGCGTGTGTGTAATGAATTATTTTGCAGTTCAAGTGCCTTTCCTTCACGTATCTAATAATGAGAAGAGAAGAGACAGAGAGAGAGAGAGAGAGAGAGAGAGAGAGAGAGTGTGTGTGTGTGTGTGTGTGTGTGTGTGTGTGTGTGTCTGTGTGTCTGTGTGTACATGCACAGAGTAGCTCATCAAAGTGCCGAACCATGTGCCTCCATTTTAGTGGAAATCAGCTACAATGAAGCAGCTGTGTCAGTGAGAGTCAAACCATCTGTGAAGATTTGCATCTGAAAGACCTGGTTCATCTTACGTCACATCACACACACTTGATAATACACACAAGACTGTATGAAACACACACACACACACACACACACACACACATACATATACATACAGGTCACACATAGGTCAAGAACATGGGTTGAGATGGTCAGTAACCACAGATAAGCGCAGACGTGGTTTCTGTCTGTGCAGAGTTCTGCATGTTCTCCACGTGGCCTTCTTCGGGGTTCTTCACTTTCCTCCCACTGACCAAAAACATGCCGGAACATAGATTGGCAACTGTGTGTGTGTGTGTGTGTGTGTGTGATGCCATGTGATGAACCAGTATCCCTTCCAGTGTTCCCGGGAGAAGCTCCACCATGACCTTGACCTGGATAAAGCGCTTACTGAAGATGAATGAGTGAGAATCATTCCAGGAACATACCAGTGGGGGTAACCCTATAAAGCTGGATTTGGGGTACAGTATTTACTCAAGGACAAATGCCTTATTTAACAAAACAAGAATGTGATTATAAGCTTATATACTATCCAGTCTATTGGAACAGAAGGTCGATTCTATCGTTTTTGCTGTAGACTGAAGATATCTGCGTTTGAGATCATCATCTGTTCTTTCCCTTGGCCGACCCGTCTGGCTATCAGTACACCAGTGGGTTCTTTCTTTTTCAGGACATCCCGAATTGTTGTATTGGTTATACGTAACGCTTGTGCAACGGCCCCGATAGACTTTTCCTCTTTTCTCAGATTCAAAATGGCTTGCTCGTCTCCCATAGACAGCTCTCTGGGCTTGGTGTTGGTTTATCCATTTTAACAACAAGTGCAGTCTCCACAGACGAAAACCCAGGGCTCGGACCAAGAGTGGACGTTCAGCGCTGTGAATTCTTTAAACAATCGATTTAACAGGGCACACCCGGGCGTCAAGAAACACCCGTCAGGCACCTGTTCCAATATTTTTGATCACTTGAAGGGGGGGGAAAAAAACCCAAGGGTGGATTCAAACGAATTTTTACTTTAAACATCGCGTACTATAATACATTAAATGTTTATATAGCTTTCTAAACTATTATCCAGCAAAGCCTGAAAGAGAGAAATCTGCCTCTTCCACTTTATTACACTTTTTTATTAAAGCAACCATGAGGGTTATTTCATTAAATAAATAAAGAAAAAAAATAATAAAGCCATGCTGCAGGACAGAGAAGTTGATTGATTTGGAAAGCACGTCTCCAAGTCTGTGCCAAAGCGCATGACACAAAATCATTGAGCTGAATGTCTAATGATCGAAAGAAATTTGTGTTTTATTTTTTTAGGCCAGGCACAAAAAAAAAAAAAAAAAAGTAGCTCACCAACTTGGTTTGTGGGTCAGACTGTTAGAAACTTGACATGAAAAGTGGAATTGATGGGAATTGAAGGAGCGGATTAAAAAATATAAAGCTCCTCTCTGAAGGATTCCGGGTCCGAGCTGCGTCCTACAGGGCGAAATGAAATGAGAGATCGGCGCACGGACGACGGATGACGGTGCCGTGTCGGGAGGCGCATTGATTTCATGCTTTTTTCTTTCTTTTTTTTTTATTTTAATTGGTGGTGGCTTTGTGTTTGAAGACCAGGCTTTCAATAGCGACCGCGGCAACACCGCGGCCTGCTCTCGGGCATGGGGTGAAATCTACACGCGCCTGTTTTTGACACGTCGGTGGTCACACGTCACACGCGTAGACCTGAAACTGAAAAGCCTGAGAAA